>NC_136991.1:18792156-18959656 GCF_032717465.1 Coenobita brevimanus | reverse complement strand
TGGAATGGTGAGAACTATCAGGAGAATTACTGATAAAAAAGTGAGTGAGAGGAGAAACTGAAGAGAAGGAAAACACGCAGGTGAAGAAATGGAGCAATATTATAGAAGTGACACAGGGACGGATGCACACACACACACACACACACACACACACACACACACACACACAAACACACACACACACACACACACACACACACACACACACACACGGGAGACACCAAGGAGTGCAGACGTTCGCCTGCAGCGCTCCATACCGAGCCAGCACAGCCAGTGGCATTACCTAAATTAGTATCTTTATATGAGTCAAGCTCTGTACCAGGTTAGACTAAATGATTTTTTTTTTTTTTTAAATAAGTTTAAACAAGACTTGTTCAAACAGAAAAGAGAACCGAGTGGCGAAAGAATGCACTCAGTCACCTGAGGTTTGTTTAGACCACAACTGCCCCAGGGAATGTACAGTAAGTACACTGTGCTTTCAGTATTCCAAATGGACACATACTTTAAAGAAAATTTGGAAAAGAAAAGGGATAAAGGTAGAAAGCAAGATGATGATTTCTACAAAGAGCTGGTTGAAGTGGAGACTCATAATACACTGGTTGAACGTGTACACAAACTGGAGATGGCTTTTAAAAATGAAGTTGATGAAATAAAGAAGCAGATGCACTTGCAAAAGGAAGAAATAGAAAAACTAGGAAGAGAGGCCAACAAAAAAGATACAACCATCAGTGAACTAACAGTGGAATTGAGTACACTTAGGAAGAAAATGAGTGAAACGGCAATTACAGTAGTCAATCACGAGAGTATTATGGAAGAGTTCAAAACTGATACAGAGACAATTATGCAAGTAAGCAGTCTGATAGACCAGAGCAGTGATATTGAGGAGAAGATAACACAGGTGAATGAAGCTGTGCAAAGCTACAAAAATGATGTGGAAACCACGTATGCTGAAATGGTGAAAGTAAAGAAAGACTTAGAAACAAGGGTAGAGGAAAAAAGCATTAAAGAGGAAGTGAAAAGAATAATCCAAAACAATCCAAAGTTAGTCAGAGATTCAGTAGATATCAACAAATCTATAGTAATCACTGGTATAGAAGAGGAAGAAGTAAAAAACAAGATCACAAGAGACAAAAAGGAAATGGGAAATGTAATGAGCTTACTGAAAGAAGTATCAGAGGAAATCATTAGTAAAGATATAGAGGAACACAAAAGGTTAGGGAAATACGAGAAAAGCAAGACAAGACCTCTAAAGGTAACTTTCCAGAGTGTAAACACGGTGAAGGAGATACTAAAAAATGCAAAGAATCTTATGGAAAAAGAGGAGTTCAAAAATGTATGGAAAAAAAGATGCCTAACACAAGAGTAAGTGGAATTACTGAAAGAGAAGAGGGAGGAAGCAAAAACAAAAAATGAGAGAAGATCAGAAGAGGAGAACACATTTTTTTTACAAAGTAATACGATTGCAGGTACGAAAGTGGTACATAAACAGGAGGGAATAAAAAGGAGGAAGGTAGTAGAACCATGTCAAGACAAGTATATAAAAAAGATGATAAAGTTGATGTACTCAAATGTGGATGGAATGGTATCTAAATTACTAGAAATGAATGATTATGTCAGAGAAAATGAACCACATATAATATGCCTAACTGAAACAAAATTAACACCAAAGATATATAATGACATACTAAACTTAGAGGAATACAATATATGGAGAAGAGACAGAAATTAAAAAAAAGAGGAGGAGGAATTATAATATTAACTAAGAAAAATCTAAAAGTCAATGAAATAAAACTAGATATACCATCACAAGTAGAACTGATTGCAGTAGAGATCAACACATCTGAAGGGAAAGTAATTGTAGCCAATTTGTACATGCCACCCAGATCAAACACATGGGAAAGAGACGAATATGAGGACCTGGCAGAGAGTACAATTCAGAGATTAAGATCATTACTACATAAAATGGAAGAGAAATCGGAAAGAATTATACTAACTGGAGAATTTTAATACAAATATAAATTGGAATACTCTAAATATAATTAGCCAAGAAAGCTGTTGGGACCAAAAGCTCCTCGATCTCGTGCAAAAGTTTTTCCTAACGCAACATGTGAGGGAAACCACCAGAAAAAGAGGACTCGATGTACCTTCAATGCTAGATCTAATATTTACTAGGCAAGAAAATGATATTGACAGTTTAATATATCACCCTCCACTCGGCAAAAGCGATCATGCAGTACTAAATTACAACTTCAGGATAGCATATGACATAGTTAACAGCAATGAAAGTTACAAAAAGAGCCTAAACTATAAAAAGGGAAATTATCAAGACCTAAAGAAGTATTTCTTAGAAGTTGATTGGGAAAATGAGCTTAGAGGGCAAGATTTAAATGCTGTATATAAAAAATTCTATGAATTTTATGAAATAGGAGTCCAGAAGTACATCCCACAGCACAAAGAAGCAGATAAGAAAATACAGAAATGGTTCAATACAGAACGTAAAAAATCAAAAGAAAAAAGAGATTTGTTGTGGAATAGGTACAGAAGACACAATAGTGAAAGGGCGTATAATAATTACAAACAGGTAACAAACGATTATACAAGAATAAGGAGGGAAGCCCAAAAACAGTTTGAGGAGGATATAATAAATAAAAGTAGTGATCAACCAAAGCCATTTTACAGCTACATCAGAAGCAAAACCAAAGTAAAAGATATAATACAATCCATTACGGGCGAGGGAATCACCTATACACAAGAGAAAGATATTTGTGAAGCGCTATATAAGAATTTCCAATTAGTTTTTACAGAAGAAAAAGATTTTGAGAGGGACTATGTGGAACATGCATGTCCACACATACTACCAGATATACAAATAGCAGAAAAAGTAATACAGGAGGAGTTAAGTTAATTAGACAGAGGAAAAGCAAATGGTCCTGATGAAATTTCATGTTGGGTATTACGAGAATATGCGAAGGAGTTAAGTAAACCATTATTTTTAATTTTCAAGAAATCCTTGAGTCAAGGTAAACTACCTGATATTTGGAAGAAAGCAAATATTGTCCCCTTATTCAAGAAAGGAAATAGACAAAATTCACTCAATTACCGACCAGTATCACTGACCAGTGTTGTAAGCAAGGTATTAGAAAATTTTATAAGAAAAGCTTGGGTAAATCATCTAGAAGAACACAGTATGATAACAGAAAGACAGTTTGGTTTCAGAAAAGAAAAATCATGTGTTACTAATCTGTTGAGCTACTATGACAGAGTAACAAACACAATACAGGAATGAGAAGGATGGGTGGACAGTATCTATTTAGATTTCAAGAAAGCATTTGACACAGTACCACACCAAAGACTTTTATGGAAACTGTACCATCAAGGAGGAATTCGAGGCAAACTGTTTTGTTGGATGCAAGATTTTCTCATAAAAAGAGAAATGAGAACAGTACTAAGGGGAAACTGCTCATCATGGAAAGAACTGACTAGTGGAGTACCACAGGGCTCAGTGGTGGCACCAATCATGTTTTTAAGGTATATAAATGATATATACAGTAACACAGGAAATGAAAGCTATCTGAATATGTTTGCAGATGATGCAAAAATACAAAGGAGAATTACTAACACAGACTCTTGTAAAGAGCTACAAGAAGAATTAAATAAACTCCATGAATGGAGTAATACATGGCAAATGGAATTTAGTGTGGACAAGTATCATGTAATCAAGTTTGGTAAAAGTGGAAAAAGACCTGATTGGGATTATACGTTAGGAAATAAAACCCTACACGCATCAGAAAGAGAGAAGGACCTAGGTGTGATTATCAATAATAGACTATCTCCGGCTGACCACATCAGTGAGAAGGTACGGAACATGTATACACTGCTTGCAAATATGAGAACAGGATTCACATACTTAAACGAAGACATGCTAAGAAGGATAATAACATCATTCATTAGACCAACCCTGGAGTATGCATCAGTAGTCCGGAGTCCTTATCTCAAAAAACACATAGACAAGATTGAAAAAGTTCAAAGGGCCGCTACAAGATGGATACCAAGCTTAAGGGACCTAAGCTACGAAGAAAGACTAAATAAACTGAATCTACCAACACTACAGGAGAGAAGGAAAAGAGGTGACATGATAATGCTATATAAATGCATATCAGGGAAGGAGAAAATAGACATAAATGATTACTTAACAAATGGGGAAGCATCAGCAAGAGGACACTGCAAAAAACTGCATAAGAAGAGTGGTGATAAAGATGTAAGGAAATTCAGTTTCCCAAACAGAGCAATTGATCAATGGAATGCACTACCGAATGAAATAGTGTGTGTGAAAACAATTCACAAATTTAAGGATATGTAAGATAAATATGGTTTAAGACACGGAACAGTACGAGCTTGACTCATTCCTGTAAAGATACAATTAGGTAAGAACAATTAGGTAAGAACACACACACACACACACACACACACACACACACACACACACACACACACACACACACACACACACACACACATACACACACACACGCACACTTTCTGAATATTTGTCGACCTATCTCTCTGTGCCCGTCCGTGTACTGCCCCTCCCCCCCCTCTCTCTCTCTGGATCATTTGTCTCATCCCCAGTTTCCTTTTCCCTCCTTCCCCTTTCTTTATAGCTATCTGCTCAGTCCCTACCTTCCTCCCTCTCTCTTTCTTTTCCTTCGTCTGTCTCCCTCTCTGTCACTCCCTCCTTACCTCACTCTTCTGTCTCCCTCCCTGTGTCACAACTTTGTCTTACTTTTTTTTTTTTCATCTGTCACATGTACTACCTTTTTTTCTCCATTACTCTCTCCATATTTCTCCACTTGTACTAAATCCGTTTCCTTCAATGCTTTCTTTCCCCAGTAATGACTGGATGCTTCTTTTTCTCTCTCCTTTCTCTGTCTCTCCCAGTCACCCGAAATCTCTTCATTCATTCCGCTCTTCCCACTGTCTTTCCCTCCCTTCCTCCCTCCCTCTCCCTTCCCTTGTCTTCCCTTCTTAACATCCCCCTCCACTTTCTTGCCCACCCTTAATCTCGACTGTCTCTCCGCAAATTTCTCTAATTTCTCTGTTTCTCACTCTCCCTTTTTGCTTGAATGTCATTCATTCTATTCAGCTTCAATGCTTTCGTCTTATCCTACTTAGTTCTTTCCCTGCGTCCTTGCCAGAATAACACTTTCTTCCTCCTCCCTGTTACCTTGCCTCCTTTTCTAATGTTTCTCATTATCGTTCTCAGTATTCCATTCCGTAGCTGTCTTTCCCACTTTCTCCTTTTGTTATCCCTATGTCTGTGTTTGCTCCATTCCCATTTTCTCTCAGTTGTCTCCCCTTTTGTTTTACTTCCCTGTCTCCCGGCCTTTCTATTCACATATCCCTTTTCTCTTTCCCTTTCACACTGATTGTATCTCATTTCACCTCTCATTGTCTCTTCGTCTTACTCTCTGTCTCTTTTCTTAACTGTCGTTGTTCTCTCCTTCCCTCTCCCCTTTTTATTTTCTCCGTAACTGTCCTCTCATTTCTCATTTTACCACTCACTGTCTCTTTCCGCCTGTTGCTCCCTATCTTTTAACTCTCTCTCTCTCTCTCTCTCTCTCTCTCTCTCTCTCACACACACACACACACACACACACACAGTGTAGTAAACCTTTTCCTAACCTGGTTTCTGATATATACTGTACTATTCCTTTATTAGTTGTTCCACTTGTTCGGACTACACGTAATTAGAGAGGTGCTTGAAGTACATCAACCCCTAGCTGGCTGTGAGCGAGAATGGAGGGTACCGGGTGGGGTTATGGGGTCGGAGGGAAAGTGGGGGTTTTGGGTGGGAGTGCGTGACTATGAGGAAGGGAGGAGGAGGGGATAGCTCTCCATCGAGCAGTATTACAACACCTTAGTCCACGGAAAAGGAAACGAACTGATTCCGACGTCTGTACCTGCATGAAATTCCTCGGTGTTACTATTGATGAAAAGTTTTCTTGGAAAGATCACATACATATCATTAGTAGTAAATTAGTTAGATCAGTTGGAATAATTTGCAATATCAAAAACATCATAAATAAAGATGGATTGAAAAGTTTATATTACAGTCTAATTTACCCGTGTTTATAATATTCCAGCGTTGCCTGGGGCTTGGCAGTAAAGTCCTCCATGCAGCAACTTCTCTTCAGAAAAAAAAAAATTGTCTGAATAATTGTATGATTAAGTTACAGAAAACATACTGATCCCTTTTTAAGCATTTGGCGATACAAAAAATACAAGAGATATACACAGCAGGGACACTAAAATTTTTATATAATCAATTACGCCATCCCCATGCCATCAGTATTTCAGAATATGTCCAGTCTTCATCCTCACAATTTACGAAATAGTAGATTTAACATACGGACCCCTAAACCATGGACTGAAAATTTTAAAAGACTTGTTGCTTATTCTTGTTTAATATGGAATAGGTTGCTAGATGAAATAAAAACCATTACCAACCATGTAACCTTCAAGATAAAAACTAAAAAAAATATGTTGTAAGTCGATACTGATGCAGTTTATATAATTTTTGTTTTGTCACTTCCATTATAATTATAATTATGCATATCATACAAATATCTAATAAGATAAATAGTTTCCTTTTAATTACTCGATGTATTATTATATAGCGAGCTTTCATTTTGTATGGTGCAGTGTTTTTTCCTAACAGATATGGTATAACTATGCATTGAGCTCATAATAAATGTTAAATTTCATGAGCTCAGCCTTTTAAATTACCGATATGTATACTTATGTTAATATTGTACTCTGTAATTGCTTATAGGCGAAATAAGAATTTGAATTTGAATTTCAAAATGACCAGATCCGTCCTATACTGAGGACACTGGTCGCAAATGGGTAAAAGTGATTATGGTTATGTCAGTGGGTGCTTGCAACCGGGTGCAACTGAATGCAGATTTGCGCAACGTGTTCTCAGTGAATGTTGCTGTGCATCAGGGGGTCAGTCTTGAGCCCCTTACCGTTTGTTATGGTGCTTGAATCTCTCTCACACGACTTGAGAAATGGACAACCATGGGAGAATTTGTATGCTAATGACTTGGAGCTGACTGCAGATAATGAAACAGAGATGAAGGAGAGACTTTGGAAATTGGGAGATGGAATGGGGCTAAAGGGTTTGAGAGTAAACGCAGATTAAACCAAAGAGATGATATCTTAGGCTGGTGGCAATATTATCATTGCAGAGGGAATGTGGCTATGACAGTTTGCCAGAAGATAGGGAAGGTAACTCCACTTCGTGCAGTTTTTGTGGAAAGTGGCTGCATAAGAGATGCAGTGATATTAGAGGTAGACTAGGAGATAATGCTGATTTCATGTGTGTGATGAGCCGGAGAGAGCTTGTTGAGACTGTAAGGTGCTCGAGGATTGATCTTGCCGGTGAGTCTCTTGAGTGTGTGCAAGAGTTTTGCCATTTGGGAGACATGCTATGTTCTTGAGGTGGGGCTGGAGCTAACTCTATTGCTAGGATAAGGAGAAGTTGGAAGAAGTTCAGGGAGCTGTTCCCTCACCTGTCATTGAGAGGGCTCTCCCGCCATGCTAAGAGATCTTTGCATGTGCCATGTGTTAGCAGTGTAATGCTGTGTGGTAGTTAGACCTAGGCAGTAAAGATAGAGGATATTCATAGGCACAAACGTACAGAACTGACAATGGTTAGACAGATGTGTAGTCAGTCCTTGAATGCGAGGTCGGGGGCGAGGGGGCTTGGATTACGACTGACGAGTTGACAGGAAGTATGGGACTGAAGTGCATTGGTATCGTAATGAGCAGGCATAGATTGAGATGATTTGGGAAAGTTGAGAGGATGGAAGATAACATTTGGGTGCAGAAGGTGAGAAGTGTGAACGTCGTGGGTAGGGTTGTGAGAAGCAGATCTAAAAAAAAAAAAAAAAAAAAAACTGGGACGAGGTCAGAGTGACCTCAGGGTTAAGCGGGTGAATGGGGAGGCTGCCAGAGATCGAGCAGCATGAAAGCTGCCATTACATGATCAAGCCCAGTGGATGCAAGCATGTTGGAGCCTATAAAACGATATTATACCATTCGATACTATATTCCTTTTATCTGCAGGTAATAAATAAATAATACATAATCATTATAATGGAGTGAAAGACAAGGAACAACGCATACAGGTACAGTATAACTGTCCCATCATGTAATTTAATATTTCGTCACTCTTGTTTTTTTTTTTTTTCATTCTTACGACATCAATCTGTAGTTTTATCATTTGAAAAATCAACGAAAAAAATGCATTCGTCGAGAATAATTCTAGACTGGCATTCGAAACAAGACCAATTGGGCTTGAAAATCCCAGCATTAACAAGCTATGACACTATGGGAGTACTGCGCGGTCGGGAGAGAACTATAGTACCTTTCACATTCAGCTTCGGAAAGCATATCTTAAACTGTTAACTTCTGACGCATCATTGTATCATGTTTTTCATTCTACATAATCTCAGACTGAAAAATTATGAAGCCGTCACGTTGTGATGAACTTAAAGAATGTCTGTTTTTTATTCACTATTTTTTCATAACCGTTTGGTAAAACAGAATACCGAAACATTTTGATTCTCTGCCGTCACTTCTCGGGGCGACTGTACCTGGTCCTTGTCCTTCCCTGCTTCTAGTGTACCGCCTCTTGCTCACCTTATGCAAGCCGGACAAACCAGCTTAAAACAACACAACTCCTTTTTCCACTAGCTTACGTCACAGCAGAGATGTAGGAGAAATTATGTGTTCCAGTAATAAGCATTTCACTGGAATGGGCACAAGTAGTAAAAAAGAAGAGTAGCCAAACACAAAGCGACGGCAAGACGCCAAAAGGGGCAGAAAGGGTGAAGGCAAATTATTGAGGGAATTCAGTCCAGTGATACCGAGGGCAGGAAAACCTAAGAGGAAGAGGGGCGGAAGATGGATTGTGAAAGAAGAGGGGAGGGAAGAAATAACGAAGAGAGGGCTAGACGATTTATGAATAAAGGAAGGAAGAAACATGGAAACTTGAGGGAAGCAGGGTGTACGATAATTGGTCTCAGGGCGGAATACTGGTCCACAGAGAGATTTAAGATGTGAACATTTTTGAACCTTTAAAAATATTTTGCCAATAATAATACGAGAGAGAGAGAGAGAGAGAGAGAGAGAGAGAGAGAATAAAAGGAGCTGACTGGAAAACAGAAGGCAAAAAAAAAAAAATGAACAGGAAGAAATGAAAACTAGAAAGGAGGCCTACAATAAACAAGGAAAAAAAGATGTACCAAAAAACACACGGAAGAAAATAACGGGGGGGGGGGGAGGTGGAACACTGAGGATGAGAAAAGTGGAATCATGAGGCTTGCCTGAGAAGAAAAAAGGAAAATAATGGCTTGTTTGTCTCTGCTGGAAACTTAGTCGTATTAACATATTATACGCACCTGACAGTGCTTGATTTATTTTTTCTTTACGGTTAGGCAGAATATACATGGAGGATACTGCAAAGGCGACCATTGAGTCTTTGCCTCCTAGTGACGAGTGCAAGATTTCGGTAGGGGTAATTGTCACCTAAATTACATGCTATGATATTTCTAGTGGTCTTCGCATGATCATCAGAGCATGCACACGGATCACAAAAAGCACGTTGAAAAAACGGTAAATTTCCGTGAAAAAGCCAGAATGATTCGCTTTCTGTTTTCTTTATTCTCTCTTGGCTACACTTTCGTTGCTTTCCTCGTCTTTGAGATACTGTCCCTCATTTTTTATTGTCTTTCGCTGTTCGATACCTGTGGTAGTTCACCCTTTTTATTAATTCAGTCATTACTCATTTTTTTCTCTCATATTTTACCCATCCTGTGATTTCACATCCTACCAATACTTGTATTACTCTCTCTCTCTCTCTCTCTCTCTCTCTCTCTCTCTCTTTATTCTTACGTATTTCTGTTCAGTCTTCTGTTTTGCGTCTTGTTTCGCTCTTTGTTTTTCATAATGTATAAATTATCTTCCCATCTTTAATTTGCATTATTTTTTCCTTCATTACTGTGTTTTCCTTTTTTTTTTTTTTTCTGTCCATATTCTTTCACTTTCTCATCATCTCACTTTTGCTTTCTTTACTATTTGCCGTATTGGTGTTTTGTTTATTCCATTTTTTCCCTATTTTTATCTTTCGGTTTATCGTTATTCCGATCTATATACTTTCCTGTTAATTTTTGTTTTCCTTTCTTCCTGGAGCCTCATCACCTCTGCATCTTCATTGCCTTCAACTGTTCCACCCTTCTAGTCCTACCAATTGTTCCAATAGGCCAGCAGCATTAGCTCAAATTCGAAAGGAACCTAAAAAAAAAAAAATCGAGAAAGCTGACTCTTTCAGAAAAGCTACTTGGAAGCAGTCTAAGTCGCAATCAACAAACATTCTAAACATTCTACATGAGCTAGCCATGTGGGACGAAATACCATGATTGCCACCAATGGCATGGGCCGCTTATATAGCTTTGGAACCAGCAGTCACAGATGGTCATGTAATACCTCTTTTAAAATGGGTTTTTCGATACAAGAAAACCATTTTTACCATTATTTTAATGATTTGCTGACGTATGTTCAATGCATGATAAAGGTAATATTCTATTTAAAACAAAATGGTAAATTCGACACATATAAAGTCAACAACCAGCACTGACATTTGCGTGCAGCAGTAATTGAACTACTTCTAAATAAAACATTATTTTACTATGACAGTGTTTTTCGGCAATAACTTTTTATTTATCAAAGCGTTGGATTACGATGATATTTTACCAGGGTATGTTTCAGACCCCGACCTAACTGGCGTCAGTATGGTTTATTACCAAATGTGGAGACTTAAGGCACGTATAAGAGGAAAATAAGTATGCGAGGCGACTGTTTTACCCATTGCTGGAGCGAGGCTAGCGGGGAAATGCCCCGCCCCCTCACTCATATTGTGACGCCACTTTGACGTTGCCCATTATAGACACCGCCCCCTAATCATCGTATGGGTGAAGTATTGGAAAGGGTGGGTGTCTGCTTTGGTAGACGGAAAATGTTGCCTATATCTGAAAAATAAGCCTGGTATTTTCGTATAGGCCTATAAGGAAGTTACCCAGTTTTAATGCAGGGATGTGACTTATTGGAATGTTATCATCATTTATGGAAATACCATCCATTTGAGGTGTACAGCTCCCTATATCCCCTGCTTGAAGTACATTTCAAACATTACAAATGTGTAAGTGACGAAACGTGTCATTTATAAGTAATATGATAGCCTTACATTGCACACATGACATGTTGCATGTTATCGCCACAGTGGAATATATAGTTAAGCAGTGAGTAAGGAGACATTTGTAAGGTTACCTGAATATGAATTGTCAAGAAAAGTCAGTGTTTATGTGGTTACCTCGCCCAGGGACTGGATACTCAAAAGTTCACAATGGTTGTATTTTACGAGTGTGTTCGTATCCTTGTATTTTTGGCAATGCTATGGCGTTTCATTCTCACTCAGAAGCAATGCATTATTTCCATACCTTGATTCATTTTCTGTTCGAGTCAGTGTGACTTATAACCAAGGCCATGAACTGACGTTTCGGACAGAGTCCTGCCTTACTAGTACCGGTATTGTAATATTTGGAGTATCTGGGTGGGTGGCGCCTACATAACGTCATAACTATACGTCACGCTAGCCTCGCACGAGCGATGGCTCATTGTGTCATCTCGCATTCTTGTTTTACTCTCATAAGTGCCTTAAGTCTCCACAGTTGGTAATAATCCATACTGACGCCAGGTAGGTCGGCGTCTGAAACATACCCTAGTAAAATATCATCGTAATCCAACGCTTTGATAAAAAGTTATTGCCGAAAACCAGTGTTCCATTGCCCCTGAAACCTATAGTAGTGTCATAACTAGTTATGGTCACAATTATAGCATGGTGACTCAGTATCTTCTCCACCAGGTGAGCATGAATTAACACAAGATTGGCCAAAAAACGAGGAACAAAAAGGTGTACAGTAGTTCCTTCTTTCTGACACTTGCATATCTTGCCACACATTTGTTTACACCCACGTCACAATGAGAATAATATGCTCTATTGCTACTGGTCTGTCAGTCAACATGAGATTGAGAATTCCACCTTCAAGCTCCCAACCCAAGTCAGTAGGATTTAGATCCTCAGCACTGCCCAACCACTCCTGAACTGTGAGGTAGGATCGATATGAGTGGTACTTCGCAGCTGAGGATGTGGGAGGTAGGCTCTGAAGTTGGAAACTGCTGGATGCATTGCTCATCCTTTACATGTACTGCACAAATTTCAGTTTATCAAGTGTTAACCCACCCCGTACCGACCAATTTATTACCAAACCAACCCCCAAAACCCGACACATTTTCGACTTTTTTGTTTTGGCTCAAACCTCTGCTTTTGGTGAGAAACAATGGAAAATAAAAAAAGTGCTCACCTCAGTTTGTAAGTGGTCGGGACAGGTGACCCTCCGCGCACCTGGTCTCGTACTATGTAGATGCACGGTGCAGGTGCCGCGTTTTCTATGGTAGGGGTAACTATTCGAAACCACCCGGAATACATAAATGTACATTTATTTGGTAGAAAATTACATGAGTACAAGAATATATTGGTTTAAAAAAAAGCTATGATATAACCATAGGTTCATTATTGGAACACCTGAAAATGGCCGATTTCTTGAACAATTGACTAATTGAGACTGTTCTCTGCAGTCCACAGGTCATGTCACATTGTGCAGCAAATGTCCTCCATCCACCATACAGTATGTTTTTTTTTAAGAGCTCCAATGAATATTGGGACTACTAGAGCTTTCAGCGTCTTAGCAAGACCACTTTTGTTGTTTTTTCACATTGTACCCTTGTCAAATAGTGCTGGTGACTGCTAAACTCATGCTTAACCTATTAACTGCTCTATACAGCCTGGGCTGTTCTGAGTGCGACTGCTCAATACAGCCCTGGCTGCGCAGGTGAATTTCGAATGTAGTGCCTTGGTGACCAAGGCCGACCCATGCAGGCATGTTTGAGCCTTCAAAACCGAAACCGAAACTGAAACCGAAAAAGTATACGAAAACCATACATTCCAATAGGGAATCAGACACTTCGATGTTCATCCATGGCTTTACCAAGGTAAATATTGAGCTAACATTTCACTACTATACACTTTGGCATGTGTTCTCTCAGTTCCTAAGACAAAATTTGGCCTTTGGAAAGTTTCATTTCTACCCCTATGTATGCGCACCACAGACACCTCCAAAAAACCGCCATGTGCAGTTAACGGGTTAAGGTTATTCTCCATATCTGATCTGTTCTTTATCACCCATGCGATCCACACGAAGAGTAGTGTGGAGTCGATCTCAATGTCTGCCACGGACAGTGGCAGTACGGGCTGCAGCACCAATTGATAAAACCTTGACACTCCTTTTGAGCTTAACATCAGCGTCGTTCAGGCCAGTGATATGTGCGGCTACCATCTCACATGATTTGACTGCAAAATCTGCATTAGAACAAATAGATACCGCGAATTCAGTATTAATGCAGACCATTCTCTTGCAGTATTCACCTGTGTAGGCAAATGGCGAATGGTGAGATAGGTAATTCCGATAGTGAGAAAGAGTCTTCTATCACACGCGATTGTGGATTCCCAGAAGTCTGTGTGTTGGTCAATAACCTGAGAATATGGACCACAGAAAGCCTTTAGTGACTCACGAACAGGAACTGTTTGTGGCCGGACATTTTATGTATGATGACAGGATGAAATTTTCTTTGCACCATTTATGAGCCAAAATTGGCATCTCATTAGATAATAGCTTTGAATCAATTCCATTCCTCAGAGCAGCACTAATGTTCTATGTAGGCCTCTTTCTGTGACAGTACTTAGGCCAGAAGTGATTGGCATATCACAAAAATCACAAATATCACACTGTTCTTGTGCTGCCATCTCATTCCATTCACACTGTCTTCTGTCCATCTATGGACTTATGTCTCTACACTTCAATCTGTATCCAACCTGGAAAAAAAAAAATCTGATGAAATATACTCTAGTTTATAAATTCATAACAAAATTATCAATAAAGATTTCCAGGTTTTTTGCATTTGGCGTATGTTCTCTGTGTATTTCAGTGACAGAATTCTTAGAACAATAGCAGAAATGGATTTATTATGACTTGAAACCCATAAAAGGTGGTATTACACGACCAAATGTGAACGGTCACGAAGCTATATTTGCGTCCCATGCCGATGGTGGCCATCTTGAAATTTGTATCACACAGTTAGCTTACGTGGAATGTTTAGAATGTTTGTTGATTTTGACTTAGGAAGCTCCTATGTAGCTTTCCAGAAAAAAATCAGCATTATTGATTTTTTTTTCCAGGTGTACCCTCAATGCTCCTGGGCTACCATCCTACACCATTCAATCCTTCAGTCTTTCCTTTCTGTATCTCCATCCTTTTCATTCCTCCTGATTCTGCCGGCGACTCTCCCCTCTCTGAAGCGAGAGAGAGAGAGAGGATAACACGAAGGAGGGAGGGAGTAAGCTGTAGCACTAGTCGATAAGGGCGGTACTCCCGACGAAGATGAGAGTGCTGGTGATTGGGAGAGCTGGAGCTCCTCATTTACCAGCAGTCAGAATATCCTGACCATCCCCTTTTGCTGCTTTTTTCAGTGTCACAGTAAGAGAGAGAGTAGTCCAGCATACTCTCCCAAACCCTTTTCATTAATTATCTCATGGAGTAATCTACATGAGCTTTACATACCAAACAAGGTACCCTGCTACATTACAGGGGTTGATGTCAGCAAAGGCATGCCTCCAGGAAACTTTGCCTTTGCTACTTAGCGGTGGAAGGAGGCGTGACAAGGGCTCCCGTCATTGCGGGTTTGAGACCGTGATGGGTGCCAGAGGAGAAAGGGCATTGCGGTTCTCAAGCTGCCATTACCAGTCAACAGAGAGTGGACCAAACCTGCGAGTAATGCCACAGGAGGCCGCATTATCACTGAGTGCATTATGGTGCGTGGCAGCTACAGTGCAGCTATCCTGGCAGAGTGCCCTGAGGCCATTGGCATAACCAATAGCCATGGCTTGTTGGTTATGGATCCCAGGTCCCTTCCCTGGATTAGGGAACGTGTGGGTCGCCAAGGCCTGTGATATGTCTCCCCTGTTAAGTACAATACTCATGACCAAAAAAATAAGACAAGAGCAGTCGGAGTTTGCAAACCTCCTCCAAGGCTGAAGTGCATGCCTTGTAGGCATTATTTGGCAAACTAGAAACAAAAATGTTGAAATTGCCATTATCCCACAATGGTAAAGAATCCTTTAAAAAATTCCGGGATCCGGATGATGATCCAGATCACCACCAAATCTAATGGACTGTTCCTTGGGTCATACCCTACACCTCCAAAATTTTTCAGCAAGATCCGTTCATAACTTTTTGAGCAATCCTGCTAACAGACAAACAGCCCAAAGCAGGCAAAAATATAATCTCCTTGGCAGAGGTAAAAAAAAAAAAAACAATAATAGCAAGTATGATTGGTAGCAAACCCCACAAAAATATGAGTAATAGACTGATTCTGGAAAATATTGGATTCATTATGTTGTTAACGGATTATGAAGTGAAGGAAATGGATTTGTATCGGCCCAATGCACGATTTACGTTATCAGAGAGTATTGGCATGCATGATCTGGTTCCATATTGGCCCAATACATGCTTCAAGATATTGGATTTTAAGGAATTGGATCTTTATGGGCACAATATATGATTATCAATATCAGGCAGCAGTGAAAACCAAACACCGAAATCAATGGATATGGCTAGCCTGTATACACTCTTGTGTAATATAAGCATAAAGACGGCTTCTTTAATATATATATATATATATATATATATATATATATATATATATATATATATATATATATATATATATATATATATATATATATATATATATATATTAGAAAAAATATATAAAAACTACACTACCCGGGATTCGAAGCTCCATCATCACATTGAGCCAATGATTCTTGTATCCACTTGACCACCCTAACATCTTATTTTTATGGGCTTGGAAGGAGATATTTCCTGTTGTTATTTTTGTTCAGAGATGTATATTGGAAACTATATGCTTAATTGATATAAATATTGTGTTATTAATCTTGTAAAGTTACTATCAGTACCAAGAATCATGCATAAAGTTATATACCATTCATCACAGACTATATTCTCACATATAGAAACAACAAAATGTCAATATTTGGAATGGCAGAATATACCAGAAGCAAAGCAACGTTGGGTCTGGTTAGTACTTGGATGGGTGACCGCCTGGGAACACCAGATGCTGTTGGCATCCCTACGTGTCAAGTGGGGTTGGTGGAGGATTAGTGCTCCTCCCTGTAAAACAATTAACTCTAAGCCCTTGGCCACCCCGTTTGGGATACATGGCGTCTGGCAATGAATGAATGATGAAAATATGTATTTTATTAATATTTTATGAAACTGTTTGCTTCAATTATAAGGCTAATAGTTTTTGCGATACTGTTTCTACTTAAACTGGCATTTTTCTCTCTTGAATAATGCGTTATAACAGAATCTAATGCAGTATAATATGCTGACAGTAACGATCGAAGATAGACAGGATGTAGTTAGAGCCCCATTATTGTCTTATACTGCCATTGAGCTAAGTGAAAAAAAAAAAAAACTAAAATGCACGCTATGTTAATGAGGCATTTAATTTACACTCCCCAGAACCATATATACAACAGACAGGAATATATATATATATATATATATATATATATATATATATATATATATATATATATATATATATATATATATATATATATATATATATAACTTGTCAGGTGGAGTTAATGATCCCTCATGACACAGTGGGCAGTGTGTTAGTGCGAGAGTTGTGTGGACGCAGGTTTGAAGCCCGCCTGTGCAACTTCTCTTATTTCAGACATTCATTGCTTGACACCAGTGCAGGAAATAAGGAGAGCTTGGCTTGACATCATACGGTCTTGGTAAACTGATGAAATCTGGGTGAGCTCTTTGAAAAATGAAGGCATGAATTTACATCTTATTTATATCGGTTATTGGAACTATAATGGAAGACAATAACTGGCCCATACTCAGATTGATACATGGAGGTTAATGGGCCGGGGTGCAAACGGATAATAGATTTACTTTGGTCAATTGCTGACAGTAGAATCTGGAAGTAAGAGGCCAATACCTGATGTACAGGATAACCAGTATTGGTCCATTATTGTGCCAATAGTTCAATGTTTGTTGGGAAATAACCTAAGGGATTCAGAGTGGCATCATGGAATGTGGGTAGTTTGGTGGGTAGAACAAGGGAAGTGGTAGAGGCACTCATGAGTAGCAAGCAGGCGGATGTCGTCTTAGTACAAGTAGTTAGGTTCGGGGAAAGGTCAGCTACGATAATCGTCGGGAGAAGTTTTTTTTTTCTTCGGGTACACTTAGTCATCCAGCCATATTCATAGTTTTGGAGAGAGTTCAAAGAAAAATTATTCTATATCGTCATGCCTCTTCTGGGGAAACGATTAATTAATTCGGCTAATTAAACAAAATATATATATATATATATATATATATATATATATCAGAAAAGCCATACTATGACAGTAAACCAACCTTTCCTTACGAATTTAGGTCTAACTTAACGTTAATCTTCCACAAAACCTTATTTTGTTTGGGAGATTGAGACTGATGAAGGTGCGATGTGCCGAGTCTTTTCTTGAGGCACTCGATCCGATTTTGCTAATATAACTTGGTGGCCAATTATGCCTGAAAAAGAAAAAATATCACTGCCAGGAGGGACTGCAGGGTTAAGAAGTTTCTGTAAGGAATTGGAGATGAATTTGGTGGTGTGGGTGCGCTGGGTGGGGAGGCATGAGTTAATGTGACATAAATGCAGTGAGAATGAATTAAGGAATTATAGCAGTGAAAATATTGTCTAGTATATTCATGATTTCGTTTATATCAGTGTATGGTCCACAGATTTGCTTCGATGTTCACTGCTGATGACACTTTAAATATTGAAATGTCTGAAACAGATGTAGTTTCTACACTCGTTGTCCTCCTCCCGCTCAAGTTGAGGTTAGCTAAGAACACCCCACCACCTGATAGTATATGTCACAGATACGGACACTCCATGCTGCAGGGAGTCCAGAGATTCGAGCATTCCTTTGACAAGCTACTTACGAAACAGCTAGACCTAAAATTCACTGAGTTGCAAAACATGTGATGCCTTTCTAAAATTTTTGAGTTTTAGAATACCTTGTGCAGTTTAAAGTTGTATTAGTCACGGCAGACGAAACTTCATGATACAGAGATCAACACAAAGAAAAACGAAATTCGAACACATGAAGTTCATATGAAAGTGTTCCATGATAGGTCCTCAGTCACTGCGGTGCATTTTTAGTGTTACTGTAGGTCTGATTTATTCGCTGCAAATTTGATGTACTAAGAAGAAATGTTTGCAATATACATAAAAAGAATTTACGCTGATTGCTATCCAATGCTTAAATAATTCAGAGGAACTCCATATTTTTTTTTTCTTTATTCCTCAGACACTTCTTAAAAAAAAAAAAGAAAAAAAATCTTTTTCTCCATTGGCATGGATTTCTCTCTCCCAGTGTTTGACATCTTTTTATAGATTCTTTTTTTTTTTCATTTGAGAATCTCGTGAAGAGGGAAAAATGTGTTCAAATTGCTAATCGCTATCGATCTGATTTCGTTGTTACACACGTCACAGTGCTGAGTCAGCAAGTAAGTGAATGATATCCAATTGCCAGATAGCAAAGATCATAATTATAATGGTTTTAAGTCTACAAAGTGTTCTCACTTAAAATAAATAGGTCAGATTTTAAGTTGCTAAGGAACCTTGGGAAGAGAAAGGATCTGGTTGTATGTGGTCCCGAATGAGGTAAGAGAGTAATCTTTATGAACACGCATGATTATTTTCTTAAAATGAGAGAAATTTTAAATGACTTCACTAAATATACTAAGGTATTTTGAAGTTTTTACTTTTGACTATGAAATCAGAAGATCAAGTAACTAGATTCATAAATATGTTAGTTTCCCTTGACATAATTTTCTTTGAAGATTCAAAAGCCTTGAAGCCAATGAGGTCAACTCCTGCCTCCTTATAAGGTCTATAATAAGTAAGTTACACAAACCTTCTGTGCCCCTTCAACCCATTATGGCTGCCTACGACACTCTTCCGTTTAAACTAAATTTCTTGTCCCACTTCTGAATGTTTAAGCTACAAATGTGTTTATAGTTAAGAATTCACTCCAGTCTACAGATTCCCTGTCCAGAGTTAATATACCTGACATATTTTATGTGGAGTTTGATGGTAACTCCCAGTTTACAAATATTACTAGTCATAAAACTGTAGACAATTCTGAAACTGCTCTATAGAGACATTGAACTTGTATTGTGAATGGTAAAAATTATATTCAAAGAATTTTTGTCCTTTGGTGTCAAGCATGGTTTGTTTATGTTTATTAATGGTGGCTGAATCGGGGCGGCCTTAATGACCAGGGGCTTTGGCCCCAAAGGTCGATAGGCTCCCCCCAAAAAAAAGAAAAAAAAAAAGCAGAGGCGGCCAGCAGTGCTAATGGACCCATGATAGAATTCTGGCTGGGGCGGGGAACAGTTTAAGGATCTGACTTTCATAAAAGCACACTTTACTGATCTACCAGAAGACCCGCCAACATGTCTTATAAATACCCTTGCTAATACCAGTACACCAGTCCTGTATGAGACAGCTCTAGCATGGATTCAGTATGGACAGTGGGTGCTAAAGTGGGCATGGATTCAGTATGGACGGTGGGTGCCGAAGTAGGCATGGATTCAGTATGGATGGTGGGTGCCGAAGTGGTGACGTGTGGAGGTGTGTAGGAGGACTACTGTGCCTTGGGACCTGAAGCCTTTGTCCAGAGTCAGACACAATATATATATATCTATATATATATATATATATATATATATATATATATATATATATATATATATATGTGTGTGTGTGTGTGTGTGTGTATAAACAGACTAAGGGTGTTGGTATGGAATCACCACTTGGACCTTCTTTTCCAACATGTTTTATGCTATTATGACCAGTTAAGACGACGCGATAGTCCAAGTAATAATTAACCATGGATGTAGCCCACCGAAGGTATGTCAATAATACATTTGTCATGTTTAGAGATAAATGCCATGCTTAAGATTTTTTGCACTATACAGGTATACCCCGGTTTAATGATTCAGTTGGTTAGGTAAAAACCCATTGTTAGATGGGGTATCATATATCGGGGCAGTTTTAACATGTAAAGAAATGGGATGCGTTTTTCAGCCTTGGGTTTCCCTCCCAACCAAATCAAAAACTAACCAAAATGAACCGAAAAACAAGTTTAAAGCCAATCTAAATGGACTAACAGCTGTAAAAGAAGGTAACCTAAGCCTAACACCTGTAAAAAACTCACTAAAACCAACAAATAAAATCTGAAAATCGTCAAATATGTCTGGAATAAATCAAACTTAGTAAACTGTACCCAAAATGACAATGTTTACCCCACCTATAGCTAAAACACACTAAACTAAGTCTAAAAACTGTTTATAAATCAACCTGAACACACAATTTTAGTCTAAAATATCATCATAATCGGGGAAAAAAATAAAAACCCATCATTAAAGCAGGGTTTGGCCATCATTAGGTGGGGTATGGTGGTATTTCTACCCCCATTGTTAAGCCGGTGTATCGCATCTAAGGGTATCGTATATCGGGGTATTACTGTATTAGAACCCATCATAATAACAAAAGAGTTCATGATTATAAGCGAGTCCAACTGTTGTTTCCCATTTTGGATATCATGATTAAACACTTAGCTCCCAGAGTTCCTGTGTGAGGGATTTTTGCTAGAAGGGTGCTAGGCGTACCGCCCTCCACTTGTCGGCTCATAGTCATGAAGCTCATAGGTCCCTACCCTGGGGTCCCTTTTTTAATAAATTTTGAAAATGTCCAGTTCCGTCCCATTTTGGAGACATGGGATGCAACAGGGTTATAGAAACTGGTAGATTTGTCAGTGTTTAACCCCTTAGCTCCCAGAGTTCCTGTGTGAGGGATTTTGCTGGAAGGATGCTAGGTGTACCGCCCTCTGCCTGTCGGCTCATAGGTCCCTACCATGAGGTTCCCTTCTTTATTAAATTTTGAAAATGCCCAGTTTTGTCCCATTCTGGGGACATGGGGTGCAAAAGAGTTAAGAAAGATCCTGGTAAACTCTGGTGTTCGGTGTCCACAAGCCTAATTTATCATGTTTGTGAACTAGCTATTTTCAGTTAATCCTGTAATGTTTAACCCTAAGTTAGTCTTCTGCGATATTTTCTGACCCCCCAAATTTTACAAATGTTTGCATCTGCAGGTGACATGCAGCAACCTGCTGGCTCTCCCAGTAGCTTCCTGACTTACTGTTACCAAGGGACTGCTCTTATGCTCATTAACTATGGGAGAGGCAAGACACGTTTTTCAGTGCTGTTTTTACCTGACAAGACTGAAGGCACCACCTTTACTTTATATGCCCTACACCTTTATATAATTTTACAAGGTATTAGTGACATTAAGTACATTATTAGTGTCCTTGTATTGCACCAGCAGAGTTATTTTTCATAAAGATCTTAAAATGTGTATTTTTGATCTTATAAAGTAAAATGAGTGATATTTATTTTTATTTCACTAAAAAAAACTACTATAATTAAATCATTAGGGGCATTCATGGAATGTCTTCCAATATGGCTATACTACATAGACCAGCAAGCATATAAAAGATAAATTAAAACACTTTTAACCCGCGGATTGTGACCCACTGCTCAGGTTGGGTAGCGTCACGTTGCGAGCCACAGCTCAGGCTGTGCTGGCCGTGCATCACCACTAATTCCTCCACCTCTACGCAAACTTACGGATGGCACTACACAAAGATGGAGAGAGAGAGAGAGAGAGAGAGAGAGATTCACCAGATGAGGCCCTGGATTTTTGTCTTCAAGTATATAATAAAAAAAAGAAAAATCACTTCTCCCCTACATAAACTTATGCATGGCACTACACAAAGACAGTGAGGAAGAGATTATATTTTTCCACCAGATGATGCCCTGGATGTTTATCTTCAAGTTTATAATAAACTATCTATCTATCTATCTATAGCCCGACGCCCTAATCCCGCAAAGGGTGGCCGCAGACAAAACGCCTCCAAGTCACTCTGTCACCCACCATTTGACTCCCCTCCCCCCAACTCACCCCCCCCTCCCTCATATACCTCTCAACTCCATCCCTCCACCTCATCCTCGGTCTACCCCTCCCTCTCCCTCCCTCCACCTCACCTACATACACCCTCTTAGTCAGTCTTTCATTCTCCATCCTCTCCATGATGAGATTTTATTGCTAAGAAATAATTTGAAAAAAATGGCTGTAGTGGAAACCTGTTCTGTCATCTTGTAAATTTCTTTAAACAACCAATACATGTTTATAATACATGTTTATAATAAACAAAAACTAAAAAAAAAAACTTTTACTTAATTTTTTGCATACCACGGGGTGGGGTAAAAAAAAAAAAGAAAAAAAGGTAATGGCGCAATCCATGGGTTAAATAATATTTTTTGTTTCGGGTGAAAAATGACCCTGGAAGAGTGACTTGACTTTAAATTTGAGGAAGACTAGCCGAAGGTAAATCAATACTGTTACCGTAAACCTTGTTACATGGGGCCCTTGTTCTCTCACCAAAATATTTTGTTCCATGATGAGATTTTATTGCTAAGAAATAATTTGAAAAAAATGGCTGTAGTGAAAACCTGTTCTGTCATCTTGTAAATTTCTTTAACCCGCCCCGTCCCGATGACGTATGGGCACGTCACCACGATTTGCATTTGCCAGTCCCGGCGACATACCAATACGTCGTGCAATTGCAATGTGCATAATTTTGACAATTTTCAAATTTTGCGCTTGATTTGCGGTACGTACCCTCGCCT
This sequence comes from Coenobita brevimanus, assembly GCF_032717465.1. Classification (NCBI taxonomy): domain Eukaryota; kingdom Metazoa; phylum Arthropoda; class Malacostraca; order Decapoda; family Coenobitidae; genus Coenobita; species Coenobita brevimanus. The sequence continues at coordinate 18,936,572 of NC_136991.1, read as the reverse complement.
GACCTTCCCCTACCTGCCACCAGGCGGGGACACTCGGCGACCCCGCGCGACCCGCGCTAGCCCGCCACTCGTCCACTCACCTGGTAGCCACGGTCCTGCTCAGACATGGCTAAGAGAGGTCTCTCAGAGAGCGAAATTCAAGTCGCCCTGGACACCTTTACCGGCGACAGTGATTCCCCACTGGATGACGAGGAGATGGACAAGGATTATGTGCATCCAGAGGAGGAAGAAACCACCAGCAGTGACGAGGAAGTTCCGTCACCAAGGAAGCGGCAGTACGTGACTTACCGTGCTGCTAGAGAGGGGCAGGAGGCAAAGAAGGCACGTGGTATGTCATATCCCTATCCCCAGCGTGCCTTGGAAGCAGAATTCGAGGTCGAGGACGAGGACGAGGACGAGGACGGAGACGTGGGATGAGCTGCCACGTGGTATGGGCGGGAGGTGATTACCCATCGTGGGCCAGAGCGCACACCACGTCGTCTAAGCAGGTATGGGCCTAGCATTCTGTTTGGGGCGGTAGGAAGTGAAGTGGAGGGAGTGGGGAGTGAAATGGACATTCCTGGGATTAGGGAAAGTGAGAGTGAGGTGGGTGAGTCATTGCTCTCCCTACGCAGTGTGAGGCGGCAGAGTGGATCACGTGGGCCAGTGCGGGTGCGTTCCTTATCACGTGGGGTTGTGAGGGAGGGGGAAGGTGGGGAGGAACCACTCCCCAGCACGTCTTCTGCTCCCCAATATTCAACTATTTCATCCCCACAGCCCCCTAATGTTCCTCAAGGCCATAAGGGTAAGGGAAAGGGAAAGGGTAAAATCAGAGGGAAGAGGAGTGACAGTGGGGAAGCCCTCCGTACTCCTTCTCCCCAACCTCCCCAACCAGGATCTCCTCCCCACCCAGACGAAGGCGGTGATGGGTACGAGGGATTTGTGTCGTGGGATTGGGAGGATGGGAGTGATTTTTCTCCCCTCATTCACCCCTTCACTGAGCAGGGGCGATCTGGCTGCATTGCACCAGGTATTCACTGTAATTCAAGCAGGTTGGATTTTTTCCACCTGTTTTTCAGTGAGGCCTTCGTAGATCAGATCGTGTTTCAAACAAACCTGTTTGCAAGCGGCCAGCGGCTAGAAAGTGAAAGATTGGGAACAAGGAGTAGGCATTCAATGATTTATGATTACCCTGTCTCCATTCCAGAAATGTTCTTATTTTTGCCCTTGTCCTTTTGATGGGTATAATAAGAAAAAATAGAATTCCTGCTTACTGGACTACGGACCCTGTTATGTTTACCCCCATATTTGGTCAAGTGATGAGCCGTAATCGGTTTCAACAAATTCTAAGTCGCCTCCATTTTTATGATGCTAATGACCCTGCAAATGCAAACAACACTGACAAAATGAGGCGAATTAGGCTGGTCTTTGATCACCTCAGGCAAACCTTTCGATCCTCATTCTATCCCTATAGAGATCTCGTCATAGACGAGAGTCTCGTGTTGTGGAGAGGCAATATTTCATTCAGACAGTATATACCCAGCAAAAGGCACCGTTTTGGGTTCAAGATCTTTGTTATGTGTGACTGTAGGACTGGATACGTCCAAGACAGTCTTGTACACCGGTGCACAGAGAGACATAATAGAAGATCGAAGTATAGGACTTTCGGGAGCAGTGGTAAAGACGATGATACAAGACTACCTTCATCGTGGTCACGTTCTCTATCTCGACAACTGGTACACTAGCCCTCTTCTCGCTCGTTATCTTCACAGACATGAAACGGGAGTCTGTGGAATCGTAAAGGTGAACCGGCGTCACATGGTCAAGGTAAGGCGGAAACTTGCAAGGAGTGAGGTTGTCTTCTTCAAAGCAAACAACATCCTTGCAACAATGTGGAACCACAACAGAGAAGTAAGCCTCTTGTCCACGGTTCACCGCCCCTTGATGCACCGTACTGATTCTGTTGATTACCATAGCGAGAGCAGGCGTCGTGTTTGGAAACCTGAATGTGTCATGGACTATAATATAAACATGCGCCTCGTGGACCAGTCAGACTCCATGATATCGACGGTAGAGTGTGCCAGGACCACGATGAAGTGGTATAAAAAACTGTTCTTTCACTTGCTAGATATCACTGCTCTGAATTGCCACCACCTTCACGCCATGACCACAGGAGTTCAGGAAACCTTTGAAGGGTTTGTGAGGGAGCTCACACGAGAAATCTTTGCAAAGTATGCTGTTGAAAGGCCCCAACAGCGCCCCCGCACTGCCCATATTACCCACACTCCCCAGAGAATATCCGCCCGCCATTTCCCCACTCCTATCCCGCCCCAGCCCAACAGACCTAGGCCCCAGCACAGGTGTCACGTGTGCAGTCATTCCCAGGTGAGACTCACGACACAGAGGAAGGACACCCGCTATGAGTGCGTGCAGTGTGACGTGGGTCTGTGTATTCACCCATGTTTTAGTGAATATCACACGTTGCTGCAATTTTAGCATGGTGTGAATGCGAAAGGACGCTGAAATTATGATGTAAATGCGACAGACAGACGCTCTTTGAAAATATCAGTCATGTGGATCGCCAAATATTAGTATAAAGTGCCTACGGGTAGAACATAAGTGAAAACATTGGGTGTAAGTATATAAATCTGCCCTAAGTTGAAACTTACATAGAGAGGGTTGTTTGATGCGATATTCTGTCGCTCAGTGCAATAAATACGGCCCCTTATTATATATTTTCTATTATGTGACATTCTTACGGGTATAATATAAGTTCAAATTATTGTATATGATGATTTATATCCTAAGTCAAATATTTATAGCGTGTCTATAAAGATAAGATTTCCTGACGCTTAGTCGAATGAATAAGGCATGTATTAGTCAAAATAAAAGTCAGCAAGTGATAAAGTGAATAATTAGTATATAAGTGTGTGAGTGAATTAGTATATAAGTGTGTGAGTATTATGTATGACGTAACATTCCTTGCGAGGGTATTTTCAGGCGATATTCTCACGCTCACTTGAATAAATAATGGCAATAAGTATGTACAGTGCATTGGAGGGGTGTAAACGTGTGTAATGTAAGTGGGAAAATATAATTGGAGTGAATAAATAAAGTAGATGATGAAACACGAGTGTTTGAGATCGTGGTTGCTACGTGAATAGGCGCTAGCATATCGCTAAATGCCCTCGTAATGAATGAAAATAATTGAAAACCTTCACAGTGGTGGGGGAAAGGTTCTATGTAAATGGGAAAATAATTGGAAAGTGATGAAACAATTTGGTATGTTGAAATACGAGTCATAGCGAGTGCGCTTACTAAGCTGATGTGCGCTAAACTTATGCTGCATGTCATCATAACGAATGAAAACATCTGAAATCACTTACAAACAGTTGTAATTGGTAAATTGTCATTGAAACAGAAGTATACAAGTAGAAAAAATGATCGGTAGACTCATAACAGAAAATTAGCATATAGCATGATACGACTCGGACCTAACTCGCTATGCTCGCGAGATGGTACAATGCTTATTTTTCCTATATATGTGTCTGAAATCCATTATATTGTTACTGTTATTGTTTATTAGTTCAAATTCAATAAATGTAGAGGTGTTGTGTGTTGTTTGTCCCATTATTCCTTACCATAGAAAACGTTAACGCATATCCAGCCCATTACAGAATACGATACCTGCGGGGGAAAACCGCACCTGTATAGACCACTTATAGACCGCAGAGACCACTTTCTTCAAGATTTTCCATAGTTTCTCGACCTAAGCGGAAGTTTTATAAGAAAATTTTTTTTTCCAAAAAGGCTCGGGACTGGGGGATGTCATAGGTGCGGAAAGGCTTGGGACGTGACGGGTTAAACAACCAATACATGTTTAAACATCCAGTCGCTATTGCAAGTAAGGTGGTACTTTATATTATTTTACCAGACTTGGGTAATAGTTCCGTTGAGATGAAAGGCTATTTACTTCAGAGTCATGCTAAATTTTAGCCTCATTTTGACTTTAAGGTTATATTAATTCATTAAAAATTTGCTTTTTCTCTCACATTAAGAATCCTGTTCTGACAGACCTACACTTGTCTGTCATCTCTTGTTTCATTTGCCTATGTCACCCAGCCAGGTATATTGGGAGTACAGTGCGTATTGTCAATGTTAGGACAGATGAGCATATGGGTCAAATGGACAGGACATGCCAAAGACTCAGGTCGCCTCTTCACTCAGCAGTATGAGGTCATTGTGTATCTTGTGGTATCATACATGTATTAGAGTGTTTTAAAATATTTTCTTGTATGTCAAATAGTAACCTAGGATTGATTGAATCACTGTACAGTATATTAAGACCTATAGCCCATCTCTAAATAACATTACCTTTGCAGTACCTCTATATTTTAGATTTCTCTGTTTTAGTCTCTCTTTCTATATGCATTACAAGCTTTTTTTTTCTTTATTGCATTTTTTGTGAGATATGATATAGTGCTTAGTCTTACTATTTAACCCTATTTCTTTTAGGTCACTGACCATGACATGTTAAATGTCAAAAACTCTGAAATAAAGGTGCTGTTCATATGTATGCTATGTAACCTCTTCCTGGTCAAATGGAGGTTTCCTATTAATACCCCAGTAATTGAGAAAAATATAGATTTTGTGATGACTTGGTATGTGTGACTGGTGACATGGAAGATGATGATATTGTAGTTTTGGAAGGGGATTTAAATGGCCAAGTGGGTAAAGCATCTCAAGGATGTGAAGGCGTACAAATTGTATGAGGAATGAGGAAGAAGAAATGATACTCGAATTTGGAGAGACAATGAACATGGTTGAATTCAACGTGCATTTTAGGAAGAGGTAGTAGCTTAGTTACATATCAGTTTAGGGGAAATATTAGCCTGACTGACTATTTCCTGGTCAGTAGGACTGATAGGAGCTTGGTGATGAATGTTAAAATTATAGGGAGCTAAAAGTTTGTACAGCAGTGCAGATTGCTGATGTATAACATGGTGGTTAAGGAGTGGGTGTTGAGGATGAGGACCTAATCACCCAGAAGAAAAACCCAAGCAGTGACAAATGTCTTCTACGTCGAAATGAGGGGAGTGGTGGCTGAGGAGAGACCTGTTGACAAAAATATTAATGAACAGTGCAGAGTCCTCAAGAGAAAATTTTGAGAGTTGCTGATTCAGTGTGTGTATGGACATGGGGAGCCTTCCAAGACATAAGGTAAAATGATGGTGGGTTGAGAGTCTACAAGTTGCTATTATGGAGAAAAGAAAAGATTTCCATGAGTGGAGAAGGGGTGGCAACAGAGTGGGATACTTGCATGCCAAGCATAGTGCTAGAAAGTAGATATATTGGGTATTTAATGTGGCAGATTAGGTGAAGAGATAAAACAGGGATATCAAGGGTGGGCAGTGTGAGAAGAATGATAAAGAAAGTTGGTGGTGGACAATGTGAATGTTAGAGACACCTGGAGAGAGCATTATTACCAGTTGCTGCATAAGAAGTTTCACTGGAAGATAATATGAGTGAGTTTAGTAACTACTTGATAAATTTGATTATATATAAGTGTTATCGCAAATGACTGGCTGAAGAGTGCAACTGTATACAGTATATGTATGTGGGAAAGGGTGATGCGCATGAAAAATTAAATTAGCTATCTATATACCTAGGCTGCTTCCTCCAAAGAAAGGTAGCCGAGACAGGATGGCACACTCCCAGTTTACTTATCCACAGACATACTGTACATTTATTCAAATCTTAGCCTCAAGAGGAGAAGGAACAGATTCTCAAAACACCACACTGCATAACGGTCAACTGTTCAGTGCAATCAGCGACATCTGCAGCAGGGCCCAACAGCAGAGCTGGTTTACCCCTGCCAAATCATAATGGACCTGTCCCCTCACCCACACCAGATCTGATCAGCTGATCAGACCAAATGCCGGAGAATATCCCCTCAGGGCCACGTCACCATTTATTCCTTCAAAGTTTCTCTCAAGTCATTCCTGTCACATGCAGCCGCTCTTCCTAGCTCAACAAACATCCCTCGTGCATCTAACGCCCTCTTCACACTGTCCATCCATCCTGTTTGTGGTCTTACTGTTAGTCTAACACCTCTCACATCCGATTCAGTTATCTTTTTCACCAATTGCTCTTCATTCTCAATATACCCAAACCATCACAACACTCTCTGCTCAACTCGATCAGCCATCTCCTGCATAACTCCAGTTCTCCTTACCACTTCATCACTTCTCATTCGATCCTTATGCATCACGCCAAACATACTCATCAAATACATCATCTTCATTACATTAAAACTTTTCCTCTCTGCTAAACCCATATTCCATGCTTCAGCCCCATATAACGCAGCCTTCTCTTTACATCCATTCTAAGCGAACATCTTCAAACTCTTTTCATTCCTTCCAGCACCTTTCCAACTTCATTCATTCTAAACTTCACTGCTACATCGATTCTTCCATCCAAAGAAACATGTGACCCTAAATACTTAGAACACTTTATCTCCTCAAGTAACTGAACATTCAAAATTATGTTCATCCTCCAACCATCCACCAACCTTGTACACTTTACTCTTTTTCTCAATTACTCTCAATTTCCTCCTTTCACACACCCATCCAAATTCTTCAACCAACTGTCTCAATCTCTCCTTCGAATCAGCCACCAGTGCAGCAGAATCCTCAAACAGCAGCTGATTCATATTCCACTCTCTACCAACAGCATTCACCATACTAAACCTCCACCTATCACTCTTGCATTCACCTCCCTTACAACACCATCCATACAAATATTAAAGAACTAAGGTGACATCGCACATCCCTGCTACAGCCACACTCTCATGGGAAACCGATCAATCACAGTATTTCACACTCTTACACACGCTCTACAATTTACATAAAAACTTTTCACTCCTTTTAACAACCTACCATCAAGTCCATACAATCTCAAAACAGTCCACAAAACCTTCCTATCAATTGTATTATACACTTTCTCTAAATCCATGATCGCCGAAAACACATCCTTACCTTTCGCTAAATATTTTTCACACACCTGCCTCACAGCAAACATCTGATCCAGACATCCCCTCCCTCTTCTAAAACCACATTGCTCGTCACCAGTCACTCCCTCTGTACCCTCTCCTACTCAATTAACACTCTACCATACACCTTACCTACAACAGTCAATAGGCTTTTACCCCTAAAGCTAGTACATTCATACTTACCCTTACCTTTATATACTGGAACCACACAAGCACTTGCCCAGTCAAACGGCACCATACTGATCACAAAACACACATTTAGCAATCTTACTAACCACTCACCAATAGTCTCTCCACCAGCTTTTAGGCATTCCACAGCACACCGATCCATACGTGCAGCTTTCTCTGTTTTCATCTCCTTTACTGCCTCCTGCACTTCCTCGATCTTGTTCAAATAATCATTCAACTCTCCCAATACATTTACACCTTGCACCATTCATGTGCCACAATCTCAGCCTCCCTTTCCTCCACTATATTTAACAATTATTCAAAATACTCTGCCCACCACTTCCTTACTGCATCCATCTCAGTTAACATCCTTCCATCCTCTGCTTTTACTCGCTCCTCCTTCCCAGACTCTTCCTTTTGCACCCTTTTTATCTCCCACCGAAACATTTTATTTTTATGAAAATTCTCAGCCAACTGCCTACCCCACCTTTCTTCTACTGCCATTTTAGTTTCACGTACATCCCTTCGCGCCCTATTCCTCTTTTCTTTATATCCTTCATCCTTCCTCTGCAGCTACAGTTCATATGCACGTTTCTTCTCTGCCACAACCATACTTACTTTCTTGCATCACCATTAACCCGTCACGTCCCGAGGTTTTCCGCACCTCCGACATCCCCCAGTCCCGAGGTATTTTCGATTTTTTTTTTTTTGGCTAAAACCTTCGCTTTTGGTGAGAAACATCGAAAATTCATAGAGAAATCGCTCACCTGAGGTTTAAAGTGCCCAATCCAGGTAGGAGTTCCTCCTTACCTGAGTGGGTTTTCTAACATGCTGGCACCAAAGAAAACGAGTTCTATGGGAGGGTAACTATTTTATCCATTCATAAACGGTATTTATTTATTTACTTGGTACGAATGTATATGTAGTATGACAGTATATTGGTTTTCAAGCAGTAATAAAGGCATTATAAGCATTGTTTCACTCACTAACTAATCACCATACCCGACCTATTTTTGCCACACTACCTGATCATTATTTCTGGCTGTTTCTTCTTCTAATGCTATGTAAACATTGTCCTCCACATTGTCATCGATTGGGGAATCACTCTGGCCCTGAATAACTTTACTAGCCAGGTCACTGGTAACAGGTCCTTTGCCAAGACAATGGCATGAGGGGGGGAGGGGGGAGGTTATGCAGTGTAAGGCATTGTCCCTGCTTGGTATCTTGTACAGGAATAGAGGAAGGTGTCCCGTGTATACATACGAAAAATCACGTGCAAAAATTGAAAATTGTGCAAATTAGGTACCTTGCAATTGCACGACGTACTGGTACGTCGCCGGGACTGGCAAATGCAAATCGTGGTGACGTACCCATACGTCGTCGGGACGGGGCGGGTTAAATTCCTTTTCTTACACCACCCCCCACTCGTCACACACCAAACACCTTTTCCGCATACCTCACAACAGCGCTCTTAACCCTTACACAGCAGTCTTGTTTTGCTTTGACTTGCGGCTCCCGCGGGCATATTCGGGCTCCGACAGACTCTCTAAAAATATTTATCAAAAATCAGTTATTAGTCCTAGAATATGAAAATCACATATACTTATGGCACATACCTTCAGCTTTCTCCTTGGGTGTTCGTTGAGCCTTCGTCGAGTACCGTAGAACTTATGGAGCCTCTGAAGTTGGATAACGAAGTCTCCACTTTACACTTCCCAACAACCTGTAATATGATTACCACAGCCTGATATTATCACTAGAAACACTAATCTATGATTCTCAAATAGTTTGGAATCCATACTCCCTCAACAAAACACTGTGAAAACAATGAAAATTACGAGGGCGTATGACCATCCCACTTCCGATCGTTCGCCGCTAGTGTTGTCTATTATTATTCATAAAAACACTCACAGTATATATTTCTGTTACTATATAACACTTATATATATCTACAGTCTTTATCCATAAGTTTCCTTGAGTAATAGTAGATTATTGTCACTGTAGGGATTCAATTTCTTTCAGTAAAATACGTAGCATTCACTTTCTCGTCCTGTATACTAGCATTGAGAGTGAATGTCACTTTCACCTTCACTCTCATAACTCATAGTATTCATACATGCTAGAGTGAAACTTTCACTTTCATTACTCCTAGTATATATACTCGTATTCTTATAATACCACTCATTTACATTTCTATTTACGTTCTCTACTTTATTTACATTATTTACATTTCTATTTTATTTACACTGTGTTATGCACTGTCACTTGAAGTAACTTATAAAACTATTTTCCACTGTTCACTTATATTTACATTCATTGCTTTCTTGCTGTTTACAAATTATTTACACTTTATTTACAATTCCACTTGCACTGTTTTACTCAGTAAAAAGATCATAGTCATTCTCTATCAACTCTCAGCCCTTTACCTCTTTCCACACGAGGTTTAGTAGGGGGTAAAGGTCACAGGTCCCTTTGCATGGGGCTATGAAGAGATGGAAGTTAGCAGGAGCAAATCAGACACGTTCCCACTTTCAAAGACGACAGTGAACTGATAGTGGTGGCCTCCTGCCGCCTGGCTAGGGTAGGTTCAATACTACCAACTTCAGCCCTATGAGACCTGCTAATATATAGCAATGAAATGATTGGCGGGAAACCAAGACAATACATAATAAATTAGCTAGTTCCAGGTGAATGTAAATATCACTTAGGCTTCTCCCTTCCCTCCTTATATGTATATTTATTACGAAAATAGATTATACGGCATATTTCAAGGGGAAATAAACAGCGAAAATTAGCGAACGAGTGCACGTGAGGTGTTGTCAGGTGATAATTAGCCAATTCCAGGTGCATGGCACTATCACTTACCTTATTTCTTTTTTGTATATATTATTTGGTATAAGAATAGGGCATAGGGCTTATTTCAATGGATGAAATCAGTGAAAAATTCCAGGGAAGATTTACTTAGTGTAGCACAGCCGGCAGGTGAGAGGATAGGGTAATGGAGGGGAGGTAGGGAGGGGAGTCAAGAACGGGGAGAAATGGCTAAATTGTCAACAATGGATGGGAGTACAGATGAGATTAGGAGTGCTGACTAGTGTTGGACATTGGCAGTACTGATAGATGATACAAGCCACCACTTCAAAGCCCGGGCGAATTGAAAATAACACAGAATCACAAAAGTGTCGCCCCGCGGTATGATCCCTTACTCCCAAGCATCATGAAAGTGACGCCCCGCGGTTAAGGGGTTATACAACTGCCATTCCTCTTCCACTCTGCCATTTTCTTGATCTTTCACTGCATTCCACTCATCTTTCAACTTCTCCTGATACTGTATTAATTTCTCTCTTTTATCCAACTCACTCACTTTCAAAACCTCCCACCCACACCTGACTCTCCTAGCTCTCACCCATCTCATAGCTATTCTCAACTTTCCCTCCACCAGGAAGTGGTCAGACATACCTCCACCCTCACCTCTCATAACTTTTGCATTGAACACTCTTCCTCTTACGTTCCTGGATACAACCACATAGTCCATCACCATTCTATCGAAACCTTTTCGCCCTCCTGTCTCACCCATGTATATTTATAAATATTTTTCCTCTCAAACAAGGTATTTCCAATCACCATCTCTCGCTCAGCACACATCCCTTTCATTCGTTCCCCATTTTCACTTCTCCCAGGCACACCATGCACATCAACTTCTCCTTCAACTGCTACATTTCCCACTCTAGCATTCATATCTTCCATCATTACCACATTCACATTTGCTCCAAACCTCTGCAGACACTCATCATCATTCCAGAAAGACTCCCTCTCTTCTGCATCCCTTTCACTACCAAATTATTATGCACTCTCAAATACCCACAACTCACGTCCAAATTTCGCTTTCACCCACATCAGTCTCAATGGCATCTTCCAATGAATCACACACCGCTGCTCTTCCTGGCTCACTAACAAGGCCTCACCTTCTCTCGCCCTTCCTTTATCAACACTTGACATCCTTCCATTCACACTTCCAAACTTAGACTCACCTTTCCCTTTCATCTTGATTTCCTTCGAAGCTAAGACATCAAACTTTCTTCTCAAAACATTTTCCCAGTCTCTTCCCTTTTAGCCTCAATCGTACTACATCCACGCAAATTCATAGACCCAATCATCTAGGTGCGGGGATAACTCAGTCCCCCATCCCTTTCTATGCCCTGTCTCATTGTAGGAGCTAAAAAAAATAGAGGAGGGGGTCCCTAGTCCCCTCATCCCTCCAATTTTAGTCACCTTTTATGACACGTAGGGAATACAGTGGTAGAATTCTTCCTAACACAACCTGGCCACAGAGTGGTAGTACCACCCCATAGTGCGACCAGATTGTGCCCCCTCACCCCCGCCGCAGGGGGGAAAATGAAATTACAGACTTATAAAAGAATTAGACCAGAAAATGAGAGTCCTGGAAGGTATGGCAAGGTAAGGAGTAAATATTGACGTGATGTAGAGCGGGTTTATGCCAGGCAAACTGAACACTGATGCCAGATTCACTGTCCGAAAGCTTCAAAAAAAATATATAGGAAAGAAATGGGAGCTGAGCATTGTTCTGCAGAAGGTCTTTGACAGAGTCCTTAGGGAGGTGAGACTGTGGCCAGTGAGAAAGTTTGGGATCAAGGATGGGTTGGTTAGAGTGGTTATGGCTATGTATGTGGGTGCTCACACCCAGGCAAGAGTGAATGGAGATTTGAGTGATGGGTTTTGTGTGAATGTTGGTGGGCATCAGGGATCAGTCTTGAGCCCCTTATTGTTTGTCATGGTGCTTGAAATTTTCCTGTGACTTCAGAAGTGGACTTCCATGTGAGGTGTTTTATGCTGATGACATGCTATTTGCTGTTATAAAATGAAAGGGAGGTGGAGGAAAGAATTAATAAATGGAGAGACGGAATGTGGCACAAGGGTTTGAGAGTAAATGTCGATAAACCAAAAGTGATGATATCTTGGACTCATTGCAGTACTGTCAAAGCAAAGGGGATGTGGCCATGTGCAATTTGACAAAAGAATTTGGGAAGTAACTGCAGGTTGTGCAGTGTTTGTAATATTATCATCATCATCATCATCATCCAGACCTCCTTTCCAACCTGAGGGCAGGTTGAGGAGTAGCAATATCCAGACAGCCCAAATTTGCCCAATCTAATGGGCCACGCTTCCATTCACTCATCATTCAAGCCCCCGGAATCCTGGCTCTGTCGGATACGTCAAAAACATTCATCATGTTTTGTAGCTTCATATGAACATATCCGATAGAGCCAATCCGGTTGTTGCCACGTTAAGAAGGGTGCCAAATCCCTGATCATGCACTTCTCACAACATTCATCCAGCCAACTCGATCTCTTGTCAGTTCCCTGGCTTCACCGACTTCCAAACTTCTCTTCCTCACACACTCATCCACCATATCTCTCCACCTTCTCCTTGGCCTACTTCATCTCCTCCCTCTTTCAAATTCGCTCAGATATACCTTTTTCACCACTCTATTGTTATCCATTCTCCCCATATGACCATACCATCTCAGTATACTCTCTTCGATTCTGGTGTCCACTGACTTCCTCACTCCACATCTTTCACGAATCACATTATTTCGTATCCTATCCACGCTCTGTACTCCACATACATGCCTCAGCAGTCCCATCTCACTGCTCTTAACTTTTGACTTTTCATTTTCATGCCACACCATAGCCTCACATCCACATGTTAACCCACCCCATCCTGACCGATTTTCCATCACTGACTCCCCCCGATCCCGACCAATTTTGGAAAAAAAATTTTGGCTCAAACTTCCGCTTTTGGTGAGAAACATCGAAAACTCATAGAGAAATCGCTCACCTGAGGTTTAAAATACTCGATACAGGTAGCAGTATCCCATACCTTACTGGGTTTTCTATCAGGCTGGCTCCAAAGAAAACGAGTTCTGTGGGAGGGTAACTATTTGACACCACTCATAAATGGTATTCATTTATTTATTTGGTACGAATTTATATGTAGTACAAGAGTATATTTGTTTTCACACAGTAATATAGGAAGTATAAGCATTGTTCCACTCACCAAACACATCAACATACCTGACCTTTTTTGGCGACATTACCTGATCATCATTTCTGACTGTTTCTTCCTCTAATGCTACTTGAACTTTGTCCTCCACATTGTCATCAATTGGGGAATCACTCTGGCCCTGAATTTCGTACCATGGCACGACATGTCTTTACTGGCCATGTCACTGGTAACAAATGAATTGCCGAGATGGCATCTGGGGGGGGAGGTCGTGTGGGGTAAGGTATTGTCCCTGCTTGGCATCTTGTAGAGGAAGGTATCCCGTGTATATGTACCAAAATTCACATGCAAAAATCTAAAATTGTGCAAATTAGGAACCTTGTAATAGTTGCACGTTTATATCCGTCAACGGGACTGACAGTGACAAAACGTGTAGAAATATATATACATCAATGGGGCGCAGCAGGATAAAGTTGGCATAAAAGAGAGGTAGTGTTGTAGAGGTAGACTGTGAAATAATGCTGATTTTATGTGTGCAGTGTGTCTGAGAGAACATGAAGAGACTGTCAGGTGTGAAAGGATTGATCTTACTGGAGAGTCTCTTGAGTGTGCAGAGGAGAGTTGTTATTTGAAGGACTTGTTATGTGCTGCAGCTAGTTCTGTGGCCCGTGTAAGGATGGTTGTAGGAAGTTCAGGGAGCTGTTGCTTCTCCTAACATCGAGAGGGCTCTCCCTCTGTGCTAAGGGGTCCTTGTATGTGTCATACATTTGGGGTGTGATACAGTATGGCAGTGAGACCAGGACAGTGAAGGAAGACGATATTTGCAAGCTCTAGAGGAAAGAATAGACAATGATTGGATGGAGGTGTAGTATCCTTGAATGTGAGGCCTTGGGGAGGGGAGGCTGTACGACTGAAGAGTTGAGAGGGATGGCACTGGAATATATTGGTGTTGTGATGAGGTGTAGTTAGAGATGGTATGGGGATGTTGAGAGGATGAGGCTGACAGTCGGGTGAGGAAGGTAAGAATTATGCACGTTAGTGGTAGGGTTGCGATATGTAGACCGAAAAAGACCTGGGACAAGGTCATAGAGTGTGACCTCATGAATAAAGGAATGAATAGGGAGGCTGCCAGAGATTGGGCAACGTGGCGAGCCGTCATTAGGTGACCAGAGACGACGTATGTAACCATGTTGGAGCCTTTATAAATTATATGATACGATACAAAGGCGGGATGAACAAGCAGCAAAAGAAACAGCAAGAGGGACTCGTGAAAGGAGAATAGGATAAGGAGAAAGATAAAGAGGCCAGGATAAGGGGATGATTATAGTTTGGGAAAATCATATACAGAAGAAATAATAACATAAAAAGCTTTTCGGAAGTTGGCAGATGTGATGAAAGGAGATCCAGTGAACAGAATCAAAAATATATCTACAATGTCTGACAGGTGGAATACAAAGGAAATAAGACAAAAATGGGGTTGGAGGGGGAACAAAAATCATCTTTTTTTCTAACTTTCAGTAACATGTATTTATACAAAGCACTAGGGAGATGAGGTTTCTCAAACTTTTTGTCACTTCCTGATGAATGGGAAGGGTTGGCATCAGATATGACATCTAGTTGTAAAACTAGCCAAAACATGGAGGGAGTGGAGGAGGATTGCAAGGCCACCTCATCCTCCACCACTCGCAAGATCCTGTTAAGCCAGAGCACCATCCACAAGAGGTGCTGTGACCTTTCACGGCTGGTGATGAGTAGGGTGCAGAAGAGGTTGGCAGAGCCACCTCTACTGAGATCCTCTTGAGCCCCAGCCCCAGCCAGAGGTGGTGGGAGTCTTTTGAGAGTGGGGACAAAGTGGGCATGGAGGAGGTCGACTGGCTTACCACATCCCCAACCTCTCCAGAGATCCTGGTCCGATCATGAAAGGGTGGAGGTGGCTCTTTGGGGATAGACAGCCAGCTCATGGAGTGGTGCCTTACACGTGTGTGTCGACTTGGATGCCACTTGAACTAAGTGTGGTAATACTAGATGGGCCTGTTAGTGGCAAGAAAACTTAAAGCACTCCCCCCAGCCACTTAGAGGACAAGGCAACCCAACTTGGTGCCAGACCCAAGCCTGGATAAACAGGGAATGTTGGCACAAGGAAGGGCATTAGGCTACAAAACCTGGCAAACCCAAAACAAAATGGTAAATTTAACCAGAGGAGCTTCGGAAACTACAATGGCATACCCAGTGATGTGCAAAGATCTCACCTGACCCCTGTGGGAAATAGGTAAGTACCTGGTCATGGGTGGGCCTCGTTTAAGTAGCTAGCCCAGATTATATCGGTAACCCTAAATATGGGGATAATGAGTGGAAAGGGAAGGGAGTTGGTAGACTGAATAGGGAAAAGAAAGGTTGGAGAACTGTTTGTACAAGAAACTAGGTAGAAGTAGAATAAGCCAAGAAAGATGGGAGGTGGATACTCATGAAGTAGATGAGAAAGGTTGGAATGACATGGTGATACTGTTATTCAAGAAACTTACGGATAAACTAGTGAGCATGAGCAGAAGTGATAGGCTGATGAATGTTAAGCTAGGCCTAAATGGGGCTGTGGTTAACACCATATATGTGTGTGATCCCCAGGCTGGCTGTGAAGAGGAGAAAAAATTCTTTTGCGATTAGATGGATCATAGCTTAGAGGAACACAGGAGGGATAAAGGGTTATGCAAGGTGGAGACCTGAATGGGCACTTGGGGAGAATAAAGGTTGGACTGGGAGGGTAGACAGTGATTCGGATGTGGGAGGGAGAAAGCAGGAGGGGGAGAAAATAGTTGATTTTGCTCTTGCAATTGATTTAGCAATTGCTAACACCATTTTTTTAAAAGAAGGCGAACCAATTTTTAACCTACAGAAGTGAAAAAGAAGAAAGCAAAATATGCATCCTAATGTGTAGGACATCCCATTGAAATA
Organism: Coenobita brevimanus; assembly: GCF_032717465.1. Taxonomy (NCBI): domain Eukaryota; kingdom Metazoa; phylum Arthropoda; class Malacostraca; order Decapoda; family Coenobitidae; genus Coenobita; species Coenobita brevimanus. Next base: position 18,920,401 of record NC_136991.1, on the reverse strand, counting down.
GGTTTGGAACTGCAAGGTCTTAAACAGGAAAAGTAAAGCCCAAAAGTGGTGAACTATGAGATGAAGAGTGGCAAGAGAAGGTAACCAGAGAATTAGACACCCATGATAAAGTGGTGGAGGTTGAAGGGGGAGGACTTGAGTGGCCAGTTTAGCGAGAAAGTGTTAATCGAAATTAGGCCGCTAGAGGGGGGGTACAGGAGAGGTGGGAGGAAAACAGCCAGGCGATACTGGGACTGGGGAAGGTTTTGGGTAGCCTATATCAGCTGGTAGGGTATCCCTAATTGATCAGCATTGGATACCAATTACCCAAGTCCTTTTTTTCAAATCAGCCATCATCAGAATTATCTCCAAAACTATATAGTCTGCCTTGGGGGAGGCGGTGGCTCAATCGGTAGAGAGGTGGCCTGTAGTCCTAACGGACCCGGGTTCAAATCCCTGCTGGGGCAGGGAACAGTTTAAGGATTTGAATTTCATTAAATCAGGCTTTACCGATCTACCAGGAGACCTGCCGACATGTCGTAAAAATACCCCCGCTTATACCAATACACCAGTCCTGTATGAGACAACCCTAGCATGTATTCAATCTGGACGGTGGGTGTTAGCGCCGAAGTGGTGACATGTAGAGGTGTATGGTATGTAAGGAGGACTGCTGGGCCTTGATAGCAGGCTGTGAAGCCTATGCCCAGAGTCGAACACATAAAAAAAGAAAAAAAGTATGGATTACCTTGCATGTCTCCAAGTTAATGGCATGTGCCATGTCTCAAACCATCCCCATAGCCCACACAAGTATACGTGAGTTTCTTATTCCTTTCAAGATTGCTCACATTCGCTCCGAGTTTGATGTCATCTGCAAACTTTGAGATCACACTTATCAGGCCAGTAAGTATTTCACTGATATAAATGATTAACAGGAATGGTCCAAGGACTGATTCTTATGGAACTCTAGTCCAGAACTGAAGCCCAGTCAAAAGAAATTCTGTTGATCACCATCACCACAACTTATTGTTTCCTCTCCATTAGCCAGTTTTCTACTCGGAGTATAACCTCTCTGTAATAATAGTAACCTTAGAGTAACGTCAAAAGTGCACGAACTTTTAACATTATTCTGAGATGAGGCACTTTGTCGCATGCCTTTGAAAATCTAAGTAGTGGATGTCTGTCGCTTATTTCTGCCACATGTAAATATTTTATGGAAAAACTCGAGCAACTTGGACAGGCAAAAACTATTTCCTGAACTCCTAATGAAGTTGTCTTTTTTCAGGTGTTCAACAATCCTTTCTTCAGTTATTCCTTGTAACTGTTTTACTGTAATATAGGTCTGGATAATTGATGGTAATTCTTAGGAATCTCTTGATGCACTCTTTTAATTCTTAAAGCTCGGGGGTTTAGTGAACTGACCTTTCTGCATGCGTAGGTTTTTCCAAAAGCTCCCTGATTTCAATCCATTATGGCACAGTAACTACAACATTTGTCTTCTTAGTATAATAGGAAAAGTGTATGGTGGGATACTTATTGACAGAGTTAGAGAAAGAACAGAGAAATTAGTTGGAGAAGAACAGGGAGGCTTTAGGAAGAGAAGATGTTGTGTAGATCAGACATTCATTCTTAGATCTTGTGGAAAAGTTTCTAGAGAAGGGAAAGAAGTTGTATGCGGCTTTCATGGATTTGGAGAAAGCATATGACAGGGTGGATAGACAAGGATTGTGGAAAGTGTTAAGAATATATGGAGTAGATGGGAAGTTGTTGAATGCTGTGAAGAGTATGTGCGATGGTGCGAAGGCTGCAGTGCGTGTGGATGGTGAACTAAGTGAATTTTTCTCTTTGAAAGTTGGGTTCAAACAGGGATGTGTCATGTCTCCATGGCTGTTCAATCTGTACATGGATGGGGTAATAAAAGAGGTACAAGGTAGGGTGGTGGATGTTGGAGTGGCCCTGGTGAGAGAGGGTAGTGTTTCAAAACTCCCTGTACTGTTGTTTGCAGATGATACTGTGTTGTTGAGTGAAGACGAAGGGGAGCTGCAAGGCTTGGTGGATGAGTTTGGGAGAGTGTGTAAGAAACGGAATCTAAAGGTGAATGTAGGGAAGAGTAAAGTGATGGTCTTTGAGAGAGGTGAAGTCAGTGAATGTACAGCGAGGTTGGATGGTGAGGAATTGGAAAATGTGAGTACGTTTAAGTACTTGCGTAGTGTGATGAGTAAGGACGGAGGTCTGGAGGGTGAAGTGCTTGAAAGGTTACAGCAGGGAAGAAAGGTTGCTGGTTCTTTGAAAGCAGTGATAAGAAACAGGGAAGTGAGCATGGAAGTGAAAAAGTTACTACATGACAGTATTGTGATACCAACTCTAACGTATGGAAGTGAAGCTTGGACGTTGTTGGAAGGACACAAGTCAAGAGTGAGAGCAGTGGAAATGAGTTATTTAAGAGGAGCCTGTGGAGTCACATGGAGAGACAGGCTGACGAATGAGGATATAAAGGAGCGTTGTGGTGTGGATGTGGATGTGATAGGAAGCGTTATGAGGAACACACTGAGGTGGTTTGGCCATGTGGAGAGGATGGTTGGTGAAAGACTGACGAAGAGAGTGTATGTGAGTGAGGTGGAGGGGGGAAGAGGGAGAGGGAGGCCGAGGATGAGATGGAGGGATGGGGTGGAGAGGTATATGAGAGAGGGGGGTGTGAGTTGGGAGCAGGGCAGTGAAATGGCGGGGGACAGGGCGACTTGGAGGAGATTTGTTTGTGGCCACTCCAAACGGGATTGAGGCGTCTGGCAATAGATAGATAGAACTACAACACCTACAACTTTCACTTAAAGGCCAGAACACTCACCAACTATTTATTTCTCCATTGCAAGTATTTCCAGGTCTCTAAATGGATGTGTTGTGGAAGTAGTAGGTGATGAATGTAGGAAAGTTTGGAAATCACAGTAAGCTGCATTCATACAAAATGAGTTGGTGGCTATACTGAACTGGCCGCGTGTCGGCATGAGTCAGACGGTGCTACCCAGGCCTTCTTTATACTCGCTTGCACTTCCCCTTGCCCCACTAAACCTTCCCACTTCGTTTCACCTGCACCCGCATCTGCCCAATGACTGAATCTCTTACACCCTGTATTAAAGGGTACATCGTTATATTCATCTAAATCTTTTGGCTCTTCTGGAGTGACACTCTGTCATATGTTGTGTGGGAAGGGAGAATACCAAGGCTTATACATTATGATACACAGTAGTTGCCGAAGAAGAGTACTATTGCTTTCACTTGATAACGTTTTCTACACATGCATCTTGAAAGGTCACGTTCATTTTTCACTCGAGCTCTTATATATATATATATATATATATATGAAGCCTCTGTGGTACAGTGGTAAAGTGTGCGTTTCGTACAAGGGTGAACCAGGGTTCGCTCCCTGCCAAGGTAATAAACTTTGGGAGTGTTCACCCGGCTACGTATTACATTGGCGGACACAAGGGGTGCTGTGGTTGAATTAGTGTTGCATTCTATAAAGTATGCTTGCACCCAGTTGGCTTGCGTGGGCCGATTACACTTGGTTCACAGACTACACACATGTCCAAAGCCACTCCAACACAACAATTACACTTACAAGCACTTCTCACCCTACATACAATCTCTACTAGACAGCCGAAGCCACTTGGTAGAGATACATTGGCTGTATCGTCCCCACTTCGGTCGGGATAGTCCGGTCCTGCAGTGGACACTCAAACGGCTGATGAGATGAAAATATTCTGTGGGTATATATATATATATATATATATATATATATATATATATATATATATATATATTTATATGTATATATATATATATATATATATATATATATATATATATATATATATATATATTTGTATGTATATATATATATATATATATATATATATATATATATATATATTTTTTATATGAGCTTAAGTATATATATATATATATATATATATATATATATATATATATATATATATATATATATATATATATATATATATATATATATATATATATATATATATATATATATATATATATATATATATATATATATATATATATATATATATATATATATATATATACATATATATACATATATATATATATATATATATATATATATATATATATATATATATATATATATATATATATATATATATACACACCCATAGCTTTCCTTGTCTTCAAGGATCTTATATATAACGGGCACTTATTTGGCTAGATTCTTAATTCTTTTGCAGGAATGGCAGTAAACTCAAAATTGTTTTTTGTAACAAAACTTATTATTATGCATAGTGCTTAGTCACTTTCAGTTTCATTTCAGCTTGTGTTTGAAAAGTCAAGGTTTATACACTATGATGCAAAACCTATAAGACTTATTTCCATACTGTATGATAGAAAACCATGTTTTTTTTTTTTTTTGTATTATTATTATTATTTTTTCTTTGTGTCCGACTCTGGGCATAGGCTTCACAGCCCTCTCTCAAGGCCCAATAGTCCTCCTACATATCATACACCTCTCTACATGTCACCACTTCGGCTCTAACACCCACCGTCCATATTGAATACATGCTAAGGCTGTCTCATACAGGTTATGTGTATTGGTATTAGCGTGGGTATTTTTACATGTCGGCGGGTCTTCTGGTAGATCAGTAAAGTCTGATTTCATGAAATTCAAATTCTTAAACTGTTCCCTGCCCCAGAAGGGATTTGAACCTGGGTCCGGTAGCATTGCAGGCCACCTCTCTACCGATTGAGCCACCGCCTGTACGGTGCTTGTCCCGAAAGATCACTCTCACTTTTCATTCCAGCACTTGTTTTCTATACCATATGATTCGAAATCATTGTACAGTTGTGATCATAACATTGTTAATAACACAGTGTTCTTAGTCTTCTATAGCCCACATGTATATTTTCTGCACTCTTACGTAATTAAATGATTATCGATCTTTATTTTTGTAATCGTTTATTCTCTCCACTAAAATTTTCGTTGTTTTGCAACACTATTTATCTTTTCCCTTTATATTTAAAAATTTCCACATATATATTAAGTTCCCCCACACACTTGCGAAGTGTCAGGCTGGGGCAATGTGGCTGGTGGTGAGAGGGTGGTGATGTGTTGGTGATGTGAAGGCAATAAGATGGAAGCTACGGGACTGTGAAGGATGGCCAGTCATGTCACTTACATTGTGTGGTAACTTCCCTCTTAGACATCGTCTCTCCACTCGATAATGACCATCTCTAAAACCCTCCCAAAAGAACTATCCCTTAACCACTTCCCAGGAGGAGTGGAAGACAGGACAGGGGTAGAGGTGGCAGGAGCATGGTGGCCTGTCATGGCGGCATGTGATTCCATCTACCTGGAAATCGTCATTCCTACCCCTCTTGATTCCAATGGAAGACTGGCAGCGTAGCTTTGTGGCCCAACTGGGCCACAAAGCACTTACCCCAGTGGAACAACTACCACCACCACAGTCAACATCAACAGCAACACGGCCATTATCATCACAGCTACCTTGACCACAAGCACAACCACCAACAGAGATACCACCACCACCATCATCATCACAGCTATCACCTTCACCACCACAACCACCAACATTAATACAACCACCACCTCCATCACGAACACAGCTACCATCACCTCCACCATAACCATCACCATCATCACACCTACCACCAACACCGGTAACACCACCACCACCATAATCACATAGCTGCCACCAGCACCATAACAACTTCTCCCACCACCATCATCTGCATCACAGCTACCAGCATCACAGGAATTGTCATTTACTTCTGAATACAGTGTCTGTTTTTAATATCGGCAAAGAATATAGACATCGGACTGTAAATATACTGTACAACTCTCTCTCTCTCTCTCTCTCTCTCTCTCTCTCTCTCTCTCTCTCTCTCCTCTTCATAAATGCAGGAAACTCCACCGAAATGCCCCACCACCTCTTTCATGTGTGCATATTGTAATACCAATGGGGACAATTATCAGGGGCCAAAACACTCTTTCGGAAAATATCAATTAATATCAAATTGAAAGTGGCCCACCTGGGACTCAGGTCCATCTATCTTGCCAAGTCTTATTGAAATCCGTTGTCTAGTTATTGCTACACACACACACACACACACACACACACACACACACACACACACACACACACACACACACACACACACACACACACACACACACACACACACACACACACACACACACACACACACACACACACACACACACACACACACACACACACACACACACAGTATTATAGTAAATTACATTGCTTTGAGTTAGTCCATTTTCCTACTCAGACACAAAAAAATAATAGTGAAGTCTTGAAGATTCCTACTTTGATAATTGCTGTTTACCCTCTCGCACTCTTTCGACACAACCTGAGTCCAACCACTTCCAAGTACTGAGTGACAATCTCTCGCCAGCCCAGGGCCTGGATTCACAAACAGTTGAACGCTCTTGGTGTCTTCTTTACCGGTTGCGCAGTTCCCTTTCGGCGTTACACCGGCATGCACAAACTGTGTCGGCCGCCATTTTTTGTCGTAGCGTCTCCCTTTAGCTAAGGTACCTCCAGACCACCCTTACAGGATCGTGATTCGGAAATAGAGGCACATTGTATCGATTACATGACCCCCGACCAAAACAATTGTGAGATGTTCGACATTTAGGGAATTTCCTTAAGTACAGTATGTACACGTACCTATGTATGTACTTACATACACACCTGTGTACATATGTGTTGATCTACGTACGTACTTACGTACACATCCACGTACGTAATTACGTACGTATGTATTTATGTATGAATGTATGTACGTGCCTACCTATGCACCCGCATATGTACAGTACAGCTCCGTTCAGAAGTTCGTACTACAGCCAGCGTGGAAGGCGCTAGTCTCATCCCCTCCTTCCCGGACGACAGGTTACAGCTTCGGACCTCCCACGAGCAACCAGACTTTGGCTAGTATCAAAGCAGTGTCGTTCGCTCACCGACTGTTAAATGTAATGAGAATTTTATTTTCATACTCACATATATCAGTCAATCTTACTGCTGATTAAATGATGAAAGTATGTTTATATTCGCCCGGATTAAAAGAAATAATAAAATAACAGAAGAAAAGCACATAACAGAATATTAGAAGCTCGGCCATGAATCAATATGATTATGCGAGTTAGTGAGTTATCGCATGTCTTAATCCCTAGACACGGGCAGTTTTTCAACTAACCATCTTAGCTCAGTATTTATGAACAGTTCTACCGTTTCAAGGAAAATCTAAGCAGCCAAAAATAATGTGTATACAGCCAAGATATTCAAACATTTACGATGTATCTGAACAGCTAAAATTCATGTTCATACTCAAAAGTAGATGACGACGATTGGTGGAGTCTAAGGAATAATGGAAATCATATGTTTTAAGATGAAGTAGCTAACATGATGTTTCCTCTACGTAACCGTCGGTCTCTCTCTCTCTCTCTCTCTCTCTCTCTCTCTGTGGGGTGTGGGAGGGGGTGTTCCACCGAGGTGTTTTGGCTATCCTCTGCTCAAAGGTGAAATCAGCACCATCACGTGCCCCACCAAGTTGACATAAATCGGCGAGACGAGAAATTAATGCTCAGATGTCAAAATTTTCGCGCTACGTGATGATGGCTTTTCCATCAGGGCAACAGCGCATCAACTTGACCTCACTACAAAAACTGTGATGAAGTGGATAAAGAGATGGGAGGAGAGTGCCAACCTTCAGGACCAACGTAAGTCATGTCTTTTGTATTACTGTAATGTTATGCTAATAATGAATAATTGTGAACAATAGCTCCCCGTTATATTCCAGTGCTAATAGAAACTAAAACTAGTTTTCGGTCCCTGTGGAAGATGTCAGTGAAAACAGCTTTATACAGTGGACTGGCGTAGTAAAAGGGGTGGGAGCGGGGTTGCAACCTTCTCGAGCATCAGTTTTTGGGAGAGTGGCAAATTACATCCTGAGTATTATAGTCAAAATTCCCATTTTACTTTTTGACGTGGTGTGGGTGATTAATGTAAAGCATATGCAACAGGTGTAAAAACAGTAATTATTATGCATTATTTTCATGGCCAAATATCCCCTACACTACATCCACAATTATTAGTGGCTGCCAGAGCCAGCAGGCGTGGCCACGCACGATGGCCGATGTTCACTTCGCCTCTTCTGTTGCCTTTTTCACGTTCACACACCTCACATCCGAATATTCATTAAGCCTAATAAAGTCGTGATTTACATGCAATATATAATGTTCAGTGATACTTTCCCAGCCAGTGTTTGCTGAACCTTGTCTTGATCTTTCACAAAATATCAGACTTCGGTTCAGTGATGCAATGTCCACACAGTGTGTGTGTGGGGGGGGGTTGTGGGAGTGGGGGGGAGTGGGGGAGTATAGGGGTGTGGGGGTGTAGGCCTGTGGGTGTGGGGGTATGGGTGAGTTGTGGGGGTGTGGGTATGGGTGTGGATGTGTGGGTGTGGGTTTGTGGGTGTGGGTATAGGTGTGTATGTGTGTGTATGTGTTTGTGTCTGGGTGTGAGTGTGTCTTGCTATGGGTGTGTTTGGGTGTGGGTGTGAGTGTGTAATCACTTAAACTCTTTGTATGGCATAAGGACGGAAATTATGGAGTAATGGCACTGGAAATGGGACAGTTTTGGAATGTGTGTGGCGTGTGCAAAGTGGGTTAAATAATGAATAACCGGAACTGAGAAATTGGTGTGAGGAGCCTTATTGATAACATAAACAGTTGGTGTGGTCATGAAGAGAGAATGGAGAATAATAGGAACTGAAAAATTGTTGGTGTGAGGAGGCTTATTGATAACATATAATGATATACAGTTGGTGTGGTCATGAAGAGAGAATGGATCTTGATAGGTTGTTAAAAAGTAAAGTCGAGTTTGAAAGTCGGCGGAGGTTTCGATGTTGTAGTTGTTGTTGTTGCAACCCCAGGTTCATCTCGTTGCGATCCCAAAGGAAATCAGAAGCTTCTACCCGTCGTTTCCAAAAGTCTTTGGTTGAGGTTATATTTAAAGACTGTGTTGCAATAGTGATGTGCATGTGGTGAATGAATGTGTTGTGATGTGGGGGGTTGCCTTGCAGTGTGGGCAAAGTAACTTGTTTGTGAGTTGTATTTTGTGTCGGAACCGTAGCAGGGAACAGTGGTGACCACATCGCAGTCTGACTATACTGTTTTTTTTTTTTTTTTTTTTTTTTTAAGACGAAGATGCACTTGACAGGTTGATGATGACTGGCTGAATGCGACATGTCCGAGTAACATAGGTGTATTTCAAATAATTACCAAGTAATGTGACATTACCTGGTAATTATTTGAAATACGAGGATGTTATTCGGACATGTTGCATTCAGCCAATCATCACCAACCTGTCAAGTGCATCTTCGCCTCAATTAAAAAAAAAAAAAAATGAGTATAGGTGTGTTCGTGTCTTTCTGTGTAGGGTTGATGAGGAGTGTATGTCTTGTGGTGGTTCACGAAGGATGCTGTTTGACTGATGGGTTTGGATGGCTGTGGTGGCTAATGGCTGTGTTTATGCACTGTATGTCTGTGATTTGTAGTGTTGGGTGATCTGTGATTTGTATTATTGGGTGGAGAAGGGGGTATGTTGCTGAGATACTCTGTGTAGTGTTGGGCAGTTGTTCGTTTGTTTATTTTTGGATGGCGGTGATGCAACATGAAATTGCAAGGGTGAGATGGGTACTGAGCTACAGCAATTAACTGTCTCACGTATTCATATGATCTTTGGAAATAATTTTGCATCTTGATGAAAGTGATCTATAACAATGATTTTGATGCATACTGTACTTATTCTTTAGGCTTTGTTCGTCTCCTTAACTCTGCTGACTCCCTTCGGTCTCTCTCTCTCTCTCTCTCTCTCTCTCTCTCTCTCTCCAGGGATGGCCCGACCGGGAGAGGGGGGTCCCCCCCCCAGTGTGTGTTCTGAGTTGGTCAAAGAATTACTGAGTTGGTCAAAAATCGAGAAGTCATTTAGCAGGCTTAAGCTTTTAAAAACATAGGCCTATTTGCGAAACCGAACCAAAGAAAAAACGTTACATTATCTGATGGTTCTAGCTTGTGAAAGTGACCTAACTGATCAGTTAGATCTTCAAAAAAACTGCAAATTGGTGGAAACTCATGAGAACATGAATAAAATTCTAAAAGCCATTATCATTACACACTCTGTATATACAGGTTGTTACTGCTGAATCCTTATTAATCCATTATCCACATTTACTTCAAGTTGACTCAACATTCGTTTTTCACCTTTTTCCTTATTTGACTTACCATATGTGATTTGTGTATGTGTATGCTATTTTTTTTTTAAGTAGTCAGTTTAAGCATCTTGTATCTCTCACTGTATGACTGAAAATCAGTGAACAGCAGTGCAATTTTGATTTAAGTTGTGTCTATATGCACCAGAAATCCAGAATGAGAGTTTGTTAAAATGTGTCACCAGTAAATAAATTACTTTCCAGGAAATACTGTAAGTCTGTTACAATAGAAATTACTTTCTCATAAATTTGGTTTGTTTCCATCTATTTAGTTGGTCAAACCGTAACGCCAAACGGATCAAATTGGTCAAAATTGTCCTTACCTTTCCCCCCAATCACATACTCCTCGGGCCATCCCTGTCTCTCTCTCTCCCCCTCTACACACACACACACACACACACACACACACACACACCACTGTTCCTCTGAATTCTCTGCTTGTTTCTCTCCCTCATTACGACTGAAACGAGGCACCAGTCTTGCCCCATCCTCTCACCCGCTCTGTGATGCATCTGTTAACTAGTAATCTGCCTTTCTTGTATATGACTAGTTAATTGTTGAAATGTCTTAGGATGTCTTTTTCCAATGCATAGTGCCACATTATTTCGAACGCTGTGCATCCAGGCATCTCAATGAAATGGATATTTGTGTTTACGTTTCTTTGGATGGAGTTGACAGGGTTTTGATTTATGATGGTCACATACAATTCAGTCCTAGTCATTCTAAGAACGAGACTTCAATTCCCATCTCTTGATGTAGCTGTTGTTGTTGTTGTTGTTGTTGTTGTTGTTGTGTAACCCTGGTCTGTCTGGCCAGCGCAGAGCCTTGACCACGGTCAAGCAACCGCCTCTGCAGGGCTGTCCCGTGCAGTGATGGGGTGAAACTAGAATATCCGGCCTTGAGCTGCATTTAGTCTCGCTACGCCACTATCTTTATAGGCAGCAGTTTGTTTAGTACAACTGTTGCCCTTGTAACAATATTTTCATATCATACAATATACTTCAGCACAAGTATACATACTCGTAATGTTTTCCCAAACTAGACTTTCGGCGTTGATTTTTATTAGTGCCATATTTACTAATAGCGAATACTTTCATGTTAGAAAGGACGGGAGCCCCTCGAAGAACCACCCAGGCTGGAGATGCTGCTATTGTCGCAGCAGCAGGGGCAACACCTCTTACGATCGCGGTGGCCATAAGGGACAGTCTTCAGTGAGATGTGTCCGCGCTGACTGTCAGGCAAAGGCTGCATGACGCTGGTATACACTATAGAATTCCAGCAATGATGGAAAGCCTGATACAACAACACAGAGAGGGGAGGTTAGCCTTTGCTCAATGCTACTTTCAGAAGAATATGGACTTTTGGTCGCGAGTCATCTTCATGGATGATAAATGTTTCTCCTCCACCTCGCGTGGTAGGGTTCACTGCTGGAGAAGAAACAACACCAGGTATATGATATTACCATTTTTATTACTGATAAAATTCCGTACTGTTATTTCCCCCCCCCCAAGGCTTCGTCTTCGTTGCAGTCATCTGTTTTCTGTTCACCTCGCTGTTACAATAATTAACCGATATTCAGACTTTCACTTATGGAATAGGTCAATAATGAAGCTGTCTTCCGCAGTCTGCATACCCCTCCGTCCTTGATTTCCAGTCTTTTAAAGGCAATATGACCAGGCATCTAAAATAATCAGGATCCCTTGTTTTGGTCTTATTCTGTTCATATTATCCTGGAAAAAGACATGATTCCTTCTACTCTTTGCCTCTATTTTCTTTGTATAAAGACATTAGTGCCGAGAAAAACTGTGATCAGTTCTAAATAATATAAGGTTAGGGGGGCATGTCATCAACTAGTATTCTGTCTAATGACTGCAACAATACAAATATATATATATATATATATATATATATATATATATATATATATATATACAAATATATATATATATATATATATATATATATATATTTCGCATGCAGATGCGAGAGGGTCGACATTTGTGAGGAGGCACGAACGGGTCACGTTACCTGTAACATCTGGGGATACCTGACTCTACATGGCCTGGGTGACATGTTCAGCATCGAGGGGAGTTTTACTGCTGACCAGTGTGTCCATATCCTGAAGGAACGTTCCCTGCCATCTTTACGTGCAAAGGGTTTCCCGTTCCAAGATGGACCTGTAATTTCCATGCATGACCGGTGCCCCATCCACACCGCACGTGTAGTACTGCAGTGGTTTCAGAGACAAGACATACATCACCTCTCAGACTGGCCTGCCAAAGGGGCCAATCTAAATGTAAGAAACATGTTTGGGCTGACATGATTAATTCCTGGCAGCCAGGAGACGAGAGGACAAGAAATGATCTCCTCGACCAAGTAAACGTCCAGCAGGAACTTTGCCGGCCCAAACACGAGTTCATCCGTGGCCTTGTAAGCTCCATGCCTGATAGGTTGCAAGCAGTGACTGAGAAAGAGGTAGGCTGGACCCGATATTGATGTGAAAAGTTAGGCAACAGTTATCATTATATTAAGGATATGTATGGATATTATATAGATAGATAGATAGATAGATAGATAGATACTGTTGATAGATAGATAGAGATAGATAGATATAATAGACACAATAGCTAGATATAATAGTTACAATAGACATATGTTATAGATAGTTAGATAGATAGATATAATAAAGGTGTAGATATAGATATGATATAGATAATTAGATATGGTATAGAGACAGATATAGAAATAATATAGATAGATATAGATATAATACAGATTATACTGTATATATATATATATATATATATATATATATATATATATATATATATATATATATATATATTTATATTTTAATTGGATTTTTGAATATAAAAGAAAAAAAAATAAAATTGTCTATTTTTTGTCTGAAAGCTTCCGTATAATTATGCTTGTATATTATCCACCTCCTATGAGATGCGAGATTATATATATATATATATATATATATATATATATATATATATATATATATATATATATATATATATATATATATATATATATATATATATAATTTGGTTTTACGCCAGGTATCCCCGAAGGGCAAATGCGTTGCCCCTGGGTAGAGGACTTCTGAACTAGAGTGTGTAGCATTTTATGACCGGATGCCCTTCCTGATGTCTACCAATGACCCTTGGGTGGATTCGATCCTCCGACCCTTCGGTCAGAGCGGAGAGCTCTAACCCACTGAGCCACGGCTGCAAGATTACTCACATGTAATAAATATAATTTGTTCCTTGGCCTTCCCATACAAACAGGACGGATGAAGTAAACTATTGCAATGTCTTTTCCTGCACAATTAAGCGATTTGTTAATGCGTCGGTGGTGGTGGACGGTGGTAGCGGCGGCGGCGGTGATGGTGGATTGTGAGTGTTGGTGGGTAGCGGCGGTGGTGGTGGGCGGTGGCGGCGGCGGCGTTGATGGTGGTGGGTGGTTGTGGTGGGTGGCAAGTGGCGGAGACTGTGGTGGTGGTGGCTGTTGTCGTTATTGTTGTTGTTCTTATGAGTTTGTGTTGTGTGTTTGTGTGTGCATGTGTTTGTGTGTGTGTTTGTTTGTGCGTGTATGTGTGTTTGTGTGTGCATGTGTTTGTTTGTGTGTGCGTGTGTGAGTTTGTGTGCATGTGTGTGTTTTGTGTTCTTACCTTACTTAATTGTTCTTACCTAATTGTATCTTTACAGGAATGAGTCAAGCTCGTACTGTCCCGTGTCTTAAACCATATTTATCGTACATATCCTTAAATTTGTGAATTGTTTTGGCACACACTATTTCATTCGGTAGTGCATTCCATTGATCAATTGCTCTGTTTGGGAAACTGAATTTCCTTACGTCTTTATCACCTCTCTTCTTATGCAGTTTTTTGCAGTGTCCTCTTGCTGATCCTTCTCCATATGTTAAGTAATCATTTATGTCTATTTTCTCCTTTCCTAAAATGCATTTATATAGCATTATCATGTCACCTCTTTTCCGTCTCTCCTGTAGTGTTGGTAGATTCAGTTTATTTAGTCTTTCTTCGTAGCTTAGGTCCCTTAAGCTTGGTATCCATCCTGTAGCGGCCCTATGAACTTTTTCAATCTTGTCTATGTGCTTTTCGAGATGAGGACTCCAGACTACTGATGCATATTCCAGGGTTGGTCTAATGAATGATGTTATTATCCTTCTTAGCATGTCTTCAATTACGTATCTGAATGCTATTCTCATTTTTGCAAGCAGTGTATACATGTTCCGTACCTTCTCGCTGATGTGGTCAGCCGGAGATAGTCTGTTATTGATAATCACACCTAGGTCTTTCTCTCTTTCTGATGTGCATAGGGTTTTATTTCCTAACGCATAATCCCAATCAGGTCTTTTTCCACTTTTACCAAATTTGATTACATGACACTTGTCCACATTGAATTCCATTTGCCATGTACTACTCCATTCATGAAGTTTATTTAATTCTTCTTGTAGCTCTTTACAAGAGTCTGTGTTAGTAATTCTCCTTTGTATTTTTGCATCATCTGCAAACATATTCAGATAGCTCTCATTTCCAGTGTTACTGTTTATATCATTTATATACACTAAAAACATGATTGGTGCCAGCACTGAACCCTGTGGTACTCCACTAGTCACTTCTTTCCATGATGAGTAGTTTCCTCTTAGTACTGTCCTCATTTCTCTTTGTATGAGAAAGTCTTGCATCCAACAAAACAGCTTGCCTCGAATTCCTCCTTGATGGTACAGTTTCCATAAAAGTCTTTGGTGTGGTACTGTGTCAAAAGCTTTCTTGAAATCTAAATACATACTGTCCACCCATCCTTCCCTTTCCTGTATTGTGTTTGTTACTCTGTCATAGTAGCTCAACAGATTAGTAACACATGATTTTCCTTTTCTGAAACCAAACTGTCTTTCTGTTAAAATACTGTGTTCTTCTAGATGATTTACCCAAGCTTTTCTTATTAGTTTTTCTAATACCTTGCTTACAACACTGGTCAGTGATACTGGTCGGTAGTTGAGTGGATTTTGTCTATTTCCTTTCTTGAATAAGGGGACAATATTTGCTTTTTTCCAAATATCAGGTAGTTTACCTTGACTCAAGGATTTCTTGAAAATTAAAAATAATGGTTTACACAACTCCTTTGCACATTTTCGTAATACCCAACACGAAATTTCATCAGGACCACTTGCTTTTCCTCTGTCTAATCTACTTAACTCCTCCTGTATTACTTTTTCTGCTATTTGTATATCTGGTAGTATGTGTGGACATGCGTGTTCCACATAGTCCCTCTCAAAATTTTTTTCTTCTGTAAAAACTAATTTGAAATTCTTATTTAGTGCTTCACAAATATCTTTCTCTTGTGTATAAGTGATTCCCTCGTCCGTAATGGATTGTATTACATCTTTTACTTTAGTTTTGCTTCTGATATAGCTGTAAAACAGCTTTGGTTGATCACTACTTTTATTTATTATATCCTCCTCAAACTGTTTTTGGCCTTCCCTCCTTATTCTTGCATAGTCGTTTCTTGCCTGTTTGTAATTATTATACGCCCTTTCACTCTTGTGTCTTCTGTATCTATTCCACAACAAATCTCTTCTTTCTTTTGATTATTTACATTCTGTATTGAACCATTTCTGTATTTTCTTATCTGCTTCTTTGTGCTGTGGGATGTACTTCTGGACTCCTATTTCATAAAATTCACAAAATTTTTTATATACAGCATTTAAATCTTGTCCTCTAAGCTCATTTTCCCAAACAACTTCTAAGAAATACTTCTTTAGGTCTTGATAATTTCCCTTTTTATAGTTTAGGCTCTTTTTGTAACTATCATTGCTGTTTACTATGTCATATGCTATCCTGAAGTTATAATTTAGTACTGCATGATCGCTTTTGCCGAGTGGAGGGTGATATATTAAACTATCAATATCATTTTCTTGCCTTATAATATTAGATCTAGCACTGAAGGTACATCAAGTCCTCTTTTTCTGGTGGTTTCCCTCACATGTTGTGTTAAGAAAAACTCTTGTACGAGATCCAGGAGCTTTTGGTCCCAACAGCTTTCTTGGCTATTTATATCTAGAGTATTCCAATTTATATTTGTATTGAAGTCCCCAGTTAGTATAATTCTTTCCGATTTCTCTTCCATTTTATGTAGCAATGATCTTACACTCTGAATTGTACTCTCTGCCAGGTCCTCATATTCGTCTCTTTCCCATGTGTTTGATCTGGGTGGCATGTACAAATTGGCTACAATTACTTTACCTTCAGATGTGTCGATCTCTACTGCAATCAGTTCTTCTTGTGATGGTATATCTAGTTTTATTTCATTGACTTTTAGATTTTTCTTAGTTAATATTATAATTCCCCCTCCTTTTTTTAAATATCTATCTCTTCTCCATATATTGTATTCCTCTAAGTTTAGTATGTCATTGGATATCCTTGGTATTAATTTTGTTTCAGTTAGGCATATTATTTGTGGTTCATTTTCTCTGACATAATCATTCATCTCTAGTAATTTAGATACCATTCCATCCACATTTGAGTACATCAACTTTATCATCTTGTTTATATACTTGTCATGACATGGTTCTACTACCTTCCTCCTTTTTCTTCCATCCTGTTTGTGTACCACTTTCGTACCTGCAATCCTATTACTTTGTAAAAAAATTTCTTCTTCTCCTCTTCTGATCTTCCCTCATTTTTTGTTTTTGCTTCCTCCCTCTTCTCTTTCAGTAATTCCAGTTCCTCTTGTGTTAGGCATCTTTTTATCCATACATTTTTGAACTCCTCTTTTTCCTTAAGATTCTTTGCATTTTTTAGTATCTCTTCCACAGTGTTTACACTCTGGAAAGTCACCTTTAGAGGTCTTGTCTTGCTTTTCTCGTATTTCCCTAACCTTTTGTGTTCCTCTATGTCTTTATTACAGATTTCCTCTGATACTTCTTTCAGTAAGCTCATTACATTTGCCATCTCCTTTTTGTCTCTTGTGATCTTGTTTTTAACTTCATCCTCTTCTATACAAGTGATTACTATTGATTTGTTTATCTCTACTGAATCTCTGACTAACTTTGGATTGTTTTAGATTATTCTTTTCACATCCTTTTTAATGCTTTTTTCCTCCACCCTTGTTTCTAAGTCTTTCTTTACTTTCACCATTTCAGCATACGTGGTTTCTACATCATTTTTGTAGCTTTGCACAGCTTCATTTACTTGTGTTATCTTTTCCTCAATATCACTGCTCTGGTCAATAAGACTGCTAACTTGCCTAATTGTCTCTGTGTCATTTTTGAACTCTTCCATAACACTCTCGTGATTGACTACTGTACTTGCCATTTCACTCATTTTCTTCCTAAGTGTACTCAATTCCACGGTTAGTTCACTGATGGTTGTCTTTCTTATTGGCCTCCCTTCCTAGTTTTTCTATTTCTTCCTTTTGCAAGTGCATCTGCCTCTTTATTTCATCAATTTCATTTTTGAAAGCCATTTCTCGTTTGTTTACACGTTCAACCAGTCTGTTCTGGGTCTCTACTTCAATCAGTTCTTGGTAGAAATCATCATTTTGCTTTTTACCTTTATCTCTTTTCTTTTCCAAATTTGTTTTACTGAAGTATGTATCCATTTTGCGATACTTAAAGTGCAAAGCATATGCTTACAATCTCCGTCTTGTAGTATGACTCGGTGTATTCTTTCGTCTTGGTTCTATATCCTGCTTTTACAAGTCTTGTTGAAACTTATTTTTTTCCTTTTTATAATGAACAATCATTTAGTCTAACCTGGTACTGAGCTTGACTCATACAAAGATACTATTTAGGTAATGCCACTGGCCGTGATGATTTGGTACGGAGCGCCGGTGTCACACGTCCGCCTAGATTGAATCCCTCGTGTGTGTGTGTGTGTGTGTGTGTGTGTGTGTGTGCGTGTGTGAGTTTGTGTGTGTGTGTGTGTGTGTGTGTGTGTGTGTGTGTCATTCATTGGGAGAATAGTCAGCTCACAAATCACTTATTGATTCATATCAGACTTCATTTCCCTCTATTTGTGTATTGTAACTTATTACTTGTATACATATTTTCATCACAACCGCATAATGTCCACGTATTTCCTTCATTAATATGTAATGATACTTGCCAATATCTATATAAATGTCCGTTTCATCTCAATTTTCGCATTCGTTGTGTGACTGAAACTGTTCCGGTATTTGCTGCTCTGTCTGTGGTGGCGAGCCGTTCGGGGTATTAACATGTCGTCCAGAAATAGCTGACCGAGGCTTGTGCCTTCCACTTTGGGTGTAGTACGAACTTCTGAACGGAGCTGTACCTACGTACACGCCCATGCACGTATTTACATACGCACCTATGTACGTACTAACGCATTCATGTACTTACCTATGTACGTACTTATGTACGCCCATATGTACGTGCTGACGGAAGTACGTAGCCATATGTACGTCCTTGCGTAAGTATTCACGTACGGACGTAACTACGTGTGCATGTATTTATGTATGAACGTACGTACACCTATGTATGCACCCATGTACGTATTAACGTACGTACATGTATATGTACCTATGTACACACCTATGCACGTATTTACATACGCACCTATGTACGTACTAACGCATCCATGTACAGTTACCTCCACTTCTAACGAGTACAGAGGGTGGTGTGTTTGGTGAAATGTGGCACCACTGTGTTTGTTTACATCATAGTAATAGTAAGTGAATGGGCAGACCCGGCAGAGCTACCCCTCCGCTACAGTATCTAGTACCCACAGAAACAATGTTTTATCAAGTCATACTCTGTCTGCAAACACAAGGGCTTGCCAGTTGCCACGTTTGTATAGTGAAAGGTAAAGAGAAAAACAAATAGTAATGCCAATGGCTCCCATTGTTCCTCTGAAAGGAGATGACTGTGAGGCGGGGTGGAACGGAGGGGAGGTGGGACGGGTGGTGGGGGCGCATGTATCGAAACTTTGTCGTGTCTCGTTCAGAAAGATGAAGGGTGTGATTATACAGATGCTCTGAGGTGGTCTGTAACTCCATATGCAATAACGTGTAATGGATGAATGCTGGAACCTTAATGCTCGTCATACGATGTAGTGAACAACTGTAGTTGAGTATAAATGTTAGGTGTGATGTCCGGTGTCTCGAAACGTGGTTCACCTGAGTCTAGTGAGTGTGCAACTCAATTGCTTTAATATTTTTGTGGCTGAACCAGTGTCGCCATAAATTATTTATGATTATGCATGTGACAACGGTCATTCCATTTTGTTCATTATCCAGTCTGTTTTATTGTGAGGAAAAACAATCATTATATTCGCGAACCATGGTATGAGTAATGTCCTGTTCCATAGGATTATAGCTACTTTGACTGTTGGACACTTATTGGCTTGTGTGAAAATGTTGTGTAGTCATCATACTGATGGATTACGCGGAAATAATGAGATAATTTATGTGCATAATGAATGGATATCCTGTATTATAAAAATTGAAATAACGGTGTTACGGATGCAGTCCACAAATGACGTCGTGTTCTTCGAGGTACTATTTCATTAGGCTGAATAGTTCTGTAGGTGCAAAAGTCTTTTCCAAAATCTTGTTGAACAGAATAGAGTCAGTAATTGACAAATTTTTAAGAGAAGAACAAGCGGGATTTAGAAAGGGTCGAGGTTGTAATGATCAGATTTTTATTGTAAGGCATCCAATGCAACAAGCTAATGAGATGAAAATCCCACTTAGTATGTGTTTTGTGGATTTTAAAAAGTTGTTTGATAGTGTTTCACTTGGAGCTATGTTGAAAATTATGAGATTCTCTGGTATACCAGAAAAGTTTGTAAATATTATTAGAAGCCTGAATGAAGGTACTTTTTGTAAGGCAATGGTGGATGGTTCTTTGAGTGATCCATTTGAGGTTAGGTCAGGAGTGATTCAAGGAGAGTTCTTTTGCTGTTTGTTTTGGTTATGGATTATGTTATAAGAAAGGTTGTAAGGAGAACAGGTGCAGGAATTAACTGGAAAGACAATAAGAAGCTGATGGATTTGGACTATGCTGATGATATTGTACTGATTTGCGGAAGTACTTACGAGATGCAGAGGGTGCTTCATTGTCTGGTGGAGGAAGGAGAAAAAGTGGGATTGGTAATAAATTGTGAAAAGACTGAAATTATTAATATGAACGTGGAGAACCAAATCTATCTATCTATCTATTGCCAGACGCCTCAATCTCGTTTGGGGTGGCCACAAACAAATCACCTCCAAGTCGCCCTGTCCCCCGCCATTTCACTGCCCTGCTCCCAACTCACCCCCCCCTCTCTCATATATCTCTCCACCCCATCCCTCCATCTCATCCTCGGCCTCCCCCTCCCTCTTCCCCCCTCCACCTCACTCACATACACTCTCTTCGTCAGTCATTCACCCTCCATCCTCTCCACATGGCCAAACCCCTCAGTGTGTTCCTCATAACACTTCCTATCACATCCACATCCACACCACAACGCTTCTTTATATCCTCATTCGTCAGCCTGTCCCTCCATGTAACTCCACAGGCTCCTCTTAAGTAACTCATTTCCACTGCTCTCACTCTTGACTTGCGTCCTTCCAACAACGTCCAAGCTTCACTTCCGTACGTTAGAGTTGGTATCACAATACTGTCATGTAGTAAGTTTTTCACTTCCATGCTCACTTCCTTGTTTCTTATCACTGCTTTCAAAGAACCAGCAACCTTTCTTCCCTGCTGTACTCTTTCAAGCAATTCACCCTCCAAACCAAATCGATTGTGTAATTGGGAATAATGTGGTGAAGAATGTAGAAAACTTTAAATATCTGGGAACGATTGTATCATCTAATGGATCATGAAACAATGAAATTGAGGAGAGGATTAGACAGGCTTGGCGAGGTGTTTTAATGTTGAAATTGTTTGGAATAATAATATGCTTTCGGTACATACTAAAGTGAAAATTTACAAGTCCATGGTTA
The DNA here is from genome assembly GCF_032717465.1 of Coenobita brevimanus. Lineage (NCBI taxonomy): Eukaryota > Metazoa > Arthropoda > Malacostraca > Decapoda > Coenobitidae > Coenobita > Coenobita brevimanus. Next base: position 18,899,084 of record NC_136991.1, on the reverse strand, counting down.
GACCAGTTTTAATTTATGGGCATGAGTCATGGTAAAGTACAATCGCAACAGATCAGGAAGTATTAGGATTTGATAATAAAATACTGAGAAGGATTCTTGGGGTAAAGTGGCAAGACAGAGTTACAAATGAAAGAGTAAGGGAAACTACGAGAATGGAACCAGTTAATGAATATGTGAGACTGTCTTGCTGGAAATGGCTGGGGCACATATACAGAAAAGAAGGCAGTTTAATACAGGATGTGCTAGAGTGGACTGCTAGAGGAAGAAGAGGTAGCGGTAGCCGAGGGAAACCTGGTTGAGGACAATGAAAAAAGAAGCAGGAGAGGAGTGTTAGTGGGACCTGAAGGAGATGGCAAGAGACAAATATTGGTGGAGAGAGTTCATCGAGGTCCTATGCATCCCGTGGGGTGCCACAAGAAATGATTGATTGATTGAATAGTTCTGACAAAACATCCACAAACACTGATCATCATATATTATACTCTCTTTTAAAAATTCATACACTAGCTTTCATACAAGTATAACACATTCATGTCCTCCTTAGCTCCAGAAGAATTGTATTATTTAATCGTGTGTCTACACTCACACACTGTCATTCCAGAGGGAGCAATATTTCCTTTACTATGCATGTCTGTCCGTTGTCTGCCATTGTAACACAAGGTTTTAGTATCTGGCCACGGCTACACAAAATATATTGGTGCTGTGGTGCTGCCGCGAGAATGTATAGTCTACGTCTATTTGTGCAGGGAGTCTGGTAATACACTTCACCCACTTATTCACACTCATGCCAAGATAGCAGCCAAAGTCGCGGTTTTGGTTACTATACTGACTGACCACTGAACACTCACCTCCAAGCAGTCTGAATGAGGTCCTGTTTTCAAGGAACAGAAACATTAGGTAGCACAGTGAACAGTGTGATTTTTTTTGTAAACTAAGGAGTGGTTTATGCACCGTGTCATCATACAGGCTTATACAATATAACACAGCCAGGGATAAGCTGGACCTACGGTAGGATAAAGGTTGAGTGCTGCTGAAGCGTCCAAGTAAACGTAAGCAACACTGGTGCACCAGCACCTGGATGGTATAACCCAACAACCGCTCTTTACGCAAAATACTCCCGGGTTCTGAAGCTACTGTACGGTACCCCACGTCATCCAGTAGATTTACACAGTGTTATTGATAAGGCTGCAATCTCGTCATAGTGATGCAATATGATAAGGAAGTCAATATCAGGTCTCGTTAAAAGTTTAAAAGAGGAAGGGCCGGACTTCACCTCTCTCAAAGACCATCACTTTACTCTTCCCTACATTCACCTTTAGATTCCGTTTCTTACACACTCCCCCAAACTCATCCACCAAGCCTTGCAGCTCTCCTTCGTCTTCACTCAACAACACAGTATCATCTGCAAACAACTGTACAGGGAGTTTCCAAACACTACCCTCTCTCACCAGGGCCACTCCAACATCCACTACCCTACCTTGTACCTCTTTTATTACCCCATCCATGTACAGATTGAACAGCCATGGAGACATGACACATCCCTGTTTCAACCCAACCTTCAAAGAGAAAAATTCACTCAGTTCACCATCCACACGCACTGCAGCCTTAGCACCATCATACATACTCTTCACAGCATTCAGCAACTTCCCATCTACTCCATATATTCTTAATATTTTCCACAATCCTTGTCTATCCACCCTGTCATATGCTTTCTCTAAATCCATGAAAGCCACATGCAACTTCTTTCCCTTCTCTAGAAACTTTTCCATTAAAGATCTAAGAAAGAATATCAGATCTACCCAACCTCTTCCCTTCCTAAAGCCTCCCTGTTCTTCTCCAACTAATTCCTCTGTTCTTTCTCTAACTCTGTCAATAAGTATCCTACCATACACTTTTCCTATTATACTAAGAAGACAGATGCCCCTATGATTACCACACACTTCTTTTTTCCCCTTTTCCTTTGTACAAGGGAATAATTATACTTGACTTCCAATCCTCCGGGACTCTACCTTCCTCCCAGGCCAATCTGCACATTTTCCACATCCATTCTACTACCATCTCTCCCCCATACTTCAGCATTTCACCACATACTCGATCAATTCCTGGGGCTTTCCCCAATATAACTTTCTTCATTGTTTCCACAACTTCTATCCTACTGATTTCTTCCTGTCTTCTCACCTCCCTCCTTCTCCCAGCCATTCCCCAGCCACTTATACTCGCATCACTTCCATCTTCTATGTTCAACAATTCCCCATCTGCTCACTTTTTCTCCCTTCTCCACTAGTAATCTACCATTTTTATCTTTCACTCCCCTGCTCACTTCATTTCCACCCTGTCTTACTCTTTTCACCTCTTTCCAGAACATTTTCTTACAGTCCCTCCATTTTACACTCAAGTTCCTTCCAAATTCCATCATACGAGATTCATTATAACCTCAAGTTCGACAATAGATTTTGATAGTATGGATATCTCTGATGCCGTGATCGATGACGCTGAACATTGAAAACGATATTCCCAAGGCAGTTTGAAACAGGACAGAATATTTGGTGGGTAAGGGGGTATACTTGATGAGAGGTTGGTCAGTGGGACGGGGTATTAGGAGAGGAAGTAAATGTTGCAAGAATAGAAAGGGTGGGAGGGCTGTGTGGAAGTGGGCTGTTGTAGAGAAGGAGTGAGTGAGGAGGTGTGCTGATGGGAGCAGGGTCATCACCAACATACAGTATATGATGTTTGGTGTTTGTGTGGGAAATATTGCTCCCTCTGGATGAACAGTGTGTGAGTGTAGACACACAATTAAATAGTATAATGCGTATAGAGCTAAGGAGGGCCTGAATGTTTAATACTTGTATGGAAACTAATGTATGGATGTTTTCAACGGAATATAATAAACGATGATCAGTGTTTGTGAATGTTGTGTCACGACTGTTCAGAGTAATGAAATTGCACTTCGAAGAAAACATCATTTGTGAACTGAACATCTGTATCATCATTATTTCAGTTATAATACAATGCATTCATTATGGAAATATAGTATCTCATTACTTCTGCGTGATCCATCAGTATGATGACTGCACAACATTTCCGCACAGTAAGCCAGTAGCTGTCCAACACTCAAAGTAGCTATAATCCTATGCAACAGAACATCTACTTATCCCATGGTTAGCGAATATAATGATTGTTTTTCCTGACAATAAAACAGAGTGGATGATGCACAACATGGCATGACCGTTGTGTTACATACATTATCATAAATCATTTATGGCCACCCTGGTTCAGTCACAAAAATGTTACAGCAGTTGAGTTGCACACTCACTAGACTCAGGTGAACCATGTTTCAAGACACCGGACATCACACCTTCTAACATTTATGTTCAACTATAGATGTTCACCACACTTTATGACAAATATTAATACCCCAACATTCATCCATTACATGTTATTGAATACGGAGTTACAGATCCCCCTCAGAACATCTGTATAATCCCACCCTTCATCTTTCTAAACGACACACGTCAAAGTTTCAATATATAAGTCCCCACCACCTGTCCCCCGTCCCTTCCGTTCCACCTTACCTCACAGTCATCTCCTTTCAGAGAAACAGTGGGATACAATGGCATTACTATTTGTTTTCACTCTACCTTCCACTGTACAAACGTGGCAAACTCTTGTATTTAGAGACAGAGTATGACTTGATAGAACATTGTTTCTGTGGGTATTAGATACTGTACCGGAGGGGAAGGCCTGCCGGATCTGTCCATTCACTTATGATTACTACGATGAAAACAAACACAGTGGTGCCACATTTCACCAAACACACCACCCGCTGTACCTGTTAGAAATAGAGGTAACTGTACGTACTCACGTATGTGCGTGCTTACAGAAGTACATACATACTTGCGTCAGTATTCACATACATGAGTACATACATACGTAATTATTCACATACATACTTCCCAAAGTATTCATGTACATACTTACATATTCACATACATACGTAAGTACATGCTTACATGAGTTGATGTACGTATATACGTACATACTTATGTGAGTATTCACGTACGTCCGTACATAAGTGAACTTATATTCATATGTACTTAAATACCTTAGTCTGCCTTGGGATGCATTTGTCCTTAACCTGCCCCGTCCCAACCGATTTTCCATCACTGACTTCCCCCAATCCCAACCAATTTTGGAAACAAAAAAATTCTTGGCTCAAATCTCCGCTTTTGGTGAGAAACATCGAAATTCATAGAGAAATCGCTACCTGAGGATTAAAATACTCGATACAGGTAGCAGTACCCCTTACCTTACTGGATTGTCTATCAGGCTGGCTCCAAAGAAAACGAGTTCTTTGGGAGGGTAACTATTCCACACCACTCATAAATGTTATTTATTTATTTATTTGGTACGAATTTATATGTAGTTCAAGAGTATATTGGTTTTCACACAGTAATATAGGCAATATAAGCATCGTTTCACTCATCAAATAAATCAGCATACCTGACCTTTTTTGGCAACATTACCTGATCATTTTTGACTGTTTCTTCCTCTAATGCTACTTAAGCTTTGTCCTTCACATTGTCATCGATTGGGGAATCACTTTGGCATTGAATTTCAAACCGTGGCACGACATGTCTTTACTGGCCAGGTCACTGGTAACAGGTGAATTGCTGAGACAATGGCGAGTGGGGGGGGGAGGTCATGCGGGGTAAGACATTGTCCCTGCCTGGCATCTTGTAGGGGAAGGTGTCCTGTGTATACGTAACAAAAATCACACGCGAAATTTGAATAATGTGCAAATGACAGACCTTACAATTGCAGCGCATTTATATACATCAACAGGACTCACAGTGACAAAGTGTTCGGACGTATATATATGTCAACGGGATGCGGCCGGTCAGGTACGTACGTGATTACGTGCATAAATGCATCTGTATGTATTTATGTACCGTATGTATTTGTTTTGTGGGGAGAGGATGGAGAGAAGGAGGGGAAGGGAGGAGAACGGGGGAGGGTGTGGTCTGTTTAAATTTAGTCATGTGATAGATCGGTGGCTGCTGATTGGTAGAGTAAATTTTCCCCAGAAATATCCCTGCTCGCTATGGAAGAGACTTGGAAGGGAGCCAAATACAGCCTTTGTGAATCACCCTTGAGGGGTGATCGTTGACTCCCATACAACATTGTGCGGCACTGTCTCCTAGCAGCCGTTTGTGAATCCCAGGCCAGACCTCTTGCTCCCCACACTCCTTTCTCAGCAATTCGTGCAGTATCAGAAACTGATTTGAATCATTTCGTTCCCCCGCTCTTATTATGACTGTATTGTTTTATATCTATTGTTTTGAAACTGGTTTATGTTATAAATTAATGAATGATCTTCCTAATAAACAAAAAAATCTAAAAAAAAAAATCCAATGAATAAATGATCTTCCTAATGGATGAAAAATAAATAAATAAATAAAAGATATGAAACACCATACTTTATTGTTCAGTAATGTATTCATTTACTCACTGACATATATACAGTGAGTACTGTATACAGTATATGTCAGTGAGTAAATGAATGCATTACTGAATGATAAAGTATGGTGTTTTATATCCTTTATTTATTTATTTTTTTATTCACTAGGAAGATCATTTATTCATTTGTAGCATGTATTAGTTTCATAACGATACAGTTTTAAAATTAGAGCAGTGGAATGAATTAATTGTAATCATTTTTCAATGCCGCACAAATCACTGAGTTAGGAATGTGGGGAGCATGAGGTCTGGGCTGGTGAGAATGAAATGTTAGGAAACAGTTCGCTCAGAGCGGCCAGGCTTGATGAACGGCTATTGTTATTCCGTATGCCATAAAAACTTTTCTAGTATAGCTAGAAGTGTCATTTCTTTACTAAATTGATCGCAGATAAATGCTCTACAATATTCTGTAATCATTGCCGAAATGTTTTTATGTCTGTGAGTTAATGAGCATTGAATAAATCACTGAATGATTCAATATGGTAATTCCCTTTTTTTTTTTTTTTTTAATATTTTCCTTCATTAGGAAGATCAAACAACACATTGTTGTGAAAAAAAAAAAAAAATACAGCAATTTATATGGTTGGACTCAACCTATGTCAAAAAAGTGTGAGTGGTTGATTTCACTTGGATGAATCCTGAGTCAAAAGAGTGCAAGCAGTTGGATTTCACTTTGACGAATCCTGCGTCGAAAGAATGTGAGCGGTTGGATTCTTCACCGGGCCCCCGTGTATGAAAGGGTTGACCCCTATCCGCCGGTTGACGTGTATGCACAACAGGATTCAGGGCGTGGAGGGCCGCCGGTTGACTTGCTATACCGCGCTCACCTTCCCACAACTGTTTGAGCGTGGGACCATTTTCTGTGATACCTATGGGGTAGGTAGGACCCACAGGTACCCCGCGGTTGTGCGGTTCAGTTTGTACTCGACAGTGGTATCGAGAGGAGCCATGTCATCTTCCTCGACATTGTCTGATTCCATTCCACTGAGTGAAGGGTCGATCGCCTCGTCAACCCCCACTAAAGTCAAGCCCTTTGTGCCAGGGAAAGGGCTAAGTGACAGTGCCATAGGACTTGCCCTAGATGAAACTGTCTCCTCTAGAACACTTAGTGACAGTATGTCATCAGAGGGTAAACAAAGCTACCACATGGAGAGCGAGCTCTCTCACCCTCCAACCCCTACTTGCTCTCCAATGCCAGAGAGAGCTCTCCGACTTCTTCAGCAGGAAGGGACAGCCTACGAGAGCGATGATTTTGGTGATGAGGAGGCTCAAGATGACCCAGGAGATCGGGAAAGTGGCCGTGGACCTGGCGGACTTCTGCAGAAAAAACGCCGCGGAGCCGTTTCCCCCACACTCTCCCCGCCTGCTCGCCGACGTATCTTCCTCCACCGATCCCCCACACCTCAGTCTACGACTTCAAGGGCAGAATCTCCTCAACCAGGCCCTTCAGGGGTAGTATTTCCAAGATGGGCGCCACGTGGTGATACGCAGCACTGAGTGTCTTCTATGGAAAGTTCCATGTCAGGTGAGTCATCACCCACTTACTCCCCTGCCTCCCCCACCTCTCCCTCTCCCTCTCCCTCTCCTTCCCTCCCCCCTGCCCGTGGCCATGCACGTGGTCGTGCACGAATGATGGGAAATGCGGTGCAACTGCCAGACGGCCTGCTCTACCACGTGTGGGTAGAGTAGACACCTTTGTGTGGGAGGATGGTGTCGGCTTTGAGCCGTCTGTGCCGGCATTTGATGAGGAGGGTGCAGGTGTTCAGGAGGATGAGCCTCCCCTCAGGCCCTGGACTATTAGTAGTCTATTCAAAGCCATTTTCATGACTGCAATAATGCAGTACCTGGTGGATGAAATCAATTTTCACCAGGCCATGTGCATGCATTGGCTGGATGTGCCCGCCAGCAAGAGCACGCACATGCGTGAATAGATACCTGTTGAGGTGGGGGAGATGTTTGTGTGGCTCGCCCTCACCATGCTGATGGCGCACGTAAAAAAATGTGCTCCACGACTATTGGTCGGTGGATGAACTCGTTGGCACACCTGTCTTCACCAAGTACATGGCCCGTGATAGGTACCTGGCAATAATGAGGTTCATACACTTCAATCGAAATTACGGACCTGCACTGAACGACAGGTTATGGAAAGTAAGACCAATCCTTACAATGCTGAAAGAGTCATTCTCCATGGTTTTCCGTCTGTTCCAGAAATTGGTCATTGATTAGTCGCTGGTGTTATTCAAGGGCAGGCTTGCATTTATTCAGTATGTGCATCAGAGCATCACAGATTTGGCCTCAAATTCTTTGTGCTTTGTGACTGCAAAACTGGATATGCGATGGATGTAGTAGTTTACTCAGCAACAGATGATGATATAACTAGCAATGATCCTCATGGACTCTGCATCAGGAGTGACAGTGCTGATGGAAAGGTATTTCAACAGGCACCGCATTTTGTATACTGACAATTATTACACAGCCCTGGCATTGACAAAGTATTTGCTTGACCATGGTACTGGGTCCTGTGGAACTGTTAGGGCCAACAGAAAGAATTTCCCAGTATATCTGGCAAATACTGAGAAAGGAGCCCTTCTAACAAAGAAATGTGGGAACATGTTAGCCCTTCTCTGGCATGACAAGAGACTGGTTAACATGTCTACAGATCATAAGGGTGTGCTGGAGGAAACTGGTAAAACAGATTACAGGACCAGGGAACCCGTGGTAAAGCCACGTGCAATCAACGATTACAATATCAACATGCAGCTGGTTAATAAATCGGACATGCAAATTGGTGAGGTTGATTGCCTACGTAAGTCCTGCAGGTCATACAAGAAGCCGTTCTTACACCTTCTTGATATCGTCGTCCTGAACAGTTTCATACTGTTCAAGGAGCTTGTCGGGAAACTTCTCTCTCTACGAGAGTTTGAGAGAGAGCTGGCATGCGAACTCCTTGAGCAGTATTCAACTGCTCAGGTGACAGGTGCTAGGCGGGGGACAGCAGCTCCGGCAGACAGGCTCAGCTGTGCTCAGTATTTCCGTTGGCACAAGATTGTGGAGATCAGGAGAATTGCAGCAGGTCGTCTGGCATACAGGCGGTGCCACATCTGCTGCACAACCAAACGCCATCCCTCAGCACGAAAAGAGACCTCGTACCAATGTGCAGAATGCAAGGTCCCCCTATGCCCCAAATGCTTCTCGGAGTATTACTCCGAGCGTGAGTACTGAGCAGGTGTGTGGGGAAGTGTAAATAATGTACAGCAATGCACAAGTTTGTGTATTTTCGTAAATGAATGAAAAGTGTGATATTATGAGTGAACTACAGTAAGTGCTAAGATATAAGTCTTTTATAATAAGTTCTACAAGTGCATATAAGTGATATATAGTAATTGCAATACAGAAGTTAATACTGTGTATTGGATATTGGTTAGAAAACTGGTAGAAATACTTTGCGTTTGCCTACGTGTTGCCTGAACGAAAACCACTTGTGAGCGAGCCACAAAGAACAATACCTGCATGGCTATACCTAAATTATTACCCTCAATACTCAGGGAGATTGTGTCAAATATGCAATCAGTGTATCTGTGACATGAAGTACAAATAATGTTAGTTGTGTAAAACATTCATATGATTTTCACTATAACCTTGATTAGAACAAAGCAGTCTAATTTACAGTACAAATAATCACCTCATACTCCACGATAATGCATGAAAGAGCAACAGCATTTACTTGTCAAAGTGCAATTACACGTAATCATGTTGTACAGTGCGGTTCTAAGTGTCATAGTAAAGGAGAAATATGATTATTTGCAGAAGAAATGAGTACAGAAAAACGAAGTAAAGGAGAAATATTCCTTACGGAAGAAGTGAGTACAGAATAACGACGAGATTTCCTTTCCCACACACCTACGGGGCATAGAGGCATAATGAAGTGGGAGGTAAATCCTTGGGTGAGCCACAAGAACCGGGTGATGACTCATTTTCACGGTGGTAAGGAGGAGTAGGAAAAACGAGTGGAATCTTCCGCATTCCATCCAAGGACGCACGGACAATGTTACAATCACCACTCCAAGCAGTGCTGCCAACGCTAGCCAGCTAGGACAAGGCCATGGCCAGTGGTGCGCGCTGGGAGCCACGTGCCAAAACATAAAAAAAAACACTCGTCTTCAACTCATCCTTACTCATCGACGGGACCACCTAGAAATCTCGGGATACCTTCTTTGGAAAGAGGAAGAGATGGTGAGTCTTATGAACTTTCATTTGATTCTCTGGCTATTATAGTTTGTCAGATATTAGGGTTTGAAGTAAGGGTATTTTTCCCAAAATCTCGGAAAGTGCTCATAGGGAGGAGTGTGCACCGGCTAAGGGTTAAGTCCTCCAAGTTTATGTGACAGTTGAAATTACCAAGACTTAGAGATGTTTTAATTAACACAACGTATGTTGCCAGTCTTTTGTGTAGATCTTCATCCACGTCAGGAAGTTGACGTGGAGGTCTGTGAACAAGAACAAACTTTTATGTTGTATTGGTTATATCAAGGTCCATACCTAACATTTTATGGTCTGACATAATTTGGAGTGTGCTCCCATAATTATGATGCCAAGTGGCCTTTTGCATCTCATTGCAGTCAACTGAGTATACATCAGGCAGCGTCAGTAACATAGTTGCCTCTGTGGTGGGAAATTACAATGTCGCAAGTTTGATTCGTTGCCTGCCCGCACATGGCACCACCTCCACCTCCACCAAGCCCCACTTCCGCCAAAGCGTCCCAGGAATTTAGTGATACTGTCATAGGGCGTAAATTGAACATGTTAGTCTCTTCATTGGGGAGCTATAATTCATTATCAGAGGAGTCGTATTATGTGGAGAATGTGGCACTACTCTGGCTCCCCTTCTCTCCTATGATGCCTTGCCACCCTTCCTACTCTCCTCTTTTATGATGGTTATCCTGGGCGAAAATAATCTGTGTGTGTGTGTGTGTGTGTGTGTGTGTGTGTGTGTGTGTGTGTGTGTGTTTACCTAGTTGTATTTACCTACTGTAGTTGTGACATGCAGGAAATGAGCAGCACTCGTGGGATCCTGTCTCTGTTTCTCAGTAAGTCAAATTCTGCTTTGAACTCGTTTAGGTTTTTAGACTGGACGATCGCTTTGTCCATGCAGTTCCGTAGGTCTGTTCATTTACTGTATATGGAAAACTATATTTCTTGATATTCCTCAGGCAACTTACCTTTTTCAGTTTCAATCTGTGTCCTCATGTTACTCTGCCATCCCATACAAACAAATCTTCTCTGTCATTTTTTTCTACTTCCATCATGGCCCTGAACTCTGCGATCATGTCGCCCCTCTCTCTCCTTACTTCTAAGGTAGGCAGATCTAGCTTTTCCAGCCATTCCCTGCGTGACAGATCTGCCATGCTAGGGACCATCTTGGTTGCTGTTCTTTGTATTCTTTCGATCTTGTTTATTTTTTCTTTTTATGTGGGGACCACAATACTGTCACATATTCCAACCTCGGGCGGATCATGGCCACTATCAATTTTTTTCATCATCTCATCCATGTAATGAAATGCTACTATTATGTTGGTCTAGAGATTATATCTCTATCTTGTCAATGTGTTTTTCAGGTGACAAATTATCCTGGACCAGCACTCCCAAGTCCTTTTTTTCTCTCCCTTTTGTGATTGGTCCATTACCCATCAAATAATTCAGTGATGGTGTCTTGATAATTTTAACCATTTCCAATATTTTACATTTTTTCCATTGAATTTCATTTCCCACATCCGGCTTCACTCAGGAATCCTATCCAGGTCCTCCTGCAGCATTTTACAGTCTTTTTCATCTTCTGCTATTCTAATGATCTTTGCATCTTTAGCAAACAGACTTGCATAACTGTTCATTCCATCTACCATATCGTTTACTTAAATCGAGAACATTACAGGCAAGAACACCGAGCCCTGTGGGTCTCCACTTGTTACTTCCCTCCATCCAGATATCCTGTCTATTATTACTGTCCTCATTTGCCTGTCTCTCTAGAAGTCTCTCATCCACTCCAAGAGGTTCCCCATCAGTTCTCTTATGTTTCAATTACCACATCAGTTGCTTGTGGGGTACCTTATCAAAACGTTTCCCCAGGTCTAAATACACACAATCCACTCAACTATCTCTCTCTTGTGGCACGTCAATCGCCCTAGAGTAGAAGCTCAACAACTTGAAAACACACGACCTTCCGCTTCTGAATCCAAACTAACTTTCTGCGAAAATGTCCATCTCCTCCAGACATTTTATCCATTTGTCTTTCAGGTTTCTCTTAGAATTTTGCTACCAGGCTGGTCAAGTACACTGCTCTATAATTCAGGGGTTCTTCCTTGTTCCCATCCTTATAAATTAGTACCACATTGACCCTTTTCCATTCCTGAGGCACTTTCCTTTCTTCCAGAGAACACAAAATTAATATGTGACTCTTTTCAGTCAGTTGTTCTCTGCATTCCTTTAGTGTCCAATGAGAGATCCCGTCAGGTCCTGGGGCCTTCCTCAGATCTTGAGTTTTCAGTAATTTATACACTTCCTGCACTTCAACTTATACTTCTTTAACACTACATTTCTCGTTACTCCCTTCTCCTCCACAAAATCACTTTCTCTTGTGAAGACTGGTTGGAAGCATTTGTTTATAATATCAGCTTGCATAACCGCATCTTTATAGACATTTCCTTCTACTTTCAGCTTATTGATTTCTACTTTTTGTTTCAATTCGCCATTAATAAATATGTAAAACAATTTAGGTTCTTCGTTACATTTGACAATTATATATACCTTTTTCGAAGTTTCTTCCTCTCTTGTATATTCATTTCTAGTTCTTTTATATTCTTCCTTTGTATTATCATTACCTCTCCTTCTTCATTTGTTCCATGCCTTATCTCTTTCTTTTTTGGCTTTCATACACCTTTTGTTGAGCCAGTCATTTCTCCAGTTGTCTTTCCCACTAACTTTTGGCACATACTTTTTCACACCCGTATTATAGAAGTGTAGAAAGATATCCATCTTCTTCTGTATATCTCGTTTCTCTGAACTACTGCCAATCCGCTTCTTCAAAAAATTTTCTGTCCTGAAAAGTTTGCTTTCCCAAAGTTGTATCTTCCATGTCTGTACAGCTCATCTCGTGTCTCCCCATTTCCTTCTATCGTTTGGAACTCTATCACTTTCTCCCACTGGACACAGATATTTCAGAGATTCAGTTGCATCAGGGTCTTTTGTTAGAATTAAAATATCTAGTCATGCTGGTGTGTCATCACCTCTAAATCTTGTCCCTTCTTTGACCCATTGGATCATTACATTATCCATTGCTATATTTAACAGCATACCGCATCACGAATCTTCACTGCTTACTGAATCCCATTTCTTCCCGTTTACCTCTTTACAGTAAAAGTCACCCATTAGGATTATGTTGTTTTCTCAGTCACTTTCTGAAGACATCTAACCAAGTCCGACAACATCTGATATTCCTCCTCATTCTATGCTCTTGTCTTGGGGGGGACATAATTATGCTACTGCAATGTCTTTCTTGTGTTTCCCTCTGGTTTCTATTACCATGTTTATCACATCAGCCAGCCATATCCTCTACCAGTTCCGCACTAGCCATATTTAGGCTGTTCTTCACTGTTATCATCACTCCTTCTCCTGTTTTTCCTCTTCTATCTCTTCTCTATTGTTTGTATTCCCCATCTCCCATTTGGCTTTCAGTATTCTCTCTTAGCTTGGTCTCTACAAAGCACTTAAACCTGGCTCATTTACCCTCAAGAAATCGTCTATTTACGGCCTTGCTGAGACTAGACCATTTACCTTATCGTATGTTACTTTCAGTCTTTTTGCACTGATTTTTATTATGTCCTTCTTTCTCCCTCTCTCCTTCAGTACCACTACCTCAGTTTCTAATCCATAACTCTCCAATAGAACTCTATGTTTCCTTCCTCCGTTCTCGGGTCGTTTTTATTTTTTTCCTTGGCTTCTTTAACAGGTTCCTTTATTTTTGCCCTCAATTCCTTGTTCGCATCTCTCCATATCCAGATATTTTTAAATCCCTCCTTATCTGCTAATTTCCAAGTCTTATTGACTATTTCATTTACCATGACCTGATATTGAAATTTTACTTTTAGTGACCTTGCTCCTACCTCCACAGATTTTCCCAGCCTAAGCACTTCTTCGATCTCATCATGGGCTTCGTCATTTCCTTTCATAACTATTGGCACTATTTCCTTCGCCCTTCTCAGCTCTTCCCTTTGTTTTTCTGACCTCAGTGACGTAGGTTTTTCTTTCAAACTTGAGATAATTTCGCATTTTTTCTTGTCTGCTGCATCTCTAACTTCACTTTTTAGTATGCTGACCAGTTCCTCCTCTGCCTCTTCTTGGTTTTCTTTCCTCTGTTGTTCTATAATCTCCTTTAGATTTATTTTCCTCCTTTCCGAATTTTCATCCAGCCCTTATGCTCTTCCTTATTTTCCTTGATGTGCTCATCTTCCATCTTTGTTTTTGATTCGTACTCTTCGAGTTTACTTTTCATCCTATCTCTTTCTTCCTGCAATCTCTTACTTTCTCATTTAAGTTGTCCTTTTTCATTTGAGGCTGAATCATTACTCACTCTCAATTTTGAAATTTCTCTATCTTGCTCTGCACCACGTGAACAGACACTCCACCTAATTTTTCAATTACTTAATCTCTATCTCTTGTTGTAGTGTTCGTTCCTGCAACTCTCTAGTTACTGACCATTCCTCTGTGTGTGTGTGTGTGTGTGTGTGTGTGTGTGTGTGTGTGTGTGTGTGTGTGTTCTTACCTACCTAATTGTTCTTACCTAAGTGTATCTTTACAGGAATGAGTCAAGCTCGTACTGTCCCGTGTATTAAACCATTTTTATCATACATATCCTTAAATGTATAAATAGTTTGGCACACACTACTGCATTCGGTAGTGCATTGCAATGATCAATTGCCCTACTTGGGAAACTGAATTTCCTTACGTCTTTATCACCTCTCTTTTTATGCAGTTTTTTGCTATGACCTCTTGCTGATGCTTCACCATATATTCATTTATGTCTATTTTCTCTTTCACTGAGATGCACTTATGTAGCATAATCATGTCTCCCCTTCTCCTTCTCTCCCCAGCGTTGGTAGATTCAATCTTTCCAGTCTTTCTCCATAGCTATCCCTTAAGCATGGTACTCATCTTGTAGCAGCCCTTTGTACTTTTTCAATCTTATCTATGTGTTTTTTGAGATGAGGATTCCAGACTACTGATGCATACTCCAGGGTTGGTCTTCCTCTGCATATCTTCATTTATATATGTGAATGCTATTCTCATATTATTAAGCAATGTATACATATTTCGTACCATCTCACTGATGTGATCATCTGAAGATAGTCTGTTAATGATAATTACTCCTAAGTCCTTCTCCTTTTCTGATATGTGTAGGGTTGATCTTCCTAACTTATAATCCCAATCTGGTCTTTTCTCACTTTTACTAAATTTAATTATGTGACACATATCCACATTTAATTCAATTTGCCATTTATTGCTCCATTCACGAAGCTTCTTCAATTCCTCTTGCAGCTTTTTGCAAGAATCTGTGTTAGTAATTTTCCTTTGAATTTTTGCATCATCCGCAAACATATTTAGATAGCTTCCATTTCCTATGTTACTATGCCATTTATATATACTAAAAACATAACTGGTGCCAGCATTGAGCCCTGTGGAACTCCGCTGGTCACTTCCCTCCATGATGAGTAATTTCCCCTTATTATTGTTCTCATTTCCGTTTTTCTGAGAAACTCCTGTATCCATTAGTGAAGATTGCCTTGGATACCTCCTTGATGGTACTGTTTCCATAAACGTCTTTAGTGCAGTACTCTGTCAAATGCTTTCTTAAATTTTAAATAGATACTTTCCACCCATCCTTCTCTTTTCTGTAATGTTTCTGTAACTTTCATAATAGCTTAAAAGGTTAGTAATACATGATTTTCGCTTCCTAAAACCAAACTGCCTGTTTTCTTATCTGTCACCCACAATCCCATCCACTCATATGCAGACGACTCAACATTACATAGTTCATTCACACTCAGACACCCATTTACAAAGTCTAATATCTCTACCTCTCAGCTCTGTACGGCCGTCTCCATAAATCAAAACCTACCTACGATCAGTGAATGGGGACAAAACAACCTTGTCTCTTTTAATGCTAGCAAAACTAAATATATACAGTTTACAAATAGACAGATAACGCCAGATTCGTACATTACCTTCAGTGCAGTTAATATTCCCATCTCCAAAATTTATTGACATTCTTGGCGTCTCACATAACAGTGCCCTCAGCTGGACCTCTATGTCAGATCACTTGCTAAAACCGCCTCAAAGAAACTTGGATTATTGTACAGAGTCCGTAACTTCTTCGCTGATGAGCAGTTAGCTATAATTTATAAGAATCATGTGCGCTTTCAGCTTGAATATTGCTCACCCTTGTGGAATGGATGTGGTGAGGTTGCGTTAAAACAACTAGACAAAATTCAGAACAAAGCTGTTAGAATTATTAACAACCCTGCCATTACAAATAAACTACCTCCCCTACAGGTAAGAAGGAATGTTGCCTCCCTTGCATTATTTTACAGATATTTATTTGGCAAATGCTCAGACGAAGTTTCGTCCATGGTGCCACCTCTCCATGCCTTCCTTCATGCTACACGGGCATCTGGTAGCGCTCATGACTGGAATGTCACTCAGCCATATTGCAAAACTTCTGCCTATCAGAATTCTTTCATTCTCCGAACTGCATCTCTCTGGAACTCGCTTCCCCAGAGTTGTTTCCCTCCAAATTTCAACCCACAGCTGTTCAAATCTAACTGTTACAGATATTTTATGAACAGAGGACACTAGTAATCTGGTGTATGGATTATTTTTTTTATTCATTTGTTTTTCCTTTCTCCGTTCTATTTAAAAAAAAAAAAAAAAAAAGATGTTTTACCCAAACTTCCCTTATCAATTTTTCTAGTATCTTACAACACTGGTCAGTGATACTGGTCGGTAGTTGAGTGGATCCTGTCTATTCCCTTTATTGAATAGGGGAACAATGTTTGCTTTCTTCCAAATGTCAGGTAGTTTACGTTGACCTAAGGATTCCTTTAATATTAAATACAATGGTCTGCTTACCTTGACCTAAGGATTCCTTTAATATTAAATACAATGGTCTTTTTAGATCTTCTGCACGTTCATGCAACACCCAACCTGAAATTCCGTCAGGACCATTTGCTTTTCCTTTGTCCAATTTATGTAACTCCTCCTGTACTTCTTTTTCTGATACAGGTATTTGCATATCTGGTAATACATATGAGTGGTAGGTGGTGGCGACCATCATCCACTCACTTGATGTAGTGCTGCCTACTTCTTCCTTAGCCTTTATCATTCTTTTTCTGTGTCTGCCCTCCTCTCTTCCTATTTCTCCCATCTTTCCTCTCACTTCTTATTGTTTTTCTTTCCTTTACAGGTGGCTTTACATTGAGTGACAAGCCAAATGGTTTCCTGTAAGCCAAGAAACCATTTACAACGCTGGGTGGTAACCATATAACTAAACCATACGTGCTCCCTACGTGTCAGCAAGTGGGTTGGTGAAGGGTTAGTGCCCCTCCCCGTAAAACAAATAACTCAAAGTCAAGTCACCACCCCTTACAGGATTATGGCATCTGGCAATAGATAGATGGATAGTAATACATGTGGGCATGCATATTCCGTATCATCTCTCAAAATTTCTTTCTTTTGTAAAAACTGATTGAAAGTTTTTATTTAGTATTTCACTAGTATCTTTTTCTTGTGTATAGATTATCCTCTCATCCGTAATGAACTGTATTTTATCTTTAACTTTGGTTTTACTTCGGATGTAGCTGTAAAAAAGATTCGGTTGATCACTACTTTTATTTACAATGTCCTCCTCAAACTGTCTCTGAGCCTTCCTCCTTATCTTTGCATAATCATTTCTTGCCTGTTTATAGTTGTTATATGCCCTCTCACTATTATGTCTTCTGTATCTGTTCCACAGCAAGTCTCTTTATTCTTTTGCATTTTTCACTCTGTATTAAACCATTTATTTATTTTCATTTCTGTTGCTTTGTGCTGTGGGATGTAATTTTAGACTCCTGTTTCATAAAGATCACATAATTTTCTATACATAATATTTAAATCTTGTCCTCTGAATTCTTTTTCCCAGTCTGTTTCTAAGAAATACTTCTTCAGGTCATGATAATTGCCATTTTTGTAATTTAGACTCTTTTTGTAACTCTCATTGTTGGTAACGTCATATGCAATCCAGAAGGCACAGTTTAATACTACATGGTCGCTTTTGCCGAATGGGGGGTGATATATTATATTGTTAGTTTCATTTTCTTGCCTGGTAAATATTAGATCTAATACCGATGGATCATCATGTCCTCTTTTTCTGGTGTTTTCCTTTACATGCTGTGTTAGGAAGAACTCCTGCACAAGATCTAAGAGCTTTTGATCCCAGCTGCTTTCATGGCTTTTTACATCTAGAGTATTCCAATTTATATTTGAATTTAAGTCTCCAGTTAATACAAATCTTTCAGATTTCTTCTCCATTCTACTGTATGTAATAATGTTCTTAAACTCTGAATTGTACTTTCTACCAGGTCTTCATATTCGCCTCTTTCCCAGGTGTTTGTTTTAGGTGGCATGTATAAATGTGCCACGATTAAGTTCCCTTCATATGTGTTAGTTTCCAATGCAATTAGTTCTACTTGTGAGGGTATATCTAGTTTTATTTCTTTGACTTGCAGATTTTTCTTTATAAGAATATAGTTCCTTCTCCCTTTCTTAAATTTCTGTCTCTTCTCCATATATTGTATATGTGTGTGTGTGTGTGTGTGTGTGTGTGTGTGTGTGTGTGTGTGTGTGTGTGTTCTTACCTAATTGTTCTTACATAACTGTATCTTTACAGGAATGAGTCAAGCTCGTACTGTCCCTTGTCTTAAACCATATTTATCGTACATATCCTTAAATTTGTGAATTGTTTTAGCACACACTATTTCATTCGGTAGTGCATTCCGTTGATCAATTGCTCTATTTGGGAAACTGAATTTCCTTACGTCTTTATCACCTCTCTTCTTATGCAGTTTTTTTGCAGTGTCCTCTTGCTGATGCTTCTCCATATGTTAAGTAATCATCTATGTCGATTTTCTCCTTCCCTGATATGCACTTATATAGCATTATCATGTCACATCTTTTCCGTCTCTCCTGTAGTGTTGCTAGATTCAGTTTATTTAGTCTTTCTTCTTAGCTTAGGTCCCTTAAGCTTGGTATCCATCTTGTAGCGGCCCTTTGAACTTTTTCAATCTTGTCTATGTGTTTCTTGACATGAGGAATCCAGACTACTGAAGCATATTCCAGGGTTGGTCTAATGAATGATGTTATTATCCTTCTTAGCATGTCTTCATTTATGTATGTGAATGCTATTCTCATATTTGCAAGCAGTGTATACATGTTCCGTACCTTCTCGCTGATGTGGTCAGCCGGAGATAGTCTGTTATTGATAATCACACCTAGGTCTTTCTCTCTTTCTGATGTGTATAGGGTTTTATTCTCATATTTGCAAGCAGTGTATACATGTTCCGTACCTTCTCGCTGATGTGGTCAGCCGGAGATAGTCTGTTATTGATAATCACACCTAGGTCTTTCTCTCTTTCTGATGTGTATAGGGTTTTATTTCCTAACTTATAATCCCGATCAGGTCTTTTTCCACTTTTACCAAACTTTGATTATATGACACTTGTCCACATTGAATTCCATTTGCCATGTACTACTCCATTCATGAAGTTTATTTAATTCTTCTTGTAGCTCTTTACAAGAGTCTGTGTTAGTAATTCTCCTTTGTATTTTTGTATCATCTGCAAACATACTCAGATAGCTCTCATTTCCAGTGTTACTGTTTATATCATTTATATACACTAAAAACATGATTGGTGCCAGCACTGAACCCTTTGGTACTCCACAAGTCACTTCTTTCCATGATGAGTAGTTTCCTCTTAGTACTGTTTCATTTCTCTTTTTATGAGAAAATCTTGCATCCAACAAAACAGCTTGCCTCGGATTCCTCCTTGATGGTACAGTTTCCATAAAAGTCTTTGGTGTGGTGGTGTGTCAAAAGCTTTCTTGAAATCTAAATAGATACTGTCCACCCATCCTTCTCTTTCCTGTATTGTGTTTGTTACTCTGTCATAATAGCTCAACAGATTGGTAACACATGATTTTCCTTTTCTGAAACTGAAATGTCTTTCTGTTAAAATACTGTGTTCTTCTAGATGATTTACCCAAGCTTTTCTTATAAGCTTTTCTAATACCTTGCTTACAACACTGGTCAGTGATACTGGTCGGTAGTTGAGTGGATTTTGTCTATTTCCTTTCTTGAATAAGGGGACAATATTTGCTTTCTTCCAAATATCAGGTAGTTTACCTTGATTCAAGGATTTCTTGAAAATTAAAAATAATGGTTTACTTAACTCCTTTGCACATTCTCGTAGTACTCAATATGAAATTTCATCAGGACCACTTGCTTTTCCTCTGTCTAATTTACTTAACTCCTCCTGTATTACTTTTTCTGCTATTTGAATATCTGGTAGTATGTGTGGACATGCATGTTCCACATAGTCCCTCTCAAAATGTTTTCTTCTGTAAAAACTAATTGGAAATTCTTACTTAGTGCTTCACAAATATCTTTCTCTTGTGTATAAGTGATTCCCTCGTCCGTAATGGATTGTATTGTATCTTTTACTTTGGTTTTGCTTCTGATGTAGCTGTAAAACAGCTTTGGTTGATCACTACTTTTATTTATTATATCCTCCTCAAACTGTTTTTGGGCTTCCCTCCTTATTCTTGTATAATCGTTTCTTGCCTGTTTGTAATTATTGTATGCCCTTTCACTATTGTGTCTTCTGTATCTATTCCACAACAAATCTCTTCTTTCTTTTTAATTTTTACATTCTGTATTGAAAAATTTCTGTATTTTCTTATCTGCTTCTTTGTGCTGTGGTATGTACTTCTGGACTCCTATTTCATAAAACTCACAGAATTTTTTATATACAGCATTTAAATCTTGTCCTCTAAGCTCATTTTCCCAATCAACTTCTAAGAAATACTTCTTTAGGTCTTGATAATTTCCCTTTTTATAGTTTAGGCTCTTTTTGTAACTTTCATTGCTGTTAACTATGTCATATGCTATCCTGAACTTGTAATTTAGTACTGCATGATCGCTTTTGCCGAATGGAGGCTGATATATTAAACTGTCAATATCATTTTCTTGCCTTGTAAATATTAGATCTAGCACTGAAGGTACATCGAGCCCTCTTTTTCTGGTGGTTTCCCTCACATGTTGCGTTAGGAAAAACTCTTGCACGAGATCCAGGAGCTTTTGGTCCCAACAGCTTTCTTGGCTAATTATATCTAGAGTATTCCAATTTATATTTGTATTAAAATCTCCAGTTAGTAAAATTCTTTCCGATTTCTCTTCCATTTTATGTAGTAATGATCTTAAACTCTGAATTGTACTCTCTGCCAGGTCCTCATATTAGTCTCTTTCCCATGTGTTTGATCTGGGTGGCATGTACAAATTGGCTACAATTACTTTACCTTCAGATGTGTTGATCTCTGCTGCAATCAGTTCTACTTGTGATGGTATATCTAGTTTTATTTCATTGACTTTTAGATTTTTCTTAGTTAATATTATAATTCCTCCTCCTTTTTTTAAATTTCTGTCTCTTCTCCATATATTGTATTCCTCTAAGTTTAGTATGTCATTGGATATCCTTGGTGTTAATTTTGTTTCAGTTAGGCATATTATTTGTGGTTCATTTTCTCTGATATAATCATTCATCTTTAATTATTCAGATACCATTCCATCCACATTTGAGTACATCAACTTTATCATCTTGTTTATATACTTGTCATGACATGGTTCTACTTCCTTCCTCCTTTTTATTCCCTCCTGTTTGTGTACCACTTTCGTACCTGCAATCCTATTACTTTGTAAAAAAAATGTGTTCTTCTCCTCTTCTGATCTTCCCTCATTTTTTGTTTTTGCTTCCTCCCTCTTCTCTTTCAGTAATTCCAGTTCCTCTTGTGTTAGGCATCTTTTTATCCATACATTTTTTAACTCTTTTTCCATAAGATTCTTTGCATTTTTTAGTATCTCCTCCACAGTGTTTACACACTGGAAAGTCACCTTTAGAGGTCTTGTCTTGCTTTTCTCGTATTTCCCTAACCTTTTGTGTTCCTCTATGTCTTTACTACAGATTTCCTTTGATACTTCTTTCAGTAAACTCATTACATTTGCCATCTCCTTTTTGTCTCTTGTGATTTTGTTTTTTACTTCTTCCTCTTCTATACAAGTGATTACAATAATTTGTTTATATCTACTGAATCTCTGACTAACTTTGGATTGTTTTGGATTATTCTTTTCACTTCCTGTTTAATGTTTTTTTCCTCCACCCTTGTTTCTAAGTCTTTCTTTACTTTCACCATTTCAGCATACGTGGTTTCCACATCATTTTTGTAGCTTTGCACAGCTTCATTCACCTGTGTTATCTTCTCCTCAATGTCACCGCTCTGGTCTATCAGACTGCTTACTTGCCTAATTGTCTCTGTATCATTTTTGAACTCTTCCATAACACTCTCGTGATTGACTACTGTACTTGTCGTTTCACTCATTTTCTTCCTAGGTGTACTCAATTCCACTGTTAGTTCACTGATGGTTGTGTCTCTCTTGTTGGCTTCCCTTCCTAGTTTTTCTATTTCCTCCTTTTGCAAGTGCATCTGCTTCTTTATTTCATCAATTTCATTTTTGAAAGCCATTTCCAGTTTGTGTACACGTTCAACCGGTCTATTGTGAGTCTCCACTTCAACCAGTTCTTGGTAGAAATCATCATCTTGCTTTCTACCTTTATCCCTTTTCTTTTCCAAATTGTGTGTGTGTGTGTGTGTGTGTGTGTGTGTTGTTACCTAATTGTATCTTTACAAGAATGAATGAAGCTCGTACTCTCCCGCGTAATAGATCGTTTTTATCATACATGTCCTTAAATTTATGAATAGTTTTGGCACACACTTTCATTCAATAGTGCATTCCACTGATCAATTGCCCTATTTGGGAAACCGAATATCCTTACGTCTTTATCGCCTCTCTTTTTATGTAGTTTCTTGCAGTGTCCTCTTGCTGATGCTTCCCCATTGTCATATATTCATTTATGTCTATATTCCCATTCCCTGAGATACATATATGTAACATAATTATGTCTTTTCTTTTCCTTCTCTCCTGTAGTTTTGGTAGACTCAGTTTTTCTAGTCTTTCTTCATACCTTAGATCCTTTAAGCTTGGTACCCATCTTGTAGTTGCCCTTTGTATTTTTTCAGTCTTATCTGTGTGTGTGTGTGTAATTCACCGGGTCGGTCAGGATCACTTGATGGTCGTGATCGTCAGCTTTTACCCTCCCAGAAGGGAGCTGAGAGCTCATATAGTCCGATCTAAGGGCAAGGCTGTGACCTTCACACACGCACACACCCGTCCCCTTGCTCAAGGGGGACAGTAACCACCCACTTCGTCAGTGAAACTTTTCGCAACCTGAGCACGGCACTAACTCCCGTCCACCAGTTGGCAAGCGAGAGGGTTACCACTGCACCAGCGAGCGGTGTGTGTGTGTGTGTGTGTGTGTGTGTGTGTGTGTGTGTTTTAGATGAAGATTCCAGACTACTGATGCATACTCCAGGGTTGGTCTGATGAATGATGTTATCTTCCTCGCTATGTCTTTATTTATACAGTATATTTGAATATTATTCTCATATTAACAAGCAGTGTATACATGTTACGTACCGTACCTTCTCACTGATGTGGTCAGCTGGAGATAGCCTGTTATTGATAATTACTACTAGGTCCTTCTCCCTTTGTGATATGTGTAAGGTTGATCTTCCTAACTTATAATCCCAGTCTGGTCTTTTCTCACTTTTACCAAACTTAATTACATGACACTTGTCCACATTCAATTCCATTTGCCATTATTGCTCCATTCATGAAGCTTATTTTGTTCTTCTTGTAGCTTTTTGCAAGAATCTGTGTTAGTAATTTTCCTTTGTATTTTTGCGTCATCTATAAACATTTTTAGTTAGGTTCCATTTCCAGTGTCACTATCATTTTTATATACTACAAACATTATTGGGTCCATCACTGAGCCCTGTGGAACACCAACAGTCAGTTTCCTCCATGATGAGTAATTTCCCCTTAATAGTGTTCTCATTTCTCCTTTTCTGAGAAAATCCTGCATCCAACAGTACAGATTGTTGCCTTGGATACCTCCTTGATGGTACAGTTTCCATAAAAGTCTTTGGTGTGGTATTCTGTCAAATGCTTTCTTAAAATCTAAGTAGATACAGTCCACCTATCCTTCTCTTTTCTGTAATTTTTCTGTAACTCTATCGTAGTAGTTCAATAGATTAGTAACACACGTTTTCCCTTTCTGTTATCATATTGCGTTCTAGATGGTTTACCCAAACATTTGTTATCAGCTTTTCTAGTGTCTTACTTACAACACTGGTCAGTGATACTGGTCGGTAGTTGAGTGGATTCTGTGTATAGGAGAACGTTTGCTTTTTTCCAAATATCAGGGAGTTTACCTTGACCTAGGGATTCCTTGAATATTAAATACAATGATCTGCTTAACTCTTCTGCACAGTCATGTTGCACTCAACCTGAAATTTATTCAGGACCATTTGCATTTCCATTGTCTAATTTACTTAACTCCTCCTGTTCTTCTTTTTCTGATGTTTGCATGTCTGGTAATACGTGTGGGCATGAATGTTCCATCTCTTTCAAAATTATTTTCTTTTGTAAAAACTGATTGGAAGATTTTTATTTAGTGCTTCACAAATATCATTCTCTTGTGGATAGATGTAAACCTCATCCGTAATGGACTGATCTTATCTTTAACTTTGGTTTTGCTTCCAATGTAGCTGTTAAATAGCTTAGGTTGATCAAGATTTTTATTTATAATGTCTTCCTCAAACTGTCTCAGAGACTTCCTCCTTATCTTTGTATAATCATTTCTTACCTACTTACAATTGTTATATGCCCTCTCACTATTGTGTCTTCTGTATCTTTTTTTTTTTTTTTTTTTTTTTTTTATAAATAACAGAACGGAGGAAGGAAAAAGAAATGGGTAAAAAAAAAATAATCTATTCCACAGCAAGGTTCTATTCTCTTTTGATTTTTTACATTCTGTATTAAAACATTTCATTATTTTCATTTCCGTTTCTTTGTGCTGAGGGATATAATTTTGGACTCCTATGTCATAAATATCACAAAATTTTCTATATATAATATTGAAATAGTGTCTCTAAGCTCCTTTTCCCAGTCTGTTTCTAAGAAGTACTTTTTTGTGTCATGATAGTTGCCCTTTTTGTAGTTTACACTCTTTTTGTAACTCTTATTACTGGTAATGTCATATGCATTCCTGAAGTCGCAATTTAATACTGCATGGTCGCTTTTGCTGATTGGAGGGTGATAGAATATATTGCCTGGTAAATATAAGATCTAGTACTAATGGATCATCAAGTTCTCTTTTTAAAGTGTTTTCCTTTATATGCTGTGTTAGGAAAAACTCCTGCACAAGATCTAGGAGCTTTTGATCCCAACAGCTTTCATGGCTTCTTACATCTAGAGTATTCCAGTTCATATTTGTATTTAAATCTCCAGTTAATATAATTCTTTTTTTATTTCTCTTCCATTCTATGTATTAATGTTCTTAAACTCTGAATTGTACTTTCTGCCAGGAGTTCATATTGGCCTCTTTCCCAAGTATTTGTTTTGGGTGGCATGTATAAATTTGCCACAGTTAATTTCCCTTCAGATGTGTTAATCTCAAATGCTATCAGTTCTACTTGTGAGGGTATACCTAGTTTTATTACTTTGACTTGTATATTTTTCTTTGTTAAGATTATTGTTTCTCCTCTCTTTCTTAAATTTCTGTCTCTTCTCCATATATTGTATTCTAAGTTTTGGGTGTCGTTTGATATCTTTGAGCTTAATTTTGTGTCTTTTAGGCAAATAATATGTTGTTCGTTTTCTTTGGTGTAGTGTTCTATCTCTAAATATTTAGACACCATTCCATCTACATATGAGTACGGTACATCAACTTAATCATCTTGTTTAGATACTTGCCATAACTTGAGTCTACTACAGTACTTTTCTCCTTTTTATTCCCTGTTGGTTATGTACCACTTTCCTACCTGCAATTCAATTACTTTGTAAAAAAAATTTACTCTTCTCGTCTTCTGATCTTCCCTCGTTCTATGTTTTGCATCCTTCTTCTTCTCCTTTTTATATTCCCAGTTCCTCATGAGTTTGGCATCTTTTTATCCATACTTTTTAAAATTAATCTTTTTCCATGAGTTTACTTGCATTTTTTAGTATTTCCTCCACAGTGCTCGCACTCTGAAAGGTTACTTTTAGAGGCCTTGACTTATTTCTCTCATGTTTCCCTAGCCTGTTGTGTTCCTCTATGTCTTTATTACAGATTTCCTCTGATATTTCCTTCAATATGCTCATTATATTTTCCATCTCCTTTTTGTCTCTCGAAATTTTGTCTTTTATTTCTTCCTCATTTATACCAGTGATTAGTATAGATTTGTTGATATCTACTGAATCTTTGACAAGTTATGGGTTGTTCTGGATTATTTTTTTCACTTCCTTTCTATTGCCTTTTTCTTCGAGTCTTGTTTCGAAGTCTTTCTTTACTTTCACCATTTCAGCATACGTAGTTCCACATCATCTTTGTAACTTTGCATCACATCATTCACCTGGGTTATCTTCTCTTCAATATCACTGCTTTGGTCTATCAGACTGCTTGTTTGCCTGTCTCTGTATCATTTCTTTTTCCATATTTTTAAGAGAACTGTTTAATTTCTCTGGTGTTGTATTTCACTTGTGTCAGCTATAAAGTTAGCTATTCGTACTACTGTCTTTGATGCAAACAGTTCTTTGTAAATTCTTCGACTCTCTTCACCATTGTAACTCTGCATTGCATGACTTCCCCTTTTTTGTCTTTCAGTGATATAATTTGTTGTTTTCATTGTGTCATTTTACTTCGGACCTGTTTCAGACTTTTACCTTTTCTTATGGTTTCTTCGATCTGTTCCTTGTTTCTATTTCATTCTTCTTCTCTCTGTCTCTTGTTGATAAGCAAATTTAATCCTACTCTTTCTGTTTCATCATTCTTTGTTTTTACTTTCATATCATTTCCTCTTTTCATGAGCTCGAGGGTTGTTTTTGAATATTTGTTGGCTTTGGTCGTATTAGCTTTACCTACTACCTCTGTTGATTCTCTAAGCATTTTTGTGATCTATCTATCTATATACGTAGGTTGCTTCCCCCTAGGAAAGGGAGGTAGCCGACACAGGACGACACACTCCCCATTTACTCATCCATTCAAACACATTCATTCGCATCTTAGCCCCAAAGGGGAGAACGGACAGATCCTCACTGCACCACCCCGCACAAGGATCAACTGCGCAATGCAATCAGTGACATCCGCAGCAGGGCCCGACAGCAGAGGTGGTTTACCCCTGCCACATCATAACAGATCCATCCCCTTACCCGCACCTGGCCTGACTAGCTGATCAGACCAAATGCGGGAGAATATCCCCTCAGGGCTACGTCATCACTTATTCATTCACAATTTCTCTCCATTTATTTCTGTCACGCACACCCACTCTTCCTTGTTCAACAGACATCCCTCTCGCATCCAACGCTCTCTTCACACTGTCCATCCATCCTATTCGTGGTCTTCCTCTCAGCCTTACACCTCTCACATCAGATATAGTTATCTTTTTCACCAATCACTCATTATCCATTCTCTCCATATGCCCAAACCATCGCAACACCCTCTGCTCAACTCTACCAGCCATCTCCCGAACAACTCCAGTTCTTCTTCGCACTTCATCATTTCGCACTCGATCCATACAAGTCATTCCACACATACTCCTCAGACACCTCATCTCCATTACATTCAAACTTTTCCTCTCTGCTACACCCATATTCCATGTTTGAGCCCCATATAAAGCAGTCAGTACCACAACACCCTCATACAGCCTTCTCTTTACATCCATTCTAAGGGAACGACATCTAAACACTTTTTTCATTCCTCCCAGCACCTTTCCTACTTCATTTATTCTAAACTTCACTTCTGCATCTATTCTTCCATCCACAGCAACATGTGACCCTAGATATTTAAAACACTCTACCTCCTCAAGCAACTCACCATTCAAAACTATATTCATCCCCCTACCATCTACCAACCTCGTACACTTCATCACTTTACTCTTATTCTCATTTACTTTCAATTTCCTCCTTTCACACACCCTTCCAAACTCCTCTCCCAACTGTCTCAATCTCTCCTCTGAATCAGCCACCAGTGCAGTATCATTTGCAAACAGCAGCTGCTTCAGATTCCACTCTTCGCCAACAACATTCACCAGGCTCAGACCTCCACCTAAAACTCTTGCATTCACCTCCCTTACAACACCATCCATGTAAATATTAAACAACCAAGGCGACATCACACATCCCTGTCGCAGCTCCACTCTCACGGGAAACCAATCACTCAGAGCATTTCCCACTCTTACACACGCTCTACTATTTACAGAAAAACTTTTCACCCCTTTTAGTACCCTACCATCAAGTCCATACAATCTTAAAACAGTCCACAAAGCCTCCCTATCAATTCTATCATGCGCTTTCTCTAAATCCATGAATGCCCAAAACACATCCTTGCCTTTCGCTAAATACTTTTCACACACTTGTCTCACAGTAAACACCTGATCCACGCATCCCCTCCCTTTCCTAAAGCCACATTGCTCATTACCAATCACTCCCTCTGTACCCTCTCTACCTCTCATAATTAACACTCTACCATAAACCTTACCTACAGCACTCAACAGACTTATACCCCTAAAGCTAGTACATTCACTTATCACCCCTGCCTTTATACAACGGGACCACACAAGCACTTGCCCAGTCAACTGGCACCATACCTTTCACAAAGCACACATTCAACAATCTTACTAACCAGTCAACAATAGTCACTCCACCACCCTTCAGGCATTCCACAGCACACCCATCCATACCTGCAGCTTTCCCTGTTTTCATCTCCTTTACTGCCTTCTCCACTTCCTCCTTCGTGATCAAAGAATCATTCAACTCTCCCAACACATTTATTCCTTCCACCCTTCCATCCGCCACAATCTCAGCCACCCTTTCCTCCTCTACATTTAACAATCTTTCAAAATACTCTGCCCATCTCTTCCTTACTGCATCCATCTTAATTAACAACCTTCCATCCTCTGCTTTTACTCGCTCTTCCTTCCCAGACTCTCTCTTTTGCACCCTTTTCACCGCCTTCCAAAACATTTTCTTATTCTGTTGAAAATTCTCTGTCAGCCTCCTACCCCACCTCTCATCTGCTGCCACTTTAACATCACGCACAGCCCTTCTCGCCCTATTCCTCTTTTCCTTATACCTTTCATATGACATCTCATCCTTCCTCAGCAGCCACACTTCATATGCACGTCTCTTCTCAGCCACAGCCATACTTACTTCCTCGCACCACCATTCACTTCCTTTTCTTACACCACCACCCACACGTCTCACACCACACACCTCTTCTGCATGCTCCACCACAGCACTCTTAAACAACTGCCATGCCTCCTCCACACTGCTATTTTCCTGATCTTTCACTGCGTTCCACTCATCTTTCAATTTCTCCTGATACTCTGTCTTTTTCTCTCTTTTATCCAACTCACTCACTTTCAAAACCTCCCTGCCACACCTAACCCTCCTAGCTCTCACCCATCTCTTACCTACTCTTAACTTTCCCTCCACCAGGTAGTGGTCAGACATACCTCCACCCTCCCTCTCAAAACTCTCACATCCAACAATCTTCCAATTACATTCCTAGATACAACGACATAGTCCATCAAAGCTCTGTCAACAACCCTTCCACCCTCCTGTCTCACCCATGTATACTTATAAATATCTTTCTTCTCTAAGAGCGTATTTCCAATCACCATCTCTCGCTCAACACACATCCCTATCATTCGTTCCCCATTTTCATTTCTTCCAGGCACACCATGCATACCAACTACACTTTCAACTGCTACATTTCCCACTCTAGCATTCAGATCTCCCATCATTACCACATTCACATTCGCTCCAAAACTCTCCAAACACTCATCAACATCATTCCAGAAAGACTCCCTCTCTTCTTCATCCCTTTCACTACCAGGCCCATATGCACTCACAAACACCCACAACTCACGTTCAAATTTCGCTTTCACCCACATCAGTCTCGATGACACTCTCAATTTTGAAATTTCTCTATCTTGCTCTGCACCACGTGAACAGACACTCCACCTAATTTTTCAATTACTTAATCTCTATCTCTTGTTGTAGTGTTCGTTCCTGCAACTCTCTAGTTACTGACCATTCCTGTGTGTGTGTGTGTGTGTGTGTGTGTGTGTTTGTGTGTGTGTGTGTGTGTTCTTACCTACCTAATTGTTCTTACCTAAGTGTATCTTTACAGGAATGAGTCAAGCTCGTACTGTCCCGTGTATTAAACCATTTTTATCATACATATCCTTAAATGTATAA
The DNA here is from genome assembly GCF_032717465.1 of Coenobita brevimanus. Classification (NCBI taxonomy): domain Eukaryota; kingdom Metazoa; phylum Arthropoda; class Malacostraca; order Decapoda; family Coenobitidae; genus Coenobita; species Coenobita brevimanus. Next base: position 18,868,849 of record NC_136991.1, on the reverse strand, counting down.
ATAGTTTGGCACACTACTGCATTCGGTAGTGCATTGCAATGATCAATTGCCCTACTTGGGAAACTGAATTTCCTTACGTCTTTATCACCTCTCTTTTTATGCAGTTTTTTGCTATGACCTCTTGCTGATGCTTCACCATATATTCATTTATGTCTATTTTCTCTTTCACTGAGATGCACTTATGTAGCATAATCATGTCTCCCCTTCTCCTTCTCTCCCCAGCGTTGGTAGATTCAATCTTTCCAGTCTTTCTCCATAGCTATCCCTTAAGCATGGTACTCATCTTGTAGCAGCCCTTTGTACTTTTTCAATCTTATCTATGTGTTTTTTGAGATGAGGATTCCAGACTACTGATGCATACTCCAGGGTTGGTCTTCCTCTGCATATCTTCATTTATATATGTGAATGCTATTCTCATATTATTAAGCAATGTATACATATTTCGTACCATCTCACTGATGTGATCATCTGAAGATAGTCTGTTAATGATAATTACTCCTAGGTCCTTCTCCTTTTCTGATATGTGTAGGGTTGATCTTCCTAACTTATAATCCCAATCTGGTCTTTTCTCACTTTTACTAAATTTAATTATGTGACACATATCCACATTTAATTCAATTTGCCATTTATTGCTCCATTCACGAAGCTTCTTCAATTCCTCTTGCAGCTTTTTGCAAGAATCTGTGTTAGTAATTTTCCTTTGAATTTTTGCATCATCCGCAAACATATTTAGATAGCTTCCATTTCCTATGTTACTATGCCATTTATATATACTAAAAACATAACTGGTGCCAGCATTGAGCCCTGTGGAACTCCGCTGGTCACTTCCCTCCATGATGAGTAATTTCCCTTATTATTGTTCTCATTTCCTTTTTCTGAGAAACTCCTGTATCCATTAGTGAAGATTGCCTTGGATACCTCCTTGATGGTACTGTTTCCATAAACGTCTTTAGTGCAGTACTCTGTCAAATGCTTTCTTAAATTTTAAATAGATACTTTCCACCCATCCTTCTCTTTTCTGTAATGTTTCTGTAACTTTCATAATAGCTTAAAAGGTTAGTAATACATGATTTTCGCTTCCTAAAACCAAACTGCCTGTTTTCTTATCTGTCACCCACAATCCCATCCACTCATATGCAGACGACTCAACATTACATAGTTCATTCACACTCAGACACCCATTTACAAAGTCTAATATCTCTACCTCTCAGCTCTGTACGGCCGTCTCCATAAATCAATACCTACCTACGATCAGTGAATGGGGACAAAACAACCTTGTCTCTTTTAATGCTAGCAAAACTAAATATATACAGTTTACAAATAGACAGATAACGCCAGATTCGTACATTACCTTCAGTGCAGTTAATATTCCCATCTCCAAAATTTATTGACATTCTTGGCGTCTCACATAACAGTGCCCTCAGCTGGACCTCTATGTCAGATCACTTGCTAAAACCGCCTCAAAGAAACTTGGATTATTGTACAGAGTCCGTAACTTCTTCGCTGATGAGCAGTTAGCTATAATTTATAAGAATCATGTGCGCTTTCAGCTTGAATATTGCTCACCCTTGTGGAATGGATGTGGTGAGGTTGCGTTAAAACAACTAGACAAAATTCAGAACAAAGCTGTTAGAATTATTAACAACCCTGCCATTACAAATAAACTACCTCCCCTACAGGTAAGAAGGAATGTTGCCTCCCTTGCATTATTTTACAGATATTTATTTGGCAAATGCTCAGACGAAGTTTCGTCCATGGTGCCACCTCTCCATGCCTTCCTTCATGCTACACGGGCATCTGGTAGCGCTCATGACTGGAATGTCACTCAGCCATATTGCAAAACTTCTGCCTATCAGAATTCTTTCATTCTCCGAACTGCATCTCTCTGGAACTCGCTTCCCCAGAGTTGTTTCCCTCCAAATTTCAACCCACAGCTGTTCAAATCTAACTGTTACAGATATTTTATGAACAGAGGACACTAGTAATCTGGTGTATGGATTATTTTTTTTATTCATTTGTTTTTCCTTTCTCCGTTCTATTTAAAAAAAAAAAAAAAAGATGTTTTACCCAAACTTCCCTTATCAATTTTTCTAGTATCTTACAACACTGGTCAGTGATACTGGTCGGTAGTTGAGTGGATCCTGTCTATTCCCTTTATTGAATAGGGGAACAATGTTTGCTTTCTTCCAAATGTCAGGTAGTTTACGTTGACCTAAGGATTCCTTTAATATTAAATACAATGGTCTGCTTACCTTGACCTAAGGATTCCTTTAATATTAAATACAATGGTCTTTTTAGATCTTCTGCACGTTCATGCAACACCCAACCTGAAATTCCGTCAGGACCATTTGCTTTTCCTTTGTCCAATTTATGTAACTCCTCCTGTACTTCTTTTTCTGATACAGGTATTTGCATATCTGGTAATACATATGAGTGGTAGGTGGTGGCGACCATCATCCACTCACTTGATGTAGTGCTGCCTACTTCTTCCTTAGCCTTTATCATTCTTTTTCTGTGTCTGCCCTCCTCTCTTCCTATTTCTCCCATCTTTCCTCTCACTTCTTATTGTTTTTCTTTCCTTTACAGGTGGCTTTACATTGAGTGACAAGCCAAATGGTTTCCTGTAAGCCAAGAAACCATTTTTCAACGCTGGGTGGTAACCATATAACTAAACCATACGTGCTCCCTACGTGTCAGCAAGTGGGTTGGTGAAGGGTTAGTGCCCCTCCCCGTAAAAGAAATAACTCAAAGTCAAGTCACCACCCCTTACAGGATTATGGCATCTGGCAATAGATAGATGGATAGTAATACATGTGGGCATGCATATTCCGTATCATCTCTCAAAATTTCTTTCTTTTGTAAAAACTGATTGAAAGTTTTTATTTAGTATTTCACTAGTATCTTTTTCTTGTGTATAGATTATCCTCTCATCCGTAATGAACTGTATTTTATCTTTAACTTTGGTTTTACTTCGGATGTAGCTGTAAAAAAGATTCGGTTGATCACTACTTTTATTTACAATGTCCTCCTCAAACTGTCTCTGAGCCTTCCTCCTTATCTTTGCATAATCATTTCTTGCCTGTTTATAGTTGTTATATGCCTTCTCACTATTATGTCTTCTGTATCTGTTCCACAGCAAGTCTCTTTATTCTTTTGCATTTTTCACTCTGTATTAAACCATTTATTTATTTTCATTTCTGTTGCTTTGTGCTGTGGGATGTAATTTTAGACTCCTGTTTCATAAAGATCACATAATTTTCTATACATAATATTTAAATCTTGTCCTCTGAATTCTTTTTCCCAGTCTGTTTCTAAGAAGTACTTCTTCAGGTCATGATAATTGCCATTTTTGTAATTTAGACTCTTTTTGTAAATCTCATTGTTGGTAACGTCATATGCAATCCAGAAGGCACAGTTTAATACTACATGGTCGCTTTTGCCGAATGGGGGGTGATATATTATATTGATAGTTTCATTTTCTTGCCTGGTAAATATTAGATCTAATACCGATGGATCATCATGTCCTCTTTTTCTGGTGTTTTCCCTTACATGCTGTGTTAGGAAGAACTCCTGCACAAGATCTAAGAGCTTTTGATCCCAGCTGCTTTCATGGCTTTTTACATCTAGAGTATTCCAATTTATATTTGAATTTAAGTCTCCAGTTAATACAAATCTTTCAGATTTCTTCTCCATTCTATGTAATAATGTTCTTAAACTCTGAATTGTACTTTCTACCAGGTCTTCATATTCGCCTTTTTCCCAGGTGTTTGTTTTAGGTGGCATGTATAAATGTGCCACGATTAAGTTCCCTTCATATGTGTTAGTTTCCAATGCAATTAGTTCTACTTGTGAGGGTATATCTAGTTTTATTTCTTTGACTTGCAGATTTTTCTTTGTTAAGAATATAGTTCCTTCTCCCTTTCTTAAATTTCTGTCTCTTCTCCATATATTGTATATGTGTGTGTGTGTGTGTGTGTGTGTGTGTGTGTGTGTTTGTGTGTGTGTGTTCTTACCTAATTGTTCTTACATAACTGTATCTTTACAGGAATGAGTCAAGCTCGTACTGTCCCTTGTCTTAAACCATATTTATCGTACATATCCTTAAATTTGTGAATTGTTTTAGCACACACTATTTCATTCGGTAGTGCATTCCGTTGATCAATTGCTCTATTTGGGAAACTGAATTTCCTTACGTCTTTATCACCTCTCTTCTTATGCAGTTTTTTTGCAGTGTCCTCTTGCTGATGCTTCTCCATATGTTAAGTAATCATCTATGTCTATTTTCTCCTTCCCTGATATGCACTTATATAGCATTATCATGTCACATCTTTTCCGTCTCTCCTGTAGTGTTGCTAGATTCAGTTTATTTAGTCTTTCTTCGTAGCTTAGGTCCCTTAAGCTTGGTATCCATCTTGTAGCGGCCCTTTGAACTTTTTCAATCTTGTCTATGTGTTTCTTGACATGAGGAATCCAGACTACTGAAGCATATTCCAGGGTTGGTCTAATGAATGATGTTATTATCCTTCTTAGCATGTCTTCATTTATGTATGTGAATGCTATTCTCATATTTGCAAGCTACCCCCCCTGGGGGTAGGGGGGTTTCAAGAATACTCCCCCAGTATCCCTGCTTGTCGTACGAGGCGACTAAAAGGGTTGGTGGTGGGTTAGTGCCCCACCCCGTAAAAAGAACTAACTAAAAAAGCAAATAAAGCGCCTCGGACCCGGACGGACCATACGTTGACGACTAAGGAACGGACAAAGGACATTCTGAGGTTAGGAACGTGGAATGTGAGAGGAATGAATGATGAAGTGAAAGAGAGAGAGATTGTCCAGGTGCTTGAGGATGCAAAAGTGGATATATGTGGATTGACTGAAACTAAATGGAAAGGTGAAAGGATGAGAGAATGGGAATACGGTGTAGGTATATGTGCGGGAGTCAGTGAGAATGAGAGGGCAAGAGAGGGAGTATGTCTGATGATAAGCAAGAAGTGGAAGGAGAATATAAGAGAGTATGGAACAGTGGGTGCAAGGATTGTATGGGTGAGGATGAAAGTAGGTATACAAGCATGGGCGATTGTATGTGTGTATGCTCCAACAGAGGATCGAGTGGCTAGAGTGAAAGATGAGTTTTGGGCGAGAGTAGAAGCATGTATGGACAAGTTTGAGAGGAGCGAGAGAGTGCTGTTGATTGGAGACATGAATGGCAAAGTTGGGAATGTACGAGTGGATGGAGTGGTTGGTCAGTGGGGTGTGCCAGCTGAAGTAGATGGGAATGGTAGTGCTTTGGTGGACATCTGTGCTGGTAAGGGGTTGGCAATAGCCAACACCTACTTTCGTCATAAGATGATCCACCGGTATACATGGAGAGTAATGAGGAGGATGGATGGTGAACTTGTTGAACGAAAGGCAATGATAGACTACGTGTGTGTGGATGAGCGAATGAGAAGACAAGTGTTGGATGCAAGAGTGTGGAGAGGGTGGGGGAATGGAGTCTCGGACCATCACTTAGTGATGGCCAAGGTAGAGCTGCAAAGAAAGTGGTTGAGGAGGCGAAGGGGAAGACAGGAGGAAGCAGCTCCTGTGAGAAGAGTGGAGAAATTGCAAGATAGTGAGAAAAGGACAGAGTATAAGAGCATAGTGGAAGAAAGATTGGGAAGGTATGAGCTAGAGCAGATGGAAGGGGTGGAAGACGTATGTAAGATATTCACGGAAGAGATAAGCGCAGCGTGTGAGGCGGTTTGTGGAGTGAGGAGGAGATGCAAGGGTGTGCAAGGGACAGCATGGTGGAATGATGAGGTGAAACGAGCTGTGGAACAAAAGAAGAAGGCATATGGTGAATGGTTGGCGAGTAGAGGTAGGGGAGAAGATGAGAGAGAGAAGAGAGAGGTATATGTGAGCAGGAGAAGGGAGGTTAAGAGACTGGTGAAGGAGAGTAAGAAGAAAGTGGATGAAGAGTTTGGGAGGAATCTGAGTGTGAAATGGAGGGAGAGTAAGAAATTGTTTTGGAAGGAGATAAAGAAAGTAAGGCAGTGTGAAAGGGGATATAGTAGGGGAGTGAAGGATAGGAATAATAGATTGTTGGTGGAGAAGAGAGAGAAAGTGAGGAGATGGAAGGAGCACTTTGAGGATTTGTTGAATGTAGAAAGTGATAGCAGTGCGAGTATAAGTGGTTGGGGAATGGCTGGGAGAAGAAGAGATGAGAGGAGGGAGGAAGAGATCAGTAGGTCGGAAGTAGTGGAAGCGATGAAGAAGATTAAGCTGGGAAAGGCCCCAGGAATTGATGGAGTGTGTGGTGAAATGCTTAGGTATGGGGGTGAGATTGTTGTGGAGTGGATATGGAAGTTGTGTAGATTGGCTTGGGAAGAGGGAAGGGTTCCAGAGGACTGGAAATCAGGTATAATTGTTCCTCTGAACAAAGGAAAAGGGGAGAGAGAAGTATGTGGTAACCATAGGGGTATTTGCCTTCTTAGTGTGACTGGTAAAATATATGGTAGAATACTCATTGATAGGGTTAGGCATATGACAGAGGAGCTAGTTGGAGAAGAACAAGGGGGATTTAGGAAGGGAAAAGGGTGTGTAGACCAGATATTTGTTCTAAGATGTTTAGTGGAGAAGTATCTAGAGAAGGGAAGGAAAGTGTATGCTGCCTTCATGGACTTGGAGAAAGCTTATGACAGAATAGATAGGCAAGGTATGTGGAAGGTATTAAGAATATATGGAGTGGAGGGGAAATTGTTGAGTGCTGTGAAGAGTATGTATGAGGGAGCTAGGGCTACGGTGCGAGTGGATGGTGAGCTGAGTGAGTTCTTTGATCTCAATGTGGGACTGAAACAGGGGTGTGTAATGTCTCCATGGCTGTTTAATATATATATGGATGGGGTTGTAAAGGAGGTTCAAGGTAGGGCAGTGGATGTGGGGGTGGCCCTAATGAATGAGGGTGAGATTTGGAAGCTTCCGGTGTTGCTGTTTGCTGATGATACAGTATTGTTGAGTGAAGATGAATGGGAGTTGCAAGGTTTGGTGAATGAATTTGGGACAGTGTGTAGGAGGAGGAAGCTGAAAGTTAATGTAAACAAAAAGTAAAGTTATGGTGTTTGAGAGGAATGAAGTCACAGAGTGTGCAGTGAGGTTGGATGGTGAGGATATGGAGAATGTGAGTGCATTCAAGTACTTGGGTAGTGTGATGAGTAAGGATGGAACTTTGGGGGATGAAGTAAATGAAAGGGTACAGCAGGGAAGAAAGGTTGTTGGTACACTGAAAGCAGTGATGAGAAATAGGGAGGTGAGTATGGAAGTTAAGAAGTCACTGCATGATGGTATTGTGATCCCTACCCTGACGTATGGAAGCGAGGCGTGGACCTTGCAAGAAGGGAACAAGTCAAGAGTGAGAGCAGTGGAAATGAGTTACTTGAGAGGAGCATGTGGAGTGACGTGGAGGGACAGGTTGACGAATGAAGAAGTGAAGGAACATTGTGGGGTAGATGTGGATGTGGTTGAAAAGATTAGGAGAAATACACTGAGGTGGTTTGGACATGTGGAGAGGATGGAGAATGAAAGACTGACTAAGAGGGTGTATGTAGGTGAGGTGGAGGGAGGGAGAGGGAGGGGTAGACCGAGGATGAGGTGGAGGGATGGAGTTGAGAGGTATATGAGGGAGGGGGGGTGAGTTGGGGGGAGGGGAGTCAAATGGTGGGTGACAGAGTGACCTGGAGGCGTTTTGTCTGCGGCCACCCTTTGCGGGATTAGGGCGTCGGGCTATAGATAGATAGATAGATAGTATACATGTTCCGTACCTTCTCGCTGATGTGGTCAGCCGGAGATAGTCTGTTATTGATAATCACACCTAGGTCTTTCTCTCTTTCTGATGTGTATAGGGTTTTATTTCCTAACTTATAATCCCGATCAGGTCTTTTTCCACTTTTACCAAACTTTGATTATATGACACTTGTCCACATTGAATTCCATTTGCCATGTACTACTCCATTCATGAAGTTTATTTAATTCTTCTTGTAGCTCTTTACAAGAGTCTGTGTTAGTAATTCTCCTTTGTATTTTTGTATCATCTGCAAACATACTCAGATAGCTCTCATTTCCAGTGTTACTGTTTATATCATTTATATACACTAAAAACATGATTGGTGCCAGCACTGAACCCTTTGGTACTCCACAAGTCACTTCTTTCCATGATGAGTAGTTTCCTCTTAGTACTGTTTCATTTCTCTTTTTATGAGAAAATCTTGCATCCAACAAAACAGCTTGCCTCGGATTCCTCCTTGATGGTACAGTTTCCATAAAAGTCTTTGGTGTGGTGGTGTGTCAAAAGCTTTCTTGAAATCTAAATAGATACTGTCCACCCATCCTTCTCTTTCCTGTATTGTGTTTGTTACTCTGTCATAATAGCTCAACAGATTGGTAACACATGATTTTCCTTTTCTGAAACTGAAATGTCTTTCTGTTAAAATACTGTGTTCTTCTAGATGATTTACCCAAGCTTTTCTTATAAGCTTTTCTAATACCTTGCTTACAACACTGGTCAGTGATACTGGTCGGTAGTTGAGTGGATTTTGTCTATTTCCTTTCTTGAATAAGGGGACAATATTTGCTTTCTTCCAAATATCAGGTAGTTTACCTTGATTCAAGGATTTCTTGAAAATTAAAAATAATGGTTTACTTAACTCCTTTGCACATTCTCGTAGTACTCAATATGAAATTTCATCAGGACCACTTGCTTTTCCTCTGTCTAATTTACTTAACTCCTCCTGTATTACTTTTTCTGCTATTTGAATATCTGGTAGTATGTGTGGACATGCATGTTCCACATAGTCCCTCTCAAAATGTTTTCTTCTGTAAAAACTAATTGGAAATTCTTACTTAGTGCTTCACAAATATCTTTCTCTTGTGTATAAGTGATTCCCTCGTCCGTAATGGATTGTATTGTATCTTTTACTTTGGTTTTGCTTCTGATGTAGCTGTAAAACAGCTTTGGTTGATCACTACTTTTATTTATTATATCCTCCTCAAACTGTTTTTGGGCTTCCCTCCTTATTCTTGTATAATCGTTTCTTGCCTGTTTGTAATTATTGTATGCCCTTTCACTATTGTGTCTTCTGTATCTATTCCACAACAAATCTCTTCTTTCTTTTTAATTTTTACATTCTGTATTGAAAAATTTCTGTATTTTCTTATCTGCTTCTTTGTGCTGTGGTATGTACTTCTGGACTCCTATTTCATAAAACTCACAGAATTTTTTATATACAGCATTTAAATCTTGTCCTCTAAGCTCATTTTCCCAATCAACTTCTAAGAAATACTTCTTTAGGTCTTGATAATTTCCCTTTTTATAGTTTAGGCTCTTTTTGTAACTTTCATTGCTGTTAACTATGTCATATGCTATCCTGAACTTGTAATTTAGTACTGCATGATCGCTTTTGCCGAATGGAGGCTGATATATTAAACTGTCAATATCATTTTCTTGCCTTGTAAATATTAGATCTAGCACTGAAGGTACATCGAGCCCTCTTTTTCTGGTGGTTTCCCTCACATGTTGCGTTAGGAAAACTCTTGCACGAGATCCAGGAGCTTTTGGTCCCAACAGCTTTCTTGGCTAATTATATCTAGAGTATTCCAATTTATATTTGTATTAAAATCTCCAGTTAGTAAAATTCTTTCCGATTTCTCTTCCATTTTATGTAGTAATGATCTTAAACTCTGAATTGTACTCTCTGCCAGGTCCTCATATTAGTCTCTTTCCCATGTGTTTGATCTGGGTGGCATGTACAAATTGGCTACAATTACTTTACCTTCAGATGTGTTGATCTCTGCTGCAATCAGTTCTACTTGTGATGGTATATCTAGTTTTATTTCATTGACTTTTAGATTTTTCTTAGTTAATATTATAATTCCTCCTCCTTTTTTAAATTTCTGTCTCTTCTCCATATATTGTATTCCTCTAAGTTTAGTATGTCATTGGATATCCTTGGTGTTAATTTTGTTTCAGTTAGGCATATTATTTGTGGTTCATTTTCTCTGATATAATCATTCATCTTTAATTATTCAGATACCATTCCATCCACATTTGAGTACATCAACTTTATCATCTTGTTTATATACTTGTCATGACATGGTTCTACTACCTTCCTCCTTCTATTCCCTCCTGTTTGTGTACCACTTTCGTACCTGCAATCCTATTACTTTGTAAAAAAATGTGTTCTTCTCCTCTTCTGATCTTCCCTCATTTTTTGTTTTTGCTTCCTCCCTCTTCTCTTTCAGTAATTCCAGTTCCTCTTGTGTTAGGCATCTTTTTATCCATACATTTTTTAACTCTTTTTCCATAAGATTCTTTGCATTTTTTAGTATCTCCTCCACAGTGTTTACACACTGGAAAGTCACCTTTAGAGGTCTTGTCTTGCTTTTCTCGTATTTCCCTAACCTTTTGTGTTCCTCTATGTCTTTACTACAGATTTCCTTTGATACTTCTTTCAGTAAACTCATTACATTTGCCATCTCCTTTTTGTCTCTTGTGATTTTGTTTTTTACTTCTTCCTCTTCTATACAAGTGATTACTATAATTTGTTTATATCTACTGAATCTCTGACTAACTTTGGATTGTTTTGGATTATTCTTTTCACTTCCTGTTTAATGTTTTTTTCCTCCACCCCTGTTTCTAAGTCTTTCTTTACTTTCACCATTTCAGCATACGTGGTTTCCACATCATTTTTGTAGCTTTGCACAGCTTCATTCACCTGTGTTATCTTCTCCTCAATGTCACCGCTTTGGTCTATCAGACTGCTTACTTGCCTAATTGTCTCTGTATCATTTTTGAACTCTTCCATAACACTCTCGTGATTGACTACTGTACTTGTCGTTTCACTCATTTTCTTCCTAGGTGTACTCAATTCCACTGTTAGTTCACTGATGGTTGTGTCTCTCTTGTTGGCTTCCCTTCCTAGTTTTTCTATTTCCTCCTTTTGCAAGTGCATCTGCTTCTTTATTTCATCAATTTCATTTTTGAAAGCCATTTCCAGTTTGTGTACACGTTCAACCGGTCTATTGTGAGTCTCCACTTCAACCAGTTCTTGGTAGAAATCATCATCTTGCTTTCTACCTTTATCCCTTTTCTTTTCCAAATTGTGTGTGTGTGTGTGTGTGTGTGTGTGTGTGTGTGTTGTTACCTAATTGTATCTTTACAAGAATGAATGAAGCTCGTACTCTCCCGCGTAATAGATCGTTTTTATCATACATGTCCTTAAATTTATGAATAGTTTTGGCACACACTTTCATTCAATAGTGCATTCCACTGATCAATTGCCCTATTTGGGAAACCGAATATCCTTACGTCTTTATCGCCTCTCTTTTTATGTAGTTTCTTGCAGTGTCCTCTTGCTGATGCTTCCCCATTGTCATATATTCATTTATGTCTATATTCCCATTCCCTGAGATACATATATGTAACATAATTATGTCTTTTCTTTTCCTTCTCTCCTGTAGTTTTGGTAGACTCAGTTATTCTAGTCTTTCTTCATACCTTAGATCCTTTAAGCTTGGTACCCATCTTGTAGTTGCCCTTTGTATTTTTTCAGTCTTATCTGTGTGTGTGTGTGTAATTCACCGGGTCGGTCAGGATCACTTGATGGTCGTGATCGTCAGCTTTTACCCTCCCAGAAGGGAGCTGAGAGCTCATATAGTCCGATCTAAGGGCAAGGCTGTGACCTTCACACACGCACACACCCGTCCCCTTGCTCAAGGGGGACAGTAACCACCCACTTCGTCAGTGAAACTTTTCGCAACCTGAGCACGGCACTAACTCCCGTCCACCAGTTGGCAAGCGAGAGGGTTACCACTGCACCAGCGAGCGGTGTGTGTGTGTGTGTGTGTGTGTGTGTGTGTGTGTGTGTGTGTTTTAGATGAAGATTCCAGACTACTGATGCATACTCCAGGGTTTGTCTGATGAATGATGTTATCTTCCTCGCTATGTCTTTATTTATACAGTATATTTGAATATTATTCTCATATTAACAAGCAGTGTATACATGTTACGTACCGTACCTTCTCACTGATGTGGTCAGCTGGAGATAGCCTGTTATTGATAATTACTACTAGGTCCTTCTCCCTTTGTGATATGTGTAAGGTTGATCTTCCTAACTTATAATCCCAGTCTGGTCTTTTCTCACTTTTACCAAACTTAATTACATGACACTTGTCCACATTCAATTCCATTTGCCATTTTTGCTCCATTCATGAAGCTTATTTTGTTCTTCTTGTAGCTTTTTGCAAGAATCTGTGTTAGTAATTTTCCTTTGTATTTTTGCGTCATCTATAAACATTTTTAGTTAGGTTCCATTTCCAGTGTCACTATCATTTTTATATACTACAAACATTATTGGGTCCATCACTGAGCCCTGTGGAACACCAACAGTCAGTTTCCTCCATGATGAGTAATTTCCCCTTAATAGTGTTCTCATTTCTCCTTTTCTGAGAAAATCCTGCATCCAACAGTACAGATTGTTGCCTTGGATACCTCCTTGATGGTACAGTTTCCATAAAAGTCTTTGGTGTGGTATTCTGTCAAATGCTTTCTTAAAATCTAAGTAGATACAGTCCACCTATCCTTCTCTTTTCTGTAATTTTTCTGTAACTCTATCGTAGTAGTTCAACAGATTAGTAACACACGTTTTCCCTTTCTGTTATCATATTGCGTTCTAGATGGTTTACCCAAACATTTGTTATCAGCTTTTCTAGTGTCTTACTTACAACACTGGTCAGTGATACTGGTCGGTAGTTGAGTGGATTCTGTGTATAGGAGAACGTTTGCTTTTTCCAAATATCAGGGAGTTTACCTTGACCTAGGGATTCCTTGAATATTAAATACAATGATCTGCTTAACTCTTCTGCACAGTCATGTTGCACTCAACCTGAAATTTATTCAGGACCATTTGCATTTCCATTGTCTAATTTACTTAACTCCTCCTGTTCTTCTTTTTCTGATGTTTGTATGTCTGGTAATACGTGTGGGCATGAATGTTCCATCTCTTTCAAAATTATTTTCTTTTGTAAAAACTGATTGGAAGATTTTTATTTAGTGCTTCACAAATATCATTCTCTTGTGGATAGATGTAAACCTCATCCGTAATGGACTGATCTTATCTTTAACTTTGGTTTTGCTTCCAATGTAGCTGTTAAATAGCTTAGGTTGATCAAGATTTTTATTTATAATGTCTTCCTCAAACTGTCTCAGAGACTTCCTCCTTATCTTTGTATAATCATTTCTTACCTACTTACAATTGTTATATGCCCTCTCACTATTGTGTCTTCTGTATCTTTTTTTTTTTTTTTTTTTTTTATAAATAACAGAACGGAGGAAGGAAAAAGAAATGGGTAAAAAAAAAATAATCTATTCCACAGCAAGGTTCTATTCTCTTTTGATTTTTTACATTCTGTATTAAAACATTTCATTATTTTCAGTTCCGTTTCTTTGTGCTGAGGGATATAATTTTGGACTCCTATGTCATAAATATCACAAAATTTTCTATATATAATATTGAAATAGTGTCTCTAAGCTCCTTTTCCCAGTCTGTTTCTAAGAAGTACTTTTTTGTGTCATGATAGTTGCCCTTTTTGTAGTTTACACTCTTTTTGTAACTCTTATTACTGGTAATGTCATATGCATTCCTGAAGTCGCAATTTAATACTGCATGGTCGCTTTTGCTGATTGGAGGGTGATAGAATATATTGCCTGGTAAATATAAGATCTAGTACTAATGGATCATCAAGTTCTCTTTTTAAAGTGTTTTCCTTTATATGCTGTGTTAGGAAAAACTCCTGCACAAGATCTAGGAGCTTTTGATCCCAACAGCTTTCATGGCTTCTTACATCTAGAGTATTCCAGTTCATATTTGTATTTAAATCTCCAGTTAATATAATTCTTTTTTTATTTCTCTTCCATTCTATGTATTAATGTTCTTAAACTCTGAATTGTACTTTCTGCCAGGAGTTCATATTGGCCTCTTTCCCAAGTATTTGTTTTGGGTGGCATGTATAAATTTGCCACAGTTAATTTCCCTTCAGATGTGTTAATCTCAAATGCTATCAGTTCTACTTGTGAGGGTATACCTAGTTTTATTACTTTGACTTGTATATTTTTCTTTGTTAAGATTATTGTTTCTCCTCTCTTTCTTAAATTTCTGTCTCTTCTCCATATATTGTATTCTAAGTTTTGGGTGTCGTTTGATATCTTTGAGCTTAATTTTGTGTCTTTTAGGCAAATAATATGTTGTTCGTTTTCTTTGGTGTAGTGTTCTATCTCTAAATATTTAGACACCATTCCATCTACATATGAGTACGGTACATCAACTTAATCATCTTGTTTAGATACTTGCCATAACTTGAGTCTACTACAGTACTTTTCTCCTTTTTATTCCCTGTTGGTTATGTACCACTTTCCTACCTGCAATTCAATTACTTTGTAAAAAAAATTTACTCTTCTCGTCTTCTGATCTTCCCTCGTTCTATGTTTTGCATCCTTCTTCTTCTCCTTTTTATATTCCCAGTTCCTCATGAGTTTGGCATCTTTTTATCCATACTTTTTAAAATTAATCTTTTTCCATGAGTTTACTTGCATTTTTTAGTATTTCCTCCACAGTGCTCGCACTCTGAAAGGTTACTTTTAGAGGCCTTGACTTATTTCTCTCATGTTTCCCTAGCCTGTTGTGTTCCTCTATGTCTTTATTACAGATTTCCTCTGATATTTCCTTCAATATGCTCATTATATTTGCCATCTCCTTTTTGTCTCTCGAAATTTTGTCTTTTATTTCTTCCTCATTTATACCAGTGATTAGTATAGATTTGTTGATATCTACTGAATCTTTGACAAGTTATGGGTTGTTTTGGATTATTTTTTTCACTTCCTTTCTAATGCCTTTTTCTTCGAGTCTTGTTTCGAAGTCTTTCTTTACTTTCACCATTTCAGCATACGTAGTTCCACATCATCTTTGTAACTTTGCATCACATCATTCACCTGGGTTATCTTCTCTTCAATATCACTGCTTTGGTCTATCAGACTGCTTGTTTGCCTGTCTCTGTATCATTTCTTTTTCCATATTTTTAAGAGAACTGTTTAATTTCTCTGGTGTTACCTCAGGTATTTCACTTGTGTCAGCTATAAAGTTAGCTATTCGTACTACTGTCTTTGATGCAAACAGTTCTTTGTAAATTCTTCGACTCTCTTCACCATTGTAACTCTGCATTGCATGACTTCCCCTTTTTTGTCTTTCAGTGATATAATTTGTTGTTTTCATTGTGTCATTTTACTTCGGACCTGTTTCAGACTTTTACCTTTTCTTATGGTTTCTTCGATCTGTTCCTTGTTTCTATTTCATTATTCTTCTCTCTGTCTCTTGTTGATAAGCAAATTTAATTCTCTTTCTGTTTCATCATTCTTTGTTTTTACTTTCATATAATTTCCTCTTTTCATGAGCTCGAGGGTTGTTTTTGAATATTTGTTGGCTTTGGTCGTATTAGCTTTACCTACTACCTCTGTTGATTCTCTAAGCATTTTTGTAATCTATCTTATCTATATACGTAGGTTGCTTCCCCCTAGGAAAGGGAGGTAGCCGACACAGGACGACACACTCCCCATTTACTCATCCATTCAAACACATTCATTCGCATCTTAGCCCCAAAGGGGAGAACGGACAGATCCTCACTGCACCACCCCGCACAAGGATCAACTGCGCAATGCACAGTGACATCCGCAGCAGGGCCCGACAGCAGAGGTGGTTTACCCCTGCCACATCATAACAGATCCATCCCCTTACCCGCACCTGGCCTGACTAGCTGATCAGACCAAATGCGGGGAGAATATCCCCCTCAGGGGCTACGTCATCACTTATTCATTCTACAATTTCTCTCCATTTATTTCTGTCACGCACACCCACTCTTCCTTGTTCAACAGACATCCCTCTCGCATCCAACGCTCTCTTCACACTGTCCATCCATCCTATTCGTGGTCTTCCTCTCAGCCTTACACCTCTCACATCAGATATAGTTATCTTTTTCACCAATCACTCATTATCCATTCTCTCCATATGCCCAAACCATCGCAACACCCTCTGCTCAACTCTACCAGCCATCTCCCGAACAACTCCAGTTCTTCTTCGCACTTCATCATTTCGCACTCGATCCATACAAGTCATTCCACACATACTCCTCAGACACCTCATCTCCATTACATTCAAACTTTTCCTCTCTGCTACACCCATATTCCATGTTTGAGCCCCATATAAAGCAGTCAGTACCACAACACCCTCATACAGCCTTCTCTTTACATCCATTCTAAGGGAACGACATCTAAACACTTTTTTCATTCCTCCCAGCACCTTTCCTACTTCATTTATTCTAAACTTCACTTCTGCATCTATTCTTCCATCCACAGCAACATGTGACCCTAGATATTTAAAACACTCTACCTCCTCAAGCAACTCACCATTCAAAACTATATTCATCCCCCTACCATCTACCAACCTCGTACACTTCATCACTTTACTCTTATTCTCATTTACTTTCAATTTCCTCCTTTCACACACCCTTCCAAACTCCTCTCCCAACTGTCTCAATCTCTCCTCTGAATCAGCCACCAGTGCAGTATCATCTGCAAACAGCAGCTGCTTCAGATTCCACTCTTCGCCAACAACATTCACCAGGCTCAGACCTCCATCTAAAACTCTTGCATTCACCTCCCTTACAACACCATCCATGTAAATATTAAACAACCAAGGCGACATCACACATCCCTGTCGCAGCTCCACTCTCACGGGAAACCAATCACTCAGAGCATTTCCCACTCTTACACACGCTCTACTATTTACAGAAAAACTTTTCACCCCTTTTAGTACCCTACCATCAAGTCCATACAATCTTAAAACAGTCCACAAAGCCTCCCTATCAATTCTATCATGCGCTTTCTCTAAATCCATGAATGCCCAAAACACATCCTTGCCTTTCGCTAAATACTTTTCACACACTTGTCTCACAGTAAACACCTGATCCACGCATCCCCTCCCTTTCCTAAAGCCACATTGCTCATTACCAATCACTTCCTCTGTACCCTCTCTAACTCTCATAATTAACACTCTACCATAAACCTTACCTACAGCACTCAACAGACTTATACCCCTAAAGCTAGTACATTCACTTATCACCCCTGCCTTTATACAACGGGACCACACAAGCACTTGCCCAGTCAACTGGCGCCATACCTTTCACAAAGCACACATTCAACAATCTTACTAACCAGTCAACAATAGTCACTCCACCACCCTTCAGGCATTCCACAGCACACCCATCCATACCTGCAGCTTTCCCTGTTTTCATCTCCTTTACTGCCTTCTCCACTTCCTCCTTCGTGATCAAAGAATCATTCAACTCTCCCAACACATTTATTCCTTCCACCCTTCCATCCGCCACAATCTCAGCCACCCTTTCCTCCTCTACATTTAACAATCTTTCAAAATACTCTGCCCATCTCTTCCTTACTGCATCCATCTTAATTATCAACCTTCCATCCTCTGCTTTTACTCGCTCTTCCTTCCCAGACTCTCTCTCTTGCACCCTTTTCACCGCCTTCCAAAACATTTTCTTATTCTGTTGAAAATTCTCTGTCAGCCTCCTACCCCACCTCTCATCTGCTGCCACTTTAACATCACGCACAGCCCTTCTCGCCCTATTCCTCTTTTCCTTATACCTTTCATATGACATCTCATCCTTCCTCAGCAGCCACACTTCATATGCACGTCTCTTCTCAGCCACAGCCATACTTACTTCCTCGCACCACCATTCACTTCCTTTTCTTACACCACCACCCACACGTCTCACACCACACACCTCTTCTGCATGCTCCACCACAGCACTCTTAAACAACTGCCATGCCTCCTCCACACTGCTATTTTCCTGATCTTTCACTGCGTTCCACTCATCTTTCAATTTCTCCTGATACTCTGTCTTTTTCTCTCTTTTATCCAACTCACTCACTTTCAAAACCTCCCTGCCACACCTAACCCTCCTAGCTCTCACCCATCTCTTACCTACTCTTAACTTTCCCTCCACCAGGTAGTGGTCAGACATACCTCCACCCTCCCCTCTCAAAACTCTCACATCCAACAATCTTCCAATTACATTCCTAGATACAACGACATAGTCCATCAAAGCTCTGTCAACAACCCTTCCACCCTCCTGTCTCACCCATGTATACTTATAAATATCTTTCTTCTCTAAGAGCGTATTTCCAATCACCATCTCTCGCTCAACACACATCCCTATCATTCGTTCCCCATTTTCATTTCTTCCAGGCACACCATGCATACCAACTACACTTTCAACTGCTACATTTCCCACTCTAGCATTCAGATCTCCCATCATTACCACATTCACATTCGCTCCAAAACTCTCCAAACACTCATCAACATCATTCCAGAAAGACTCCCTCTCTTCTTCATCCCTTTCACTACCAGGCCCATATGCACTCACAAACACCCACAACTCACGTTCAAATTTCGCTTTCACCCACATCAGTCTCGATGACACTCTCAATTTTGAAATTTCTCTATCTTGCTCTGCACCACGTGAACAGACACTCCACCTAATTTTTCAATTACTTAATCTCTATCTCTTGTTGTAGTGTTCGTTCCTGCAACTCTCTAGTTACTGACCATTCCTGTGTGTGTGTGTGTGTGTGTGTGTGTGTGTTTGTGTGTGTGTGTGTGTGTTCTTACCTACCTAATTGTTCTTACCTAAGTGTATCTTTACAGGAATGAGTCAAGCTCGTACTGTCCCGTGTATTAAACCATTTTTATCATACATATCCTTAAATGTATAAATAGTTTGGCACACTACTGCATTCGGTAGTGCATTGCAATGATCAATTGCCCTACTTGGGAAACTGAATTTCCTTACGTCTTTATCACCTCTCTTTTTATGCAGTTTTTTGCTATGACCTCTTGTTGATGCTTCACCATATATTCATTTATGTCTATTTTCTCTTTCACTGAGATGCACTTATGTAGCATAATCATGTCTCCCCTTCTCCTTCTCTCCCCAGCGTTGGTAGATTCAATCTTTCCAGTCTTTCTCCATAGCTATCCCTTAAGCATGGTACTCATCTTGTAGCAGCCCTTTGTACTTTTTCAATCTTATCTATGTGTTTTTTGAGATGAGGATTCCAGACTACTGATGCATACTCCAGGGTTGGTCTTCCTCTGCATATCTTCATTTATATATGTGAATGCTATTCTCATATTATTAAGCAATGTATACATATTTCGTACCATCTCACTGATGTGATCATCTGAAGATAGTCTGTTAATGATAATTACTCCTAGGTCCTTCTCCTTTTCTGATATGTGTAGGGTTGATCTTCCTAACTTATAATCCCAATCTGGTCTTTTCTCACTTTTACTAAATTTAATTATGTGACACATATCCACATTTTAATTCAATTTGCCATTTATTGCTCCATTCACGAAGCTTCTTCAATTCCTCTTGCAGCTTTTTGCAAGAATCTGTGTTAGTAATTTTCCTTTGAATTTTTGCATCATCCGCAAACATATTTAGATAGCTTCCATTTCCTATGTTACTATGCCATTTATATATACTAAAAACATAACTGGTGCCAGCATTGAGCCCTGTGGAACTCCGCTGGTCACTTCCCTCCATGATGAGTAATTTCCCCTTATTATTGTTCTCATTTCCCTTTTTCTGAGAAACTCCTGTATCCATTAGTGAAGATTGCCTTGGATACCTCCTTGATGGTACTGTTTCCATAAACGTCTTTAGTGCAGTACTCTGTCAAATGCTTTCTTAAATTTTAAATAGATACTTTCCACCCATCCTTCTCTTTTCTGTAATGTTTCTGTAACTTTCATAATAGCTTAAAAGGTTAGTAATACATGATTTTCGCTTCCTAAAACCAAACTGCCTGTTTTCTTATCTGTCACCCACAATCCCATCCACTCATATGCAGACGACTCAACATTACATAGTTCATTCACACTCAGACACCCATTTACAAAGTCTAATATCTCTACCTCTCAGCTCTGTACGGCCGTCTCCATAAATCAAAACCTACCTACGATCAGTGAATGGGGACAAAACAACCTTGTCTCTTTTAATGCTAGCAAAACTAAATATATACAGTTTACAAATAGACAGATAACGCCAGATTCGTACATTACCTTCAGTGCAGTTAATATTCCCATCTCCAAAATTTATTGACATTCTTGGCGTCTCAATAACAGTGCCCTCAGCTGGACCTCTATGTCAGATCACTTGCTAAAACCGCCTCAAAGAAACTTGGATTATTGTACAGAGTCCGTAACTTCTTCACTGATGAGCAGTTAGCTATAATTTATAAGAATCATGTGCGCTTTCAGCTTGAATATTGCTCACCCTTGTGGAATGGATGTGGTGAGGTTGCGTTAAAACAACTAGACAAAATTCAGAACAAAGCTGTTAGAATTATTAACAACCCTGCCATTACAAATAAACTACCTCCCCTACAGGTAAGAAGGAATGTTGCCTCCCTTGCATTATTTTACAGATATTTATTTGGCAAATGCTCAGACGAAGTTTCGTCCATGGTGCCACCTCTCCATGCCTTCCTTCATGCTACACGGGCATCTGGTAGCGCTCATGACTGGAATGTCACTCAGCCATATTGCAAAACTTCTGCCTATCAGAATTCTTTCATTCTCCGAACTGCATCTCTCTGGAACTCGCTTCCCCAGAGTTGTTTCCCTCCAAATTTCAACCCACAGCTGTTCAAATCTAACTGTTACAGATATTTTATGAACAGAGGACACTAGTAATCTGGTGTATGGATTATTTTTTTTATTCATTTGTTTTTCCTTTCTCCGTTCTATTTAAAAAAAAAAAAAAAAGATGTTTTACCCAAACTTCCCTTATCAATTTTTCTAGTATCTTACAACACTGGTCAGTGATACTGGTCGGTAGTTGAGTGGATCCTGTCTATTCCCTTTATTGAATAGGGGAACAATGTTTGCTTTCTTCCAAATGTCAGGTAGTTTACGTTGACCTAAGGATTCCTTTAATATTAAATACAATGGTCTGCTTACCTTGACCTAAGGATTCCTTTAATATTAAATACAATGGTCTTTTTAGATCTTCTGCACGTTCATGCAACACCCAACCTGAAATTCCGTCAGGACCATTTGCTTTTCCTTTGTCCAATTTATGTAACTCCTCCTGTACTTCTTTTTCTGATACAGGTATTTGCATATCTGGTAATACATATGAGTGGTAGGTGGTGGCGACCATCATCCACTCACTTGATGTAGTGCTGCCTACTTCTTCCTTAGCCTTTATCATTCTTTTTCTGTGTCTGCCCTCCTCTCTTCCTATTTCTCCCATCTTTCCTCTCACTTCTTATTGTTTTTCTTTCCTTTACAGGTGGCTTTACATTGAGTGACAAGCCAAATGGTTTCCTGTAAGCCAAGAAACCATTTACAACGCTGGGTGGTAACCATATAACTAAACCATACGTGCTCCCTACGTGTCAGCAAGTGGGTTGGTGAAGGGTTAGTGCCCCTCCCCGTAAAACAAATAACTCAAAGTCAAGTCACCACCCCTTACAGGATTATGGCATCTGGCAATAGATAGATGGATAGTAATACATGTGGGCATGCATATTCCGTATCATCTCTCAAAATTTCTTTCTTTTGTAAAAACTGATTGAAAGTTTTTATTTAGTATTTCACTAGTATCTTTTTCTTGTGTATAGATTATCCCCTCATCCGTAATGAACTGTATTTTATCTTTAACTTTGGTTTTACTTCGGATGTAGCTGTAAAAAAGATTCGGTTGATCACTACTTTTATTTACAATGTCCTCCTCAAACTGTCTCTGAGCCTTCCTCCTTATCTTTGCATAATCATTTCTTGCCTGTTTATAGTTGTTATATGCCTTCTCACTCTTATGTCTTCTGTATCTGTTCCACAGCAAGTCTCTTTATTCTTTTGCATTTTTCACTCTGTATTAAACCATTTATTTATTTTCATTTCTGTTGCTTTGTGCTGTGGGATGTAATTTTAGACTCCTGTTTCATAAAGATCACATAATTTTCTATACATAATATTTAAATCTTGTCCTCTGAATTCTTTTTCCCAGTCTGTTTCTAAGAAGTACTTCTTCAGGTCATGATAATTGCCATTTTTGTAATTTAGACTCTTTTTGTAAATCTCATTGTTGGTAACGTCATATGCAATCCAGAAGGCACAGTTTAATACTACATGGTCGCTTTTGCCGAATGGGGGGTGATATAATATATTGATAGTTTCATTTTCTTGCCTGGTAAATATTAGATCTAATACCGATGGATCATCATGTCCTCTTTTTCTGGTGTTTTCCCTTACATGCTGTGTTAGGAAGAACTCCTGCACAAGATCTAAGAGCTTTTGATCTCAGCTGCTTTCATGGCTTTTTACATCTAGAGTATTCCAATTTATATTTGAATTTAAGTCTCCAGTTAATACAAATCTTTCAGATTTCTTCTCCATTCTATGTAATAATGTTCTTAAACTCTGAATTGTACTTTCTACCAGGTCTTCATATTTGCCTCTTTCCCAGGTGATTGTTTTAGGTGGCATGTATAAATGTGCCACGATTCAGTTCCCTTCATATGTGTTAGTTTCCAATGCAATTAGTTCTACTTGTGAGGGTATATCTAGTTTTATTTCTTTGACTTGCAGATTTTTCTTTGTTAAGAATATAGTTCCTTCTCCCTTTCTTAAATTTCTGTCTCTTCTCCATATATTGTATATGTGTGTGTGTGTGTGTGTGTGTGTGTGTGTGTGTGTGTGTGTGTGTGTGTGTGTGTGTTTGTGTGTGTGTGTTTGTGTGTGTGTGTTCTTACCTAATTGTTCTTACATAACTGTATCTTTACAGGAATGAGTCAAGCTCGTACTGTCCCTTGTCTTAAACCATATTTATCGTACATATCCTTAAATTTGTGAATTGTTTTAGCACACACTATTTCATTCGGTAGTGCATTCCGTTGATCAATTGCTCTATTTGGGAAACTGAATTTCCTTACGTCTTTATCACCTCTCTTCTTATGCAGTTTTTTTGCAGTGTCCTCTTGCTGATGCTTCTCCATATGTTAAGTAATCATCTATGTCTATTTTCTCCTTCCCTGATATGCACTTATATAGCATTATCATGTCACATCTTTTCCGTCTCTCCTGTAGTGTTGCTAGATTCAGTTTATTTAGTCTTTCTTCGTAGCTTAGGTCCCTTAAGCTTGGTATCCATCTTGTAGCGGCCCTTTGAACTTTTTCAATCTTGTCTATGTGTTTCTTGACATGAGGAATCCAGACTACTGAAGCATATTCCAGGGTTGGTCTAATGAATGATGTTATTATCCTTCTTAGCATGTCTTCATTTATGTATATGAATGCTATTCTCATATTTGCAAGCAGTGTATACATGTTCCGTACCTTCTCGCTGATGTGGTCAGCCGGAGATAGTCTGTTATTGATAATCACACCTAGGTCTTTCTCTCTTTCTGATGTGTATAGGGTTTTATTTCCTAACTTATAATCCCGATCAGGTCTTTTTCCACTTTTACCAAACTTTGATTATATGACACTTGTCCACATTGAATTCCATTTGCCATGTACTACTCCATTCATGAAGTTTATTTAATTCTTCTTGTAGCTCTTTACAAGAGTCTGTGTTAGTAATTCTCCTTTGTATTTTTGTATCATCTGCAAACATACTCAGATAGCTCTCATTTCCAGTGTTACTGTTTATATCATTTATATACACTAAAAACATGATTGGTGCCAGCACTGAACCCTTTGGTACTCCACAAGTCACTTCTTTCCATGATGAGTAGTTTCCTCTTAGTACTGTTTCATTTCTCTTTTTATGAGAAAATCTTGCATCCAACAAAACAGTTTGCCTCGGATTCCTCCTTGATGGTACAGTTTCCATAAAAGTCTTTGGTGTGGTGGTGTGTCAAAAGCTTTCTTGAAATCTAAATAGATACTGTCCACCCATCCTTCTCTTTCCTGTATTGTGTTTGTTACTCTGTCATAATAGCTCAACAGATTAGTAACACATGATTTTCCTTTTCTGAAACTAAAATGTCTTTCTGTTAAAATACTGTGTTCTTCTAGATGATTTACCCAAGCTTTTCTTATAAGCTTTTCTAATACCTTGCTTACAACACTGGTCAGTGATACTGGTCGGTAGTTGAGTGGATTTTGTCTATTTCCATTCTTGAATAAGGGGACAATATTTGCTTTCTTCCAAATATCAGGTAGTTTACCTTGATTCAAGGATTTCTTGAAAATTAAAAATAATGGTTTACTTAACTCCTTTGCACATTCTCGTAGTACCCAATATGAAATTTCATCAGGACCACTTGCTTTTCCTCTGTCTAATTTACTTAACTCCTCCTGTATTACTTTTTCTGCTATTTGAATATCTGGTAGTATGTGTGGACATGCATGTTCCACATAGTCCCTCTCAAAATGTTTTCTTCTGTAAAAACTAATTGGAAATTCTTACTTAGTGCTTCACAAATATCTTTCTCTTGTGTATAAGTGATTCCCTCGTCCGTAATGGATTGTATTATATCTTTTACTTTGGTTTTGCTTCTGATGTAGCTGTAAAACAGCTTTGGTTGATCACTACTTTTATTTATTATATCCTCCTCAAACTGTTTTTGGGCTTCCCTCCTTATTCTTGTATAATCGTTTCTTGCCTGTTTGTAATTATTGTATGCCCTTTCACTATTGTGTCTTCTGTATCTATTCCACAACAAATCTCTTCTTTCTTTTTAATTTTTACATTCTGTATTGAAAAATTTCTGTATTTTCTTATCTGCTTCTTTGTGCTGTGGTATGTACTTCTGGACTCCTATTTCATAAAACTCACAGAATTTTTTATATACAGCATTTAAATCTTCTCCTCTAAGCTCATTTTCCCAATCAACTTCTAAGAAATACTTCTTTAGGTCTTGATAATTTCCCTTTTTATAGTTTAGGCTCTTTTTGTAACTTTCATTGCTGTTAACTATGTCATATGCTATCCTGAACTTGTAATTTAGTACTGCATGATCGCTTTTGCCGAATGGAGGCTGATATATTAAACTGTCAATATCATTTTCTTGCCTTGTAAATATTAGATCTAGCACTGAAGGTACATCGAGCCCTCTTTTTCTGGTGGTTTCCCTCACATGTTGCGTTAGGAAAAACTCTTGCACGAGATCCAGGAGCTTTTGGTCCCAACAGCTTTCTTGGCTAATTATATCTAGAGTATTCCAATTTATATTTGTATTAAAATCTCCAGTTAGTAAAATTCTTTCCGATTTCTCTTCCATTTTATGTAGTAATGATCTTAAACTCTGAATTGTACTCTCTGCCAGGTCCTCATATTAGTCTCTTTCCCATGTGTTTGATCTGGGTGGCATGTTCAAATTGGCTACAATTACTTTACCTTCAGATGTGTTGATCTCTGCTGCAATCAGTTCTACTTGTGATGGTATATCTAGTTTTATTTCATTGACTTTTAGGTTTTTCTTAGTTAATATTATAATTCCTCCTCCTTTTTTTAAATTTCTGTCTCTTCTCCACATATTGTATTCCTCTAAGTTTAGTATGTCATTGGATATCCTTGGTGTTAATTTTGTTTCAGTTAGGCATATTATTTGTGGTTCATTTTCTCTGATATAATCATTCATCTTTAATTATTCAGATACCATTCCATCCACATTTGAGTACATCAACTTTATCATCTTGTTTATATACTTGTCATGACATGGTTTTACTTCCTTCCTCCTTTTTATTCCCTCCTGTTTGTGTACCACTTTCGTACCTGCAATCCTTTTACTTTGTAAAAAAATGTGTTCTTCTCCTCTTCTGATCTTCCCTCATTTTTTGTTTTTGCTTCCTCCCTCTTCTCTTTCAGTAATTCCAGTTCCTCTTGTGTTAGGCATCTTTTTATCCATACATTTTTTAACTCTTTTTCCATAAGATTCTTTGCATTTTTTAATATCTCCTCCACAGTGTTTACACACTGGAAAGTCACCTTTAGAGGTCTTGTCTTGCTTTTCTCGTATTTCCCTAACCTTTTGTGTTCCTCTATGTCTTTACTACAAATTTCCTCTGATACTTCTTTCAGTAAACTCATTACATTTGCCATCTCCTTTTGTCTCTTGTGATTTTGTTTTTTACTTCTTCCTCTTCTATACCAGTGATTACTATAATTTGTTTATATCTACTGAATCTCTGACTAACTTTGGATTGTTTTGGATTATTCTTTTCACTTCCTGTTTAATGTTTTTTTCCTCCACCCTTGTTTCTAAGTCTTTCTTTACTTTCACCATTTCAGCATACGTGGTTTCCACATCATTTTTGTAGCTTTGCACAGCTTCATTCACCTGTGTTATCTTCTCCTCAATGTCACCGCTTTGGTCTATCAGACTGCTTACTTGCCTAATTGTCTCTGTATCATTTTTGAACTCTTCCATAACACTCTCGTGATTGACTACTGTACTTGTCGTTTCACTCATTTTCTTCCTAGGTGTACTCAATTCCACTGTTAGTTCACTGATGGTTGTGTCTCTCTTGTTGGCTTCCCTTCCTAGTTTTTCTATTTCCTCCTTTTGCAAGTGCATCTGCTTCTTTATTTCATCAATTTCATTTTTGAAAGCCATTTCCAGTTTGTGTACACGTTCAACCAGTCTATTGTGAGTCTCCACTTCAACCAGTTCTTGGTAGAAATCATCATCTTGCTTTCTACCTTTATCCCTTTTCTTTTCCAAATTGTGTGTGTGTGTGTGTGTGTGTGTGTGTGTGTATGTGTTGTTACCTAATTGTATCTTTACAAGAATGAATGAAGCTCGTACTCTCCCGTGTAATAGATCGTTTTTATCATACATGTCCTTAAATTTATTAATAGTTTTGGCACACACTTTCATTCAATAGTGCATTCCACTGATCAATTGCCCTATTTGGGAAACCGAATATCCTTACGTCTTTATCGCCTCTCTTTTTATGTAGTTTCTTGCAGTGTCCTCTTGCTGATGCTTCCCCATATGTCATATATTCATTTATGTCTATATTCCCATTCCCTGAGATACATATATGTAACATAATTATGTCTTTTCTTTTCCTTCTCTCCTGTAGTTTTGGTAGACTCAGTTTTTCTAGTCTTTCTTCATACCTTAGATCCTTTAAGCTTGGTACCCATCTTGTAGTTGCCCTTTGTATTTTTTCAGTCTTATCTGTGTGTGTGTGTGTGTGTGTGTGTGTGTAATTCACCGGGTCGGTCAGGATCACTTGATGGTCGTGATCGTCAGCTTTTACCCTCCCAGAAGGGAGCTGAGAGCTCATATAGTCCGATCTAAGGGCAAGGCTGTGACCTTCACACACGCACACACCCGTCCCCTTGCTCAAGGGGGACAGTAACCACCCACTTCGTCAGTGAAACTTTTCGCAACCTGAGCGCGGCACTAACTCCCGTCCACCAGTTGGCAAGCGAGAGGGTTACCACTGCACCAGCGAGCGGTGTGTGTGTGTGTGTGTGTGTGTGTGTGTGTGTGTGTGTGTGTTTTAGATGAAGATTCCAGACTACTGATGCATACTCCAGGGTTGGTCTGATGAATGATGTTATCTTCCTCGCTATGTCTTTATTTATACAGTATATTTGAATATTATTCTCATATTAACAAGCAGTGTATACATGTTACGTACCGTACCTTCTCACTGATGTGGTCAGCTGGAGATAGCCTGTTATTGATAATTACTACTAGGTCCTTCTCCCTTTGTGATATGTGTAAGGTTGATCTTCCTAACTTATAATCCCAGTCTGGTCTTTTCTCACTTTTACCAAACTTAATTACATGACACTTGTCCACATTCAATTCCATTTGCCATTATTGCTCCATTCATGAAGCTTATTTTGTTCTTCTTGTAGCTTTTTGCAAGAATCTGTGTTAGTAATTTTCCTTTGTATTTTTGCGTCATCTATAAACATTTTTAGTTAGGTTCCATTTCCAGTGTCACTATCATTTTTATATACTACAAACATTATTGGGTCCATCACTGAGCCCTGTGGAACACCAACAGTCAGTTTCCTCCATGATGAGTAATTTCCCCTTAATAGTGTTCTCATTTCTCCTTTTCTGAGAAAATCCTGCATCCAACAGTACAGATTGCCTTGGATACCTCCTTGATGGTACAGTTTCCATAAAAGTCTTTGGTGTGGTATTCTGTCAAATGCTTTCTTAAAATCTAAGTAGATACAGTCCACCTATCCTTCTCTTTTCTGTAATTTTTCTGTAACTCTATCGTAGTAGTTCAATAGATTAGTAACACACGTTTTCCCTTTCTGTTATCATATTGCGTTCTAGATGGTTTACCCAAACATTTGTTATCAGCTTTTCTAGTGTCTTACTTACAACACTGGTCAGTGATACTGGTCGGTAGTTGAGTGGATTCTGTGTATAGGAGAACGTTTGCTTTTTTCCAAATATCAAGGAGTTTACCTTGACCTAGGGATTCCTTGAATATTAAATACAATGATCTGCTTAACTCTTCTGCACAGTCATGTTGCACTCAACCTGAAATTTATTCAGGACCATTTGCATTTCCATTGTCTAATTTACTTAACTCCTCCTGTTCTTCTTTTTCTGATGTTTGTATGTCTGGTAATACGTGTGGGCATGAATGTTCCATCTCTTTCAAAATTATTTTCTTTTGTAAAAACTGATTGGAAGATTTTTATTTAGTGCTTCACAAATATCATTCTCTTGTGGATAGATGTAAACCTCATCCGTAATGGACTGATCTTATCTTTAACTTTGGTTTTGCTTCCAATGTAGCTGTTAAATAGCTTAGGTTGATCAAGATTTTTATTTATAATGTCTTCCTCAAACTGTCTCAGAGACTTCCTCCTTATCTTTGTATAATCATTTCTTACCTGTTTACAATTGTTATATGCCCTCTCACTATTGTGTCTTCTGTATATTTTTTTTTTTTTTTTTTTTATAAATAACAGAACGGAGGAAGGAAAAACAAATGGGTAAAAAAAAAATAATCTATTCCACAGCAAGGTTCTATTCTCTTTTGATTTTTTACATTCTGTATTAAAACATTTCATTATTTTCATTTCCGTTTCTTTGTGCTGAGGGATATAATTTTGGACTCCTATGTCATAAATATCACAAAATTTTCTATATATAATATTGAAATAGTGTCTCTAAGCTCCTTTTCCCAGTCTGTTTCTAAGAAGTACTTTTTTGTGTCATGATAGTTGCCCTTTTTGTAGTTTACACTCTTTTTGTAACTCTTATTACTGGTAATGTCATATGCATTCCTGAAGTCGCAATTTAATACTGCATGGTCGCTTTTGCTGATTGGAGGGTGATAGAATATATTGCCTGGTAAATATAAGATCTAGTACTAATGGATCATCAAGTTCTCTTTTTAAAGTGTTTTCCTTTATATGCTGTGTTAGGAAAAACTCCTGCACAAGATCTAGGAGCTTTTGATCCCAACAGCTTTCATGGCTTCTTACATCTAGAGTATTCCAATTCATATTTGTATTTAAATCTCCAGTTAATATAATTCTTTTTTTATTTCTCTTCCATTCTATGTATTAATGTTCTTAAACTCTGAATTGTACTTTCTGCCAGGAGTTCATATTGGCCTCTTTCCCAAGTATTTGTTTTGGGTGGCATGTATAAATTTGCCACAGTTAATTTCCCTTCAGATGTGTTAATCTCAAATGCTATCAGTTCTACTTGTGAGGGTATACCTAGTTTTATTACTTTGACTTGTATATTTTTCTTTGTTAAGATTATTGTTTCTCCTCTCTTTCTTAAATTTCTGTCTCTTCTCCATATATTGTATTCTAAGTTTTGGGTGTCGTTTGATATCTTTGAGCTTAATTTTGTGTCTTTTAGGCAAATAATATGTTGTTCGTTTTCTTTGGTGTAGTGTTCTATCTCTAAATATTTAGACACCATTCCATCTACATATGAGTACGGTACATCAACTTAATCATCTTGTTTAGATACTTGCCATAACTTGAGTCTACTACAGTACTTTTCTCCTTTTTATTCCCTGTTGGTTATGTACCACTTTCCTACCTGCAATTCAATTACTTTGTAAAAAAATTTACTCTTCTCGTCTTCTGATCTTCCCTCGTTCTATGTTTTGCATCCTTCTTCTTCTCCTTTTTATATTCCCAGTTCCTCATGAGTTTGGCATCTTTTTATCCATACTTTTTTAAAATTAATCTTTTTCCATGAGTTTACTTGCATTTTTTAGTATTTCCTCCACAGTGCTCGCACTCTGAAAGGTTACTTTTAGAGGCCTTGACTTATTTCTCTCATGTTTCCCTAGCCTGTTGTGTTCCTCTATGTCTTTATTACAGATTTCCTCTGATATTTCCTTCAATATGCTCATTATATTTGCCATCTCCTTTTTGTCTCTCGAAATTTTGTCTTTTATTTCTTCCTCATTTATACCAGTGATTAGTATAGATTTGTTGATATCTACTGAATCTTTGACAAGTTATGGGTTGTTTTGGATTATTTTTTTCACTTCCTTTCTAATGCCTTTTTCTTCGAGTCTTGTTTCGAAGTCTTTCTTTACTTTCACCATTTCAGCATACGTAGTTCCACATCATCTTTGTAACTTTGCATCACATCATTCACCTGGGTTATCTTCTCTTCAATATCACTGCTTTGGTCTATCAGACTGCTTGTTTGCCTGTCTCTGTATCATTTCTTTTTCCATATTTTTAAGAGAACTGTTTAATTTCTCTGGTGTTACCTCAGGTATTTCACTTGTGTCAGCTATAAAGTTAGCTATTCGTACTACTGTCTTTGATGCAAACAGTTCTTTGTAAAATTCTTCGACTCTCTTCACCATTGTAACTCTGCATTGCATGACTTCCCCTTTTTTGTCTTTCAGTGATATAATTTGTTGTTTTCATTGTGTCATTTTGCTTCGGACCTGTTTCAGACTTTTACCTTTTCTTATGGTTTCTTCGATCTGTTCCTTGTTTCTATTTCATTCTTCTTCTCTCTGTCTCTTGTTGATAAGCAAATTTAATCCTACTCTTTCTGTTTCATCATTCTTTGTTTTTACTTTCATATCATTTCCTCTTTTCATGAGCTCGAGGGTTGTTTTTGAATATTTGTTGGCTTTGGTCGTATTAGCTTTACCTACTACCTCTGTTGATTCTCTAAGCATTTTTGTAATCTATCTATCTATATACGTAGGTTGCTTCCCCAAGGAAAGGGAGGTAGCCGACACAGGACGACACACTCCCCATTTACTCATCCATTCAAACACATTCATTCGCATCTTAGCCCCAAAGGGGAGAACGGACAGATCCTCACTGCACCACCCCGCACAAGGATCAACTGCGCAATGCAATCAGTGACATCCGCAGCAGGGCCCGACAGCAGAGGTGGTTTACCCCTGCCACATCATAACAGATCCATCCCCTTACCCGCACCTGGCCTGACTAGCTGATCAGACCAAATGCGGGAGAATATCCCCTCAGGGCTACGTCATCACTTATTCATTCACAATTTCTCTCCATTTATTTCTGTCACGCACACCCACTCTTCCTTGTTCAACAGACATCCCTCTCGCATCCAACGCTCTCTTCACACTGTCCATCCATCCTATTCGTGGTCTTCCTCTCAGCCTTACACCTCTCACATCAGATATAGTTATCTTTTTCACCAATCACTCATTATCCATTCTCTCCATATGCCCAAACCATCGCAACACCCTCTGCTCAACTCTACCAGCCATCTCCCGAACAACTCCAGTTCTTCTTCGCACTTCATCATTTCGCACTCGATCCATACAAGTCATTCCACACATACTCCTCAGACACCTCATCTCCATTACATTCAAACTTTTCCTCTCTGCTACACCCATATTCCATGTTTGAGCCCCATATAAAGCAGTCAGTACCACAACACCCTCATACAGCCTTCTCTTTACATCCATTCTAAGGGAACGACATCTAAACACTTTTTCATTCCTCCCAGCACCTTTCCTACTTCATTTATTCTAAACTTCACTTCTGCATCTATTCTTCCATCCACAGCAACATGTGACCCTAGATATTTAAAACACTCTACCTCCTCAAGCAACTCACCATTCAAAACTATATTCATCCCCCTACCATCTACCAACCTCGTACACTTCATCACTTTACTCTTATTCTCATTTACTTTCAATTTCCTCCTTTCACACACCCTTCCAAACTCCTCTCCCAACTGTCTCAATCTCTCCTCTGAATCAGCCACCAGTGCAGTATCATCTGCAAACAGCAGCTGCTTCAGATTCCACTCTTCGCCAACAACATTCACCAGGCTCAGACCTCCATCTAAAACTCTTGCATTCACCTCCCTTACAACACCATCCATGTAAATATTAAACAACCAAGGCGACATCACACATCCCTGTCGCAGCTCCACTCTCACGGGAAACCAATCACTCAGAGCATTTCCCACTCTTACACACGCTCTACTATTTACAGAAAAACTTTTCACCCCTTTTAGTACCCTACCATCAAGTCCATACAATCTTAAAACAGTCCACAAAGCCTCCCTATCAATTCTATCATGCGCTTTCTCTAAATCCATGAATGCCCAAAACACATCCTTGCCTTTCGCTAAATACTTTTCACACACTTGTCTCACAGTAAACACCTGATCCACGCATCCCCTCCCTTTCCTAAAGCCACATTGCTCATTACCAATCACTCCCTCTGTACCCTCTCTACCTCTCATAATTAACACTCTACCATAAACCTTACCTACAGCACTCAACAGACTTATACCCCTAAAGCTAGTACATTCACTTATCACCCCTGCCTTTATACAACGGGACCACACAAGCACTTGCCCAGTCAACTGGCACCATACCTTTCACAAAGCACACATTCAACAATCTTACTAACCAGTCAACAATAGTCACTCCACCACCCTTCAGGCATTCCACAGCACACCCATCCATACCTGCAGCTTTCCCTGTTTTCATCTCCTTTACTGCCTTCTCCACTTCCTCCTTCGTGATCAAAGAATCATTCAACTCTCCCAACACATTTATTCCTTCCACCCTTCCATCCGCCACAATCTCAGCCACCCTTTCCTCCTCTACATTTAACAATCTTTCAAAATACTCTGCCCATCTCTTCCTTACTGCATCCATCTTAATTAACAACCTTCCATCCTCTGCTTTTACTCGCTCTTCCTTCCCAGACTCTCTCTTTTGCACCCTTTTTCACCGCCTTCCAAAACATTTTCTTATTCTGTTGAAAATTCTCTGTCAGCCTCCTACCCCACCTCTCATCTGCTGCCACTTTAACATCACGCACAGCCCTTCTCGCCCTATTCCTCTTTTCCTTATACCTTTCATATGACATCTCATCCTTCCTCAGCAGCCACACTTCATATGCACGTCTCTTCTCAGCCACAGCCATACTTACTTCCTCGCACCACCATTCACTTCCTTTTCTTACACCACCACCCACACGTCTCACACCACACACCTCTTCTGCATGCTCCACCACAGCACTCTTAAACAACTGCCATGCCTCCTCCACACTGCTATTTTCCTGATCTTTCACTGCGTTCCACTCATCTTTCAATTTCTCCTGATACTCTGTCTTTTTCTCTCTTTTATCCAACTCACTCACTTTCAAAACCTCCCTGCCACACCTAACCCTCCTAGCTCTCACCCATCTCTTACCTACTCTTAACTTTCCCTCCACCAGGTAGTGGTCAGACATACCTCCACCCTCCCCTCTCAAAACTCTCACATCCAACAATCTTCCAATTACATTCCTAGATACAACGACATAGTCCATCAAAGCTCTGTCAACAACCCTTCCACCCTCCTGTCTCACCCATGTATACTTATAAATATCTTTCTTCTCTAAGAGCGTATTTCCAATCACCATCTCTCGCTCAACACACATCCCTATCATTCGTTCCCCATTTTCATTTCTTCCAGGCACACCATGCATACCAACTACACTTTCAACTGCTACATTTCCCACTCTAGCATTCAGATCTCCCATCATTACCACATTCACATTCGCTCCAAAACTCTCCAAACACTCATCAACATCATTCCAGAAAGACTCCCTCTCTTCTTCATCCCTTTCACTACCAGGCCCATATGCACTCACAAACACCCACAACTCACGTTCAAATTTCGCTTTCACCCACATCAGTCTCGATGACACTCTCAATTTTGAAATTTCTCTATCTTGCTCTGCACCACGTGAACAGACACTCCACCTAATTTTTCAATTACTTAATCTCTATCTCTTGTTGTAGTGTTCGTTCCTGCAACTCTCTAGTTACTGACCATTCCTGTGTGTGTGTGTGTGTGTTTGTGTGTGTGTGTGTGTGTTCTTACCTACCTAATTGTTCTTACCTAAGTGTATCTTTACAGGAATGAGTCAAGCTCGTACTGTCCCGTGTATTAAACCATTTTTATCATACATATCCTTAAATGTATAAATAGTTTGGCACACTACTGCATTCGGTAGTGCATTGCAATGATCAATTGCCCTACTTGGGAAACTGAATTTCCTTACGTCTTTATCACCTCTCTTTTTATGCAGTTTTTTGCTATGACCTCTTGCTGATGCTTCACCATATATTCATTTATGTCTATTTTCTCTTTCACTGAGATGCACTTATGTAGCATAATCATGTCTCCCCTTCTCCTTCTCTCCCCAGCGTTGGTAGATTCAATCTTTCCAGTCTTTCTCCATAGCTATCCCTTAAGCATGGTACTCATCTTGTAGCAGCCCTTTGTACTTTTTCAATCTTATCTATGTGTTTTTTGAGATGAGGATTCCAGACTACTGATGCATACTCCAGGGTTGGTCTTCCTCTGCATATCTTCATTTATATATGTGAATGCTATTCTCATATTATTAAGCAATGTATACATATTTCGTACCATCTCACTGATGTGATCATCTGAAGATAGTCTGTTAATGATAATTACTCCTAGGTCCTTCTCCTTTTCTGATATGTGTAGGGTTGATCTTCCTAACTTATAATCCCAATCTGGTCTTTTCTCACTTTTACTAAATTTAATTATGTGACACATATCCACATTTAATTCAATTTGCCATTTATTGCTCCATTCACGAAGCTTCTTCAATTCCTCTTGCAGCTTTTTGCAAGAATCTGTGTTAGTAATTTTCCTTTGAATTTTTGCATCATCCGCAAACATATTTAGATAGCTTCCATTTCCTATGTTACTATGCCATTTATATATACTAAAAACATAACTGGTGCCAGCATTGAGCCCTGTGGAACTCCGCTGGTCACTTCCCTCCATGATGAGTAATTTCCCCTTATTATTGTTCTCATTTCCCTTTTTCTGAGAAACTCCTGTATCCATTAGTGAAGATTGCCTTGGATACCTCCTTGATGGTACTGTTTCCATAAACGTCTTTAGTGCAGTACTCTGTCAAATGCTTTCTTAAATTTTAAATAGATACTTTCCACCCATCCTTCTCTTTTCTGTAATGTTTCTGTAACTTTCATAATAGCTTAAAAGGTTAGTAATACATGATTTTCGCTTCCTAAAACCAAACTGCCTGTTTTCTTATCTGTCACCCACAATCCCATCCACTCATATGCAGACGACTCAACATTACATAGTTCATTCACACTCAGACACCCATTTACAAAGTCTAATATCTCTACCTCTCAGCTCTGTACGGCCGTCTCCATAAATCAAAACCTACCTACGATCAGTGAATGGGGACAAAACAACCTTGTCTCTTTTAATGCTAGCAAAACTAAATATATACAGTTTACAAATAGACAGATAACGCCAGATTCGTACATTACCTTCAGTGCAGTTAATATTCCCATCTCCAAAATTTATTGACATTCTTGGCGTCTCACATAACAGTGCCCTCAGCTGGACCTCTATGTCAGATCACTTGCTAAAACCGCCTCAAAGAAACTTGGATTATTGTACAGAGTCCGTAACTTCTTCGCTGATGAGCAGTTAGCTATAATTTATAAGAATCATGTGCGCTTTCAGCTTGAATATTGCTCACCCTTGTGGAATGGATGTGGTGAGGTTGCGTTAAAACAACTAGACAAAATTCAGAACAAAGCTGTTAGAATTATTAACAACCCTGCCATTACAAATAAACTACCTCCCCTACAGGTAAGAAGGAATGTTGCCTCCCTTGCATTATTTTACAGATATTTATTTGGCAAATGCTCAGACGAAGTTTCGTCCATGGTGCCACCTCTCCATGCCTTCCTTCATGCTACACGGGCATCTGGTAGCGCTCATGACTGGAATGTCACTCAGCCATATTGCAAAACTTCTGCCTATCAGAATTCTTTCATTCTCCGAACTGCATCTCTCTGGAACTCGCTTCCCCAGAGTTGTTTCCCTCCAAATTTCAACCCACAGCTGTTCAAATCTAACTGTTACAGATATTTTATGAACAGAGGACACTAGTAATCTGGTGTATGGATTATTTTTTTTATTCATTTGTTTTTCCTTTCTCCGTTCTATTTAAAAAAAAAAAAAAAAAAGATGTTTTACCCAAACTTCCCTTATCAATTTTTCTAGTATCTTACAACACTGGTCAGTGATACTGGTCGGTAGTTGAGTGGATCCTGTCTATTCCCTTTATTGAATAGGGGAACAATGTTTGCTTTCTTCCAAATGTCAGGTAGTTTACGTTGACCTAAGGATTCCTTTAATATTAAATACAATGGTCTGCTTACCTTGACCTAAGGATTCCTTTAATATTAAATACAATGGTCTTTTTAGATCTTCTGCACGTTCATGCAACACCCAACCTGAAATTCCGTCAGGACCATTTGCTTTTCCTTTGTCCAATTTATGTAACTCCTCCTGTACTTCTTTTTCTGATACAGGTATTTGCATATCTGGTAATACATATGAGTGGTAGGTGGTGGCGACCATCATCCACTCACTTGATGTAGTGCTGCCTACTTCTTCCTTAGCCTTTATCATTCTTTTTCTGTGTCTGCCCTCCTCTCTTCCTATTTCTCCCATCTTTCCTCTCACTTCTTATTGTTTTTCTTTCCTTTACAGGTGGCTTTACATTGAGTGACAAGCCAAATGGTTTCCTGTAAGCCAAGAAACCATTTACAACGCTGGGTGGTAACCATATAACTAAACCATACGTGCTCCCTACGTGTCAGCAAGTGGGTTGGTGAAGGGTTAGTGCCCCTCCCCGTAAAACAAATAACTCAAAGTCAAGTCACCACCCCTTACAGGATTATGGCATCTGGCAATAGATAGATGGATAGTAATACATGTGGGCATGCATATTCCGTATCATCTCTCAAAATTTCTTTCTTTTGTAAAAACTGATTGAAAGTTTTTATTTAGTATTTCACTAGTATCTTTTTCTTGTGTATAGATTATCCCCTCATCCGTAATGAACTGTATTTTATCTTTAACTTTGGTTTTACTTCGGATGTAGCTGTAAAAAAGATTCGGTTGATCACTACTTTTATTTACAATGTCCTCCTCAAACTGTCTCTGAGCCTTCCTCCTTATCTTTGCATAATCATTTCTTGCCTGTTTATAGTTGTTATATGCCTTCTCACTCTTATGTCTTCTGTATCTGTTCCACAGCAAGTCTCTTTATTCTTTTGCATTTTTCACTCTGTATTAAACCATTTATTTATTTTCATTTCTGTTGCTTTGTGCTGTGGGATGTAATTTTAGACTCCTGTTTCATAAAGATCACATAATTTTCTATACATAATATTTAAATCTTGTCCTCTGAATTCTTTTTCCCAGTCTGTTTCTAAGAAGTACTTCTTCAGGTCATGATAATTGCCATTTTTGTAATTTAGACTCTTTTTGTAAATCTCATTGTTGGTAACGTCATATGCAATCCAGAAGGCACAGTTTAATACTACATGGTCGCTTTTGCCGAATGGGGGGTGATATATTATATTGATAGTTTCATTTTCTTGCCTGGTAAATATTAGATCTAATACCGATGGATCATCATGTCCTCTTTTTCTGGTGTTTTCCCTTACATGCTGTGTTAGGAAGAACTCCTGCACAAGATCTAAGAGCTTTTGATCCCAGCTGCTTTCATGGCTTTTTACATCTAGAGTATTCCAATTTATATTTGAATTTAAGTCTCCAGTTAATACAAATCTTTCAGATTTCTTCTCCATTCTATGTAATAATGTTCTTAAACTCTGAATTGTACTTTCTACCAGGTCTTCATATTCGCCTCTTTCCCAGGTGATTGTTTTAGGTGGCATGTATAAATGTGCCACGATTCAGTTCCCTTCATATGTGTTAGTTTCCAATGCAATTAGTTCTACTTGTGAGGGTATATCTAGTTTTATTTCTTTGACTTGCAGATTTTTCTTTGTTAAGAATATAGTTCCTTCTCCCTTTCTTAAATTTCTGTCTCTTCTCCATGTATTGTATATGTGTGTGTGTGTGTGTGTGTGTGTGTGTGTGTGTGTTTGTGTGTGTGTGTTCTTACCTAATTGTTCTTACATAACTGTATCTTTACAGGAATGAGTCAAGCTCGTACTGTCCCTTGTCTTAAACCATATTTATCGTACATATCCTTAAATTTGTGAATTGTTTTAGCACACACTATTTCATTCGGTAGTGCATTCCGTTGATCAATTGCTCTATTTGGGAAACTGAATTTCCTTACGTCTTTATCACCTCTCTTCTTATGCAGTTTTTTTGCAGTGTCCTCTTGCTGATGCTTCTCCATATGTTAAGTAATCATCTATGTCTATTTTCTCCTTCCCTGATATGCACTTATATAGCATTATCATGTCACATCTTTTCCGTCTCTCCTGTAGTGTTGCTAGATTCAGTTTATTTAGTCTTTCTTCGTAGCTTAGGTCCCTTAAGCTTGGTATCCATCTTGTAGCGGCCCTTTGAACTTTTTCAATCTTGTCTATGTATTTCTTGACATGAGGAATCCAGACTACTGAAGCATATTCCAGGGTTGGTCTAATAAATGATGTTATTATCCTTCTTAGCATGTCTTCATTTATGTATGTGAATGCTATTCTCATATTTGCAAGCAGTGTATACATGTTCCGTACCTTCTCGCTGATGTGGTCAGCCGGAGATAGTCTGTTATTGATAATCACACCTAGGTCTTTCTCTCTTTCTGATGTGTATAGGGTTTTATTTCCTAACTTATAATCCCGATCAGGTCTTTTTCCACTTTTACCAAACTTTGATTACATGACACTTGTCCACATTGAATTCCATTTGCCATGTTCTACTCCATTCATGAAGTTTATTTAATTCTTCTTGTAGCTCTTTACAAGAGTCTGTGTTAGTAATTCTCCTTTGTATTTTTGTATCATCTGCAAACATACTCAGATAGCTCTCATTTCCAGTGTTACTGTTTATATCATTTATATACACTAAAAACATGATTGGTGCCAGCACTGAACCCTTTGGTACTCCACAAGTCACTTCTTTCCATGATGAGTAGTTTCCTCTTAGTACTGTTTCATTTCTCTTTTTATGAGAAAATCTTGCATCCAACAAAACAGTTTGCCTCGGATTCCTCCTTGATGGTACAGTTTCCATAAAAGTCTTTGGTGTGGTGGTGTGTCAAAAGCTTTCTTGAAATCTAAATAGATACTGTCCACCCATCCTTCTCTTTCCTGTATTGTGTTTGTTACTCTGTCATAATAGCTCAACAGATTAGTAACACATGATTTTCCTTTTCTGAAACTAAAATGTCTTTCTGTTAAAATACTGTGTTCTTCTAGATGATTTACCCAAGCTTTTCTTATAAGCTTTTCTAATACCTTGCTTACAACACTGGTCAGTGATACTGGTCGGTAGTTGAGTGGATTTTGTCTATTTCCATTCTTGAATAAGGGGACAATATTTGCTTTCTTCCAAATATCAGGTAGTTTACCTTGATTCAAGGATTTCTTGAAAATTAAAAATAATGGTTTACTTAACTCCTTTGCACATTCTCGTAGTACCCAATATGAAATTTCATCAGGACCACTTGCTTTTCCTCTGTCTAATTTACTTAACTCCTCCTGTATTACTTTTTCTGCTATTTGAATATCTGGTAGTATGTGTGGACATGCATGTTCCACATAGTCCCTCTCAAAATGTTTTCTTCTGTAAAAACTAATTGGAAATTCTTACTTAGTGCTTCACAAATATCTTTCTCTTGTGTATAACTGATTCCCTCGTCCGTAATGGATTGTATTGTATCTTTTACTTTGGTTTTGCTTCTGATGTAGCTGTAAAACAGCTTTGGTTGATCACTACTTTTATTTATTATATCCTCCTCAAACTGTTTTTGGGCTTCCCTCCTTATTCTTGTATAATCGTTTCTTGCCTGTTTGTAATTATTGTATGCCCTTTCACTATTGTGTCTTCTGTATCTATTCCACAACAAATCTCTTCTTTCTTTTTAATTTTTACATTCTGTATTGAAAAATTACTGTATTTTCTTATCTGCTTCTTTGTGCTGTGGTATGTACTTCTGGACTCCTATTTCATAAAACTCACAGAATTTTTTATATACAGCATTTAAATCTTGTCCTCTAAGCTCATTTTCCCAATCAACTTCTAAGAAATACTTCTTTAGGTCTTGATAATTTCCCTTTTTATAGTTTAGGCTCTTTGTAACTTTCATTGCTGTTAACTATGTCATATGCTATCCTGAACTTGTAATTTAGTACTGCATGATCGCTTTTGCCGAATGGAGGCTGATATATTAAACTGTCAATATCATTTTCTTGCCTTGTAAATATTAGATCTAGCACTGAAGGTACATCGAGCCCTCTTTTTCTGGTGGTTTCCCTCACATGTTGCGTTAGGAAAAACTCTTGCACGAGATCCAGGAGCTTTTGGTCCCAACAGCTTTCTTGGCTAATTATATCTAGAGTATTCCAATTTATATTTGTATTAAAATCTCCAGTTAGTAAAATTCTTTCCGATTTCTCTTCCATTTTATGTAGTAATGATCTTAAACTCTGAATTGTACTCTCTGCCAGGTCCTCATATTAGTCTCTTTCCCATGTGTTTGATCTGGGTGGCATGTACAAATTGGCTACAATTACTTTACCTTCAGATGTGTTGATCTCTGCTGCAATCAGTTCTACTTGTGATGGTATATCTAGTTTTATTTCATTGACTTTTAGATTTTTCTTAGTTAATATTATAATTCCTCCTCCTTTTTTTAAATTTCTGTCTCTTCTCCACATATTGTATTCCTCTAAGTTTAGTATGTCATTGGATATCCTTGGTGTTAATTTTGTTTCAGTTAGGCATATTATTTGTGGTTCATTTTCTCTGATATAATCATTCATCTTTAATTATTCAGATACCATTCCATCCACATTTGAGTACATCAACTTTATCATCTTGTTTATATACTTGTCATGACATGGTTCTACTTCCTTCCTCCTTTTTATTCCCTCCTGTTTGTGTACCACTTTCGTACCTGCAATCCTTTTACTTTGTAAAAAAATGTGTTCTTCTCTTCTGATCTTCCCTCATTTTTTGTTTTTGCTTCCTCCCTCTTCTCTTTCAGTAATTCCAGTTCCTCTTGTGTTAGGCATCTTTTTATCCATACATTTTTTAACTCTTTTTCCATAAGATTCTTTGCATTTTTTAATATCTCCTCCACAGTGTTTACACACTGGAAAGTCACCTTTAGAGGTCTTGTCTTGCTTTTCTCGTATTTCCCTAACCTTTTGTGTTCCTCTATGTCTTTACTACAAATTTCCTCTGATACTTCTTTCAGTAAACTCATTACATTTGCCATCTCCTTTTGTCTCTTGTGATTTTGTTTTTTACTTCTTCCTCTTCTATACCAGTGATTACTATAATTTGTTTATATCTACTGAATCTCTGACTAACTTTGGATTGTTTTGGATTATTCTTTTCACTTCCTGTTTAATGTTTTTTTCCTCCACCCTTGTTTCTAAGTCTTTCTTTACTTTCACCATTTCAGCATACGTGGTTTCCACATCATTTTTGTAGCTTTGCACAGCTTCATTCACCTGTGTTATCTTCTCCTCAATGTCACCGCTTTGGTCTATCAGACTGCTTACTTGCCTAATTGTCTCTGTATCATTTTTGAACTCTTCCATAACACTCTCGTGATTGACTACTGTACTTGTCGTTTCACTCATTTTCTTCCTAGGTGTACTCAATTCCACTGTTAGTTCACTGATGGTTGTGTCTCTCTTGTTGGCTTCCCTTCCTAGTTTTTCTATTTCCTCCTTTTGCAAGTGCATCTGCTTCTTTATTTCATCAATTTCATTTTTGAAAGCCATTTCCAGTTTGTGTACACGTTCAACCAGTCTATTGTGAGTCTCCACTTCAACCAGTTCTTGGTAGAAATCATCATCTTGCTTTCTACCTTTATCCCTTTTCTTTTCCAAATTGTGTGTGTGTGTGTGTGTGTGTGTGTGTGTGTGTGTGTGTGTGTGTGTGTTGTTACCTAATTGTATCTTTACAAGAATGAATGAAGCTCGTACTCTCCCGTGTAATAGATCGTTTTTATCATACATGTCCTTAAATTTATGAATGGTTTTGGCACACACTTTCATTCAATAGTGCATTCCACTGATCAATTGCCCTATTTGGGAAACCGAATATCCTTACGTCTTTATCGCCTCTCTTTTTATGTAGTTTCTTGCAGTGTCCTCTTGCTGATGCTTCCCCATATGTCATATATTCATTTACGTCTATATTCCCATTCCCTGAGATACATATATGTAACATAATTATGTCTTTTCTTTTCCTTCTCTCCTGTAGTTTTGGTAGACTCAGTTTTTCTAGTCTTTCTTCATACCTTAGATCCTTTAAGCTTGGTACCCATCTTGTAGTTGCCCTTTGTATTTTTTCAGTCTTATCTGTGTGTGTCTGTGTGTGTGTGTGTGTGTGTAATTCACCGGGTCGGTCAGGATCACTTGATGGTCGTGATCGTCAGCTTTTACCCTCCCAGAAGGGAGCTGAGAGCTCATATAGTCCGATCTAAGGGCAAGGCTGTGACCTTCACACACGCACACACCCGTCCCCTTGCTCAAGGGGGACAGTAACCACCCACTTCGTCAGTGAAACTTTTCGCAACCTGAGCGCGGCACTAACTCCCGTCCACCAGTTGGCAAGCGAGAGGGTTACCACTGCACCAGCGAGCGGTGTGTGTGTGTGTGTGTGTGTGTGTGTGTGTGTGTGTGTGTGTGTGTGTGTTTTAGATGAAGATTCCAGACTACTGATGCATACTCCAGGGTTGGTCTGATGAATGATGTTATCTTCCTCGCTATGTCTTTATTTATACAGTATATTTGAATATTATTCTCATATTAACAAGCAGTGTATACATGTTACGTACCGTACCTTCTCACTGATGTGGTCAGCTGGAGATAGCCTGTTATTGATAATTACTACTAGGTCCTTCTCCCTTTGTGATATGTGTAAGGTTGATCTTCCTAACTTATAATCCCAGTCTGGTCTTTTCTCACTTTTACCAAACTTAATTACATGACACTTGTCCACATTCAATTCCATTTGCCATTATTGCTCCATTCATGAAGCTTATTTTGTTCTTCTTGTAGCTTTTTGCAAGAATCTGTGTTAGTAATTTTCCTTTGTATTTTTGCGTCATCTATAAACATTTTTAGTTAGGTTCCATTTCCAGTGTCACTATCATTTTTATATACTACAAACATTATTGGGTCCATCACTGAGCCCTGTGGAACACCAACAGTCAGTTTCCTCCATGATGAGTAATTTCCCCTTAATAGTGTTCTCATTTCTCCTTTTCTGAGAAAATCCTGCATCCAGCAGTACAGATTGCCTTGGATACCTCCTTGATGGTACAGTTTCCATAAAAGTCTTTGGTGTGGTATTCTGTCAAATGCTTTCTTAAAATCTAAGTAGATACAGTCCACCTATCCTTCTCTTTTCTGTAATTTTTCTGTAACTCTATCGTAGTAGTTCAATAGATTAGTAACACACGTTTTCTCTTTCTGTTATCATATTGCGTTCTAGATGGTTTACCCAAACATTTGTTATCAGCTTTTCTAGTGTCTTACTTACAACACTGGTCAGTGATACTGGTCGGTAGTTGAGTGGATTCTGTGTATAGGAGAACGTTTGCTTTTTTCCAAATATCAGGGAGTTTACCTTGACCTAGGGATTCCTTGAATATTAAATACAATGATCTGCTTAACTCTTCTGCACAGTCATGTTGCACTCAACCTGAAATTTATTCAGGACCATTTGCATTTCCATTGTCTAATTTACTTAACTCCTCCTGTTCTTCTTTTTCTGATGTTTGTATGTCTGGTAATACGTGTGGGCATGAATGTTCCATCTCTTTCAAAATTATTTTCTTTTGTAAAAACTGATTGGAAGATTTTTATTTAGTGCTTCACAAATATCTTTCTCTTGTGGATAGATGTAAACCTCATCCGTAATGGACTGTATCTTATCTTTTACTTTGGTTTTGCTTC
Source organism: Coenobita brevimanus (assembly GCF_032717465.1). NCBI lineage: Eukaryota > Metazoa > Arthropoda > Malacostraca > Decapoda > Coenobitidae > Coenobita > Coenobita brevimanus. The sequence continues at coordinate 18,824,265 of NC_136991.1, read as the reverse complement.
CAATGTAGCTGTTAAATAGCTTAGGTTGATCAAGATTTTTATTTATAATGTCTTCCTCAAACTGTCTCAGAGACTTTCTCCTTATCTTTGTATAATCATTTCTTACCTGTTTACAATTGTTATATGCCCTCTCACTATTGTGTCTTCTGTATCTTTTTTTTTTTTTTTTTATAAATAACAGAACGGAGGAAGGAAAAACAAATGGGTAAAAAAAAAATAATCTATTCCACAGCAAGGTTCTATTCTCTTTTGATTTTTTACATTCTGTATTAAAACATTTCATTATTTTCATTTCCGTTTCTTTGTGCTGAGGGATATAATTTTGGACTCCTATGTCATAAATATCACAAAATTTTCTATATATAATATTGAAATAGTGTCTCTAAGCTCCTTTTCCCAGTCTGTTTCTAAGAAGTACTTTTTTGTGTCATGATAGTTGCCCTTTTTGTAGTTTACACTCTTTTTGTAACTCTTATTACTGGTAATGTCATATGCATTCCTGAAGTCGCAATTTAATACTGCATGGTCGCTTTTGCTGATTGGAGGGTGATAGAATATATTGCCTGGTAAATATAAGATCTAGTACTAATGGATCATCAAGTTCTCTTTTAAAGTGTTTTCCTTTATATGCTGTGTTAGGAAAAACTCCTGCACAAGATCTAGGAGCTTTTGATCCCAACAGCTTTCATGGCTTCTTACATCTAGAGTATTCCAATTCATATTTGTATTTAAATCTCCAGTTAATATAATTCTTTTTTTATTTCTCTTCCATTCTATGTATTAATGTTCTTAAACTCTGAATTGTACTTTCTGCCAGGAGTTCATATTGGCCTCTTTCCCAAGTATTTGTTTTGGGTGGCATGTATAAATTTGCCACAGTTAATTTCCCTTCAGATGTGTTAATCTCAAATGCTATCAGTTCTACTTGTGAGGGTATACCTAGTTTTATTACTTTGACTTGTATATTTTTCTTTGTTAAGATTATTGTTTCTCCTCTCTTTCTTAAATTTCTGTCTCTTCTCCATATATTGTATTCTAAGTTTTGGGTGTCGTTTGATATCTTTGAGCTTAATTTTGTGTCTTTTAGGCAAATAATATGTTGTTCGTTTTCTTTGGTGTAGTGTTCTATCTCTAAATATTTAGACACCATTCCATCTACATATGAGTACGGTACATCAACTTAATCATCTTGTTTAGATACTTGCCATAACTTGAGTCTACTACAGTACTTTTCTCCTTTTTATTCCCTGTTGGTTATGTACCACTTTCCTACCTGCAATTCAATTACTTTGTAAAAAAAATTTACTCTTCTCGTCTTCTGATCTTCCCTCGTTCTATGTTTTGCATCCTTCTTCTTCTCCTTTTTATATTCCCAGTTCCTCATGAGTTTGGCATCTTTTTATCCATACTTTTTAAAATTAATCTTTTTCCATGAGTTTACTTGCATTTTTTAGTATTTCCTCCACAGTGCTCGCACTCTGAAAGGTTACTTTTAGAGGCCTTGACTTATTTCTCTCATGTTTCCCTAGCCTGTTGTGTTCCTCTATGTCTTTATTACAGATTTCCTCTGATATTTCCTTCAATATGCTCATTATATTTGCCATCTCCTTTTTGTCTCTCGAAATTTTGTCTTTTATTTCTTCCTCATTTATACCAGTGATTAGTATAGATTTGTTGATATCTACTGAATCTTTGACAAGTTATGGGTTGTTTTGGATTATTTTTTTCACTTCCTTTCTAATGCCTTTTTCTTCGAGTCTTGTTTCGAAGTCTTTCTTTACTTTCACCATTTCAGCATACGTAGTTCCACATCATCTTTGTAACTTTGCATCACATCATTCACCTGGGTTATCTTCTCTTCAATATCACTGCTTTGGTCTATCAGACTGCTTGTTTGCCTGTCTCTGTATCATTTCTTTTTCCATATTTTTAAGAGAACTGTTTAATTTTTCTGGTGTTACCTCAGGTATTTCACTTGTGTCAGCTATAAAGTTAGCTATTGGTACTACTGTCTTTGATGCAAACAGTTCTTTGTAAAATTCTTCGACTCTCTTCACCATTGTAACTCTGCATTGCATGACTTCCCCTTTTTTGTCTTTCAGTGATATAATTTGTTGTTTTCATTGTGTCATTTTGCTTCGGACCTGTTTCAGACTTTTACCTTTTCTTATGGTTTCTTCGATCTGTTCCTTGTTTCTATTTCATTCTTCTTCTCTCTGTCTCTTGTTGATAAGCAAATTTAATCCTACTCTTTCTGTTTCATCATTCTTTGTTTTTACTTTCATATCATTTCCTCTTTTCATGAGCTCGAGGGTTGTTTTTGAATATTTGTTGGCTTTGGTCGTATTAGCTTTACCTACTACCTCTGTTGATTCTCTAAGCATTTTTGTAATCTATCTATCTATATACGTAGGTTGCTTCCCCCAAGGAAAGGGAGGTAGCCGACACAGGACGACACACTCCCCATTTACTCATCCATTCAAACACATTCATTCGCATCTTAGCCCCAAAGGGGAGAACGGACAGATCCTCACTGCACCACCCCGCACAAGGATCAACTGCGCAATGCAATCAGTGACATCCGCAGCAGGGCCCGACAGCAGAGGTGGTTTACCCCTGCCACATCATAACAGATCCATCCCCTTACCCGCACCTGGCCTGACTAGCTGATCAGACCAAATGCGGGAGAATATCCCCTCAGGGCTACGTCATCACTTATTCATTCACAATTTCTCTCCATTTATTTCTGTCACGCACACCCACTCTTCCTTGTTCAACAGACATCCCTCTCGCATCCAACGCTCTCTTCACACTGTCCATCCATCCTATTCGTGGTCTTCCTCTCAGCCTTACACCTCTCACATCAGATATAGTTATCTTTTTCACCAATCACTCATTATCCATTCTCTCCATATGCCCAAACCATCGCAACACCCTCTGCTCAACTCTACCAGCCATCTCCCGAACAACTCCAGTTCTTCTTCGCACTTCATCATTTCGCACTCGATCCATACAAGTCATTCCACACATACTCCTCAGACACCTCATCTCCATTACATTCAAACTTTTCCTCTCTGCTACACCCATATTCCATGTTTCAGCCCCATATAAAGCAGTCAGTACCACAACACCCTCATACAGCCTTCTCTTTACATCCATTCTAAGGGAACGACATCTAAACACTTTTTTCATTCCTCCCAGCACCTTTCCTACTTCATTTATTCTAAACTTCACTTCTGCATCTATTCTTCCATCCACAGCAACATGTGACCCTAGATATTTAAAATACTCTACCTCCTCAAGCAACTCACCATTCAAAACTATATTCATCCCCCTACCATCTACCAACCTCGTACACTTCATCACTTTACTCTTATTCTCATTTACTTTCAATTTCCTCCTTTCACACACCCTTCCAAACTCCTCTCCCAACTGTCTCAATCTCTCCTCTGAATCAGCCACCAGTGCAGTATCATCTGCAAACAGCAGCTGCTTCAGATTCCACTCTTCGCCAACAACATTCACCAGGCTCAGACCTCCACCTAAAACTCTTGCATTCACCTCCCTTACAACACCATCCATGTAAATATTAAACAACCAAGGCGACATCACACATCCCTGTCGCAGCTCCACTCTCACGGGAAACCAATCACTCAGAGCATTTCCCACTCTTACACACGCTCTACTATTTACAGAAAAACTTTTCACCCCTTTTAGTACCCTACCATCAAGTCCATACAATCTTAAAACAGTCCACAAAGCCTCCCTATCAATTCTATCATGCGCTTTCTCTAAATCCATGAATGCCCAAAACACATCCTTGCCTTTCGCTAAATACTTTTCACACACTTGTCTCACAGTAAACACCTGATCCACGCATCCCCTCCCTTTCCTAAAGCCACATTGCTCATTACCAATCACTCCCTCTGTACCCTCTCTAACTCTCATAATTAACACTCTACCATAAACCTTACCTACAGCACTCAACAGACTTATACCCCTAAAGCTAGTACATTCACTTATCACCCCTGCCTTTATACAACGGGACCACACAAGCACTTGCCCAGTCAACTGGCACCATACCTTTCACAAAGCACACATTCAACAATCTTACTAACCAGTCAACAATAGTCACTCCACCACCCTTCAGGCATTCCACAGCACACCCATCCATACCTGCAGCTTTCCCTGTTTTCATCTCCTTTACTACCTTCTCCACTTCCTCCTTCGTGATCAAAGAATCATTCAACTCTCCCAACACATTTATTCCTTCCACCCTTCCATCCGCCACAATCTCAGCCACCCTTTCCTCCTCTACATTTAACAATCTTTCAAAATACTCTGCCCATCTCTTCCTTACTGCATCCATCTTAATTAACAACCTTCCATCCTCTGCTTTTACTCGCTCTTCCTTCCCAGACTCTCTCTTTTGCACCCTTTTCACCGCCTTCCAAAACATTTTCTTATTCTGTTGAAAATTCTCTGTCAGCCTCCTACCCCACCTCTCATCTGCTGCCACTTTAACATCACGCACAGCCCTTCTCGCCCTATTCCTCTTTTCCTTATACCTTTCATATGACATCTCATCCTTCCTCAGCAGCCACACTTCATATGCACGTCTCTTCTCAGCCACAGCCATACTTACTTCCTCGCACCACCATTCACTTCCTTTTCTTACACCACCACCCACACGTCTCACACCACACACCTCTTCTGCATGCTCCACCACAGCACTCTTAAACAACTGCCATGCCTCCTCCACACTGCTATTTTCCTGATCTTTCACTGCGTTCCACTCATCTTTCAATTTCTCCTGATACTCTGTCTTTTTCTCTCTTTTATCCAACTCACTCACTTTCAAAACCTCCCTGCCACACCTAACCCTCCTAGCTCTCACCCATCTCTTACCTACTCTTAACTTTCCCTCCACCAGGTAGTGGTCAGACATACCTCCACCCTCCCCTCTCAAAACTCTCACATCCAACAATCTTCCTATTACATTCCTAGATACAACGACATAGTCCATCAAAGCTCTGTCAACAACCCTTCCACCCTCCTGTCTCACCCATGTATACTTACAAATATCTTTCTTCTCTAAGAGCATAGTTCCAATCACCATCTCTCACTCAACACACATCCCTATCATTCGTTCCCCATTTTCATTTCTTCCAGGCACACCATGCATACCAACTACACCTTCAACTGCTTCATTTCCCACTCTAGCATTCAGATCTCCCATCATTACCACATTCACATTCGCTCCAAAACTCTCCAAACACTCATCAACTTCATTCCAGAAAGACTCCCTCTCTTCTTCATCCCTTTCACTACCAGGCCCATATGCACTCACAAACACCCACAACTCACGTTCAAATTTCGCTTTCACCCACATCAGTCTCGATGACACCTCCTTCCATTCAATCACACACTGCTGTACTTCCGGACTCACCAACAAGGCCACACCTTCTCTTGCCCTTCCTCTATCAACACCTGACAATCTTCCATTCACACTTCCAAACATAGACTCACCCTTCCCTTTCATCTTCGTTTTACTCAAAGCTAACACATCCAACTTTCTTCTCACAAACATTCTCCCAATTTCCTCCCTTTTAGCCTCAGTTGTACTACATCCATGCACATTCATAGACCCAATCTTCAGGGTACGGGGATAACTCCATCCCCCATCCCTTTCTCTGGCCTGTCTCTTTTTAGGAACTAAAAAACAGAGGTGGGGGTCCCTAGTCCCCTCACCCTACCCCTTTTAGTCGCCTTTTACAACACACAGGGATTACGGTGGGAGTATTCTTCCTAACATAACCTGGCCGCAGAGTAGTAGTACCACCCCATAGTGCGGCCAGATTGTGTCCCCCCCGCCACAGGGGGACACAATCTAGGTGATGCTAGGTGAAAAAGCCCCGACTCCTCGGTCCTAGAACACCTAATGTGTAGCGGGGTCCTCATTCGAGACCGGGGCTAAGTGCAATAAAGAGAGGTAGGACAAAAACTCCAGGCAATAACCTTTACACATATATTACCACAGTCAGACACAGGACAAAAACAGCAGATATTACAACACAGTTTGTGGCTGAAAAATAAAACCTTAACTAGGATATTAGTATTTCACAGGATACTGGCTTGACAGATACTGACGCCGATGCAGTAATTCTAGTGCACAGGTGTACAGGGAATACAGGTGCGCATGGGAGCGCGGGGAGTGGGTCTCACACAGGGGGGGGGCGAGGGGAGAGACTCGCGGTGGGTCAGAACAGAGTTATAGTAATATTGGGAGGGAGTAAGTATTATTAATTCAAACTTAATATTTTCGGATAGCAAAGGGGTTTTGACAATTGATTCTATTCCTCGTTTACGTTCACACTAGCTGCTGGGAGGAGTTTCTTAAAGAGAGGGTGGAGGACACTGGGAATTCACTGTGTTTACGGTAATACAAGCGGGAGAATATTATTAACACTTTTCTCTACTGTTTCCTGTAACAGAGGACAGTGGTGTATTTTACTATAGAGGATTTCTCGGGGTAGTAGTCTTACTGGTTTTCTGCAAGGGCGTCATTCGTGAGTCTGATTCACCAGAGCTTAGTTTCTGCACTCATCAGCCCGTGATTTCACTCGCCCCGATATTCAACATACATATAGTCACTGTATCACTGTTACACTAATTCTGGGGCAACATCACACTTAGCATAAGTCACTTTACTAATTTGGGGTGACACCACAATTAACATGATTCACTCATATAGTAGGGGCAGCGGGGAGACACGCTGGCGACAACTCTGCCAGAATAGGGGCACCGCCAAGGGAGGGCGTGCCGAGAGGTCACAGGATGACTTGCAGGGGCGTCCTCTCTCTTGTCCACGGCTGCAGGTGGCGAAGGGGCCCATAGTCTCTAGGCTAGGTTCAGGAGTGTGGACCTCAGGACTGAGGCCAAGCAGGTCCAGGAATCTCTGGCTCAGGTCTCGGCTGGAGGTTGAGGTCTTACGCCATCTTGGGAGCGTGGAGAGATCACGCCCGGGCGTCCTGGGGAGGGTCTGGAATGACTGAGGGCTGCGGTCCCCAGATTCAAGGGGCGCCGTCAAGGAGGGGCTGCGGCACCGACCTGAACTAGGGTCCGTCAGATGGGTCTTCTCCAGGGCCAGGCGTAGGGAGCGGAGGCCAGGGGAAGCCATAAGGCCTCTCTGGGGTTCTCTGATGCTGGAGGTCCGGGCTCTCGTCTCATTCTGGGGCGATGACACTACCGACACCTCTGTGGCCGTGGGGCCCGGCAATCGACCGTGGCTGCCCAAGGGCGCAAATATGAGGCGCCAAGGCCTGGCTACTGGCTGTGGCCTGAGTGGGGGAATCAGCACGCCTCTGGACACCTTCAGAGCGGCAACCTGCCATCTGACGAAGGTGGGAGCGGCCACAGGCCGTCTCCTGCAGGAGGGAGGGGGAGCAGCAATAGGCTGACTCGGGGGCAGCACCTTCGGAGCGGCAATTGGCCGTCTGACGAAAGCAGGAGCGGCAATCGGCCGTCTCCTGAGGGGCGCTGTTTGGAGCTGGATAGGCAGCTCCACCTCGATCTGATCTGGCGGTCCCACTCCCCGAAGTCAGTGTCATCTTCCTGCTAGGCAACGGTGTGATGGCTGAGTGCTATAGGGGGCACGGCCCACGCTGACTTATGCCGTTGTTGCACGGCATCCCGTGGTTTGGTTGCGGCTACTCTGTGGGGTCCGGGTGGGGGTGTTGGTGAGTTTCTGGGGGCACTATGCTGTACATCATGCATTTCACCACTCTCCCCCTGGAAAAAATCACGTCTCCGTGGCTGGAGGTGGTATACGTGAGTGTCGTGTGTGGCGTACACAGGCTGGAGATGTTGTAGTAGGGCCTGCCAGGCAGCAGTGTAGTGGTTTTCTTCCTACTCTGCTTCGCAGGTGAGGAAGAGCGTGGAGGTATTGAGGGCGGAACGGAGGAGGGTCAGCAGGTGGTGTGGTCCATGGAGCCGGCAGTTCCTGCCGAAAGTAGGCGCCCATATGGCCCGTCGCACTTTCATCTTGCCCAGTGTTGCTGCTGGTGTGGTAGGGTGCTGTATGCTTGACACCGAGGGTCAAGGTCAGGTTTTGTGCCATGGTAATGTGGCATCAAGTCTCTGGGGAGTGTAGGTGGAGGGGATTTGGGCTTGGTGTATCATGACAGTGTGAAGTCGTGGGGAGGAGGGTGGTGTAGGAGAATGGGTGTATCGGGCTGGTGGGCATGAGAGGCTGCCTAAGCAGGTGGTGGTGGTTCTGAGGGTGGGAGTGGGTGGGGAAGTGGGCATGCGGGGTGGGCAGGGTTGGGTAGTACGGGCTGCTGTGCGAGTGGGGGGCGCGGTGGGGGGTGAGGCCGTCGGAATGGGCGTATGCAAGGGTGGTGGGCTAAGGGCAGTGATAGTGGGTTGTGGTGAGGGTGTGGCGGCATGGGTGGGACACGTGGGGTTGGGCAGTGAGGGTGGGGCTGTGAAGGGAAGGGGTGAGGGAGAGCGAGGGGAGGTTGGTATGGTGGGTGAGATGTCACATGAGGTGCGGGGGATGGTGGCGGCCGGGGAGGCTGAGGCGGTTGGGAGGATGGAGGGGGAGGGCGAGGAGGAAATGTAGCACTCGTATGTGGAAGTGGAGGGCGGCACAGGAGCAGGGGGAGGTTAAGGGTGTGGAGTCGGGGTGGCAGAGGCGGGCGTGCAGAAAGGGCGCACGTGGCAGTTTCAGAGGGTGCGCGGGGTGCCGTGATAATCTACGACAACCTGGTAAGGGTTGGGGACGTGGGTGATTGTGTGGGGCCCCGTGAAGCGGGGGGCGAGTTTGTGGGGGGTGGGAAGTTGGGCGATGACGACAGTGTCGCCCGGGCTGAAGCGGTTGGAGGCTGTGTCGGGGCTGAGGTCTAGAGTTTTTTGTAGGTGCCACAGAAGGTGCAACGGGTCTGTAGTGGGAGCAGAGGCGGGTGGTTGCAGGTGTTGGCGCAGTGGTAATAGAAGGGGGGCTTCGCTGAATATGCTTTCATGTGGGGAAACCCCGTCTTCTCGGGGGTAGGAATTCATGCCCCACTGAACGATCTTCACATGAGCCGACCAGTTGTCATTTTTCATAGCCTCATTGCATGTGCATAATTGATTCATGAGAGTACGATGGCTATGTTCACATACTGTGTTCCACTGCGGTCAGTAAGGAAAGGGGTGTGAGATTTTATACCCAAAGGTTCTGGCGAGTTCCTCCCACATTTTCCCGGAGAATTCAGGGGCATTATCAGAATGGATAGCTTGAGGGATGCCAAAATAAGGGAACATGTGCCAGAAAAGGGCATCGGCAATGGAGACGGCATGATGCTCTTTCGCTGGACAGGCTGCTACAAATATCGAATATGTGTCCACAAAAAGGTGATCACATATTGATATCCAGATCTGGGAGGGAGGGGGCCTACTACATCTATCGCCAGGAGTTGCCAGGGCTTGTGGGCGGTGATGTGGCCCAAGGGCCCGGCGGTCCGGGTGACATCTTTTCCCAGTGCACAGGTGCGGCAAGTTTGAATGATTTCCTTGGCGAGGGTGGAGGGGTTTGACGCCCAGTAGGTGTCATTGAACACTTGTAATAATTTCTTGGTGCCCAGGTGGATGCCGTTATGGGCATGAAGGTGGTGCAGGGTGTCACATGCCGTATTGGGGGTCAGGAGGATATGCCCGGACGGGGTTAGGAGGTGGTCACCCTGCCGGCATAGTTTGGTGAACAGGTGGATGGGAATCCAGGGGGGCAGTTCCTTGTGGTGCCATAGTTGTAGGAGGTCTGGATCTGGCTGTACCACATGGATGGGGAGGCGGGAGAGGGCATCTGCATTGGTGTGGAGCTTTCCGGGCCTGTAGGAAATTTCATACTGAAATTCCTCCAGGGTTTCCCGCCACCTGACGAGTTGGGCGTTATGTGAGTCAGACTGGCATAACCACTGGGGTGACTGGTGGTCAGTGATAATCGTGACCTGGGTCCCGGAAGGGTAAGCCCTAAAATGTTGGAGGGCCCAAATTATGCCGAGGCATTCTCGCTTGGTCGCGGCATAATTCTTCTTGGCTGGATTCAAGGTGCAACTGGTGCAGGCGATGATGTGCTCCTGATCGGCTTGTACCTGGGCTAGTACAGCGCCTATGGCAGTGAGGGAAACATCGGTGTAGAGGCTAAATGGGAGGACATAATCAGGAAAGGCCACAATGGGGGCAGAGACGAGCTTGTCTTTTAGCTGTTGGAAGGCAGCTCGCCTTTCTTCAGTCCAGATGAACGGCTCCCCTTTCCTGGTTAGATCGTGCAGAGGGTTTGCAATTTGTTCAAACCCCTTCATGAAGCGACGATAGTAGGACGTGAGTCCTAGGAAGGCACGGACACTGTGGACGTCCTTTGGTGGCGGTATGTCCACTATGGCGCAGAGCTTGTCAGGGTCCAGGGAGATTCCTACCTGGGAGATAACATGTCCAAGGAATGAGACAGTCCTGGTGGCCAGGACACACTTAGAGGGATGGAGCTTGAGGCCTGCCTGGCGAATCCTAGTGAAGACTCGGCGGAGGCGTTGTAAGTGGTCGGCCCAGGTCTGGCTAAAAACGATGACGTCGTCCAAAGAGGCCAGACACATCTCCCAAGCAAGGCCACTCACTTTCTCCAGGCTAATGGAATCTAGCCTGGAGAAAGTGGTAGGGGCATTGCAGAGGCCGAGTGGCAGGACATTGAATTCGTAATGTTTGCCATTGCTTGTGGAAAAGGCCGTCTTGCCTCAGTGTTCTGGATGTACAGGGACCTGTCAGTATCCGGACTGGAGGTCGAGGGTGGAAAACCAAGACGCCCCATAAAGGGAATCTAAGGATACGTCAATTCGTGGGAGGGGAGTGGCATCTTTGATGGTGACGTCGTTCTGGCGGCAGTAATCGATGCAAAATCGCATCGTGCCGTCTTTCTTCTTTACTAGAACGATGGGGGAGGACTAAGGGCTGGTGGAGAGGGAAATGACGCCGCCCTCTATCATTTCATGTACCTGGCGGTCCTCTTCCTCCCTTTTCGGGGGTTCTTCCATCGTGAAGGCTGTCTAATGGGTGGGCCTGTCATGTGAATTTCATGTGATAGGTACGTGGTGTCCCCTGTGTCTGCTGGTCCTGTCGCAAACAGGTCCTGGAAATCTAGGAGGAGGGTGGAGAGATAGTCAGGAATGGGGGGTAGGGGGGCAAGGAAGTGGGAGGAGGATGGGGCACAGGGTTCGGCTTCCTCCATCTCTCCGATAACGAGCCCTTTGGGGAGGGTAAGGGGGGAAAGGGGAAGGTTGGCTATCCGGACGGCGGTGTGGTGTGGAGGGAGAAAAGTGGGAGATGAAAGGCAGGCAGAAAGGGGTCCTGGTGCGAGGAGGGGGGAGAACAAAACAGAGGGACTGGAGGGCCGGTTAAGGGGCACCCAGGCCTCGTGGTGGGAGGAAATTGTAACAGCGGCGGAGACAGTGGTGAGGAAGGAAGGAGGAGGGGTGGCGAGGGGGGGCACTAGAGGAGGAGGAGAGGGGGTGGAGGGAGGGGAGGAGGAGGGGAGCATGGGAGGGGGGGAGGGGGCGAATCTTCCGGCCGGGGCCGGGGCATACAGGTGCAAACGACCTGGGTGGGGTGGGGTGGGGGACGGAACTGGAGCTGTCGGTAGCAGCAGTCAATTGTAGCTCCAAGTTTTTGGAGTAAGTCTAGTCCTAAGTACCCGTCGTAGCTCTGGCAGGAGGAGTCGAAAATAATGAATTGATGTTGGGTGGACACCGGCTGGTGGGTGTCGACCCATAGGGCCCGAGTCTCCCCACGGATGGGCAGGGGGCCATCCCCCGCATCCACAAGGTGAGTGGCAGTGGGGCAGAGTGGGCCAAAGGTCAATTTGTGGCGGGAGAAATAGTGGCTGTAAAAGCAGGACCTGGCTGCTCCCGTATTGACTAGCAGTCTGGCCTTCACACTGTTTAATTTTATCTTGTGGTACATTGGGGGACGATACTTAGGGGTAAAAGCCCCTGCCACTGTGGGTTGGTGCGGGGGTGGGCCTAAAAATCCAGCTGTCTGGGTCTTTCATTCTCCTGTTCCTGCTCCTGTTCTCCTGGATGGGGCTCGTCCATGGGTGCTAGTTTGTCTTCTGAGGCCTCACCTTCTAAAGAGGACACCTTTCATGAAGCCGGAGCTGTGGTTCTGTGGCGGGGCAACTTTAAGCTGGTCCCATATATCATGTAGGGGACAATGGGAGCTGCAGGCTGTGAATTCCCACGGATCCACTAGGATCAGATTCGGATTTTCCCACGGGGCGGGACGCCGGCGGGAGGGGTGTGCCCTAGGCGGACTGGGCACCGGGGTAGGGCTGGTGTGAGGCAAGGGCAGACGTGGCATGGTTGGAGGAGCTGAGGGTTAAGTGGGAAATTTCTTTACCACATTAATTTGCTGGGGAGTAGGGCTGGTGGTCAGGAGGCGCCGTATGAGCTGGACATCTCTATCCATGTCTCCAGTTGGGTCTTGGATAGTGAAGTGTTGTTTGACAACACTCGGAAGCATTCTGAGCACGGTGTTAAACGTGTGCTGATCCCGGGTTTCCTCATCTGCCTCCGGGTAGGCAGCAGTAACTAGGCATCTTGCCTGTATCAGGGTATTATCTAAATCCCCGTTAAATGAACAACTATCCAACTGGGATAGAGCCACCACTCTCCCTAATGATGGGGTGATGGCTTGAACAATGAACTTTGTAAAGTTCTGCCAGATGGGCTCCGGGACGATTTTCGGTGCTACATTTGCTGTTGCTTTGCCCAATAATGGGAGTGTGACTGTAATTTTCTGTTGGTCATTATCAAAGCCAATATCTAGTAAGGGTTTTATTATTGTCAGATATGAGTGTATATCGTACTAGTCGGGGTCAAACTTGGGTAACTGTACGTGTGGTTTCGTTGCAATTTTGCCAAATATTCCTTCACTACCTCTATTCTACGCCCAGGTCAAGATCCCACCGCTGCCACCAGTGTAATGCTAGGTGAAAAAGGCCCGACTCCTTGGTCCAAGAACACCTAAAGTGCAGCGGAGTCCTCGTTCGAGACCAGGGCTTAGTGCAATAAAGAGAGGTAGGACACAAAAACTCCAGGCAATAACCTTTAAACGTATATTACCACAGTCAGACACAGGACAAAAAAGCAGATATTACAACACAGTATGTGGCAGAAAAATAAAACCTTAACTAGGATATTAGTATCTCTCAGGATACTGGCTTAACAGATACTGATGCCAACGCAGTAATTCTAGTGCACAGGTGTACAGGGAATACAGGTGCACGTGGGAGCGTGGGGAGTGGGTCTCACACGGGGGGGGGGCGAGGGGAGTGACTTGCAGTGGTTCAGAACAGAGTTATAGTAATATTGGGAGGGAGTAAGTATTATTAATTCAAACTTAATATTTTCGGATACCAAAGGGGTTTTGACAATTGATTCTATTCCTCGTTTATGTTCACACTAGCTGCTAGGAGGAGATTCTTAAAGAGAGGGTGGAGGACACTGGGAATTCACTGTGTTTATGGTAATACAAGCGGAAGAATATTATTAACACTTTTCTCTACTGTTTCCTGTAACAAAGGACATTGGTGTATTTTGCTATAGAGGATTTCTCAGGGTAGTAGTCTTACTGGTTTTCTACAAGGGCGTCACTCGTGATTCTGATTCACCAGAGCTTAGTTTCTGCACTCATCCGCCCGTGATTTCACTCACCCCAATATTCAACATACATTAAGTCACTGTATCACTGTTACACCAATTCTGGGGCAACATCACACTTAGCATAAATCACTTAACTAATTCTGGGGCGACATCACACTTAACATGATTCACTCATATAGCGGGGATGGCGGGGAGACACTCCGGCGACAACTCTGCCGGAATAGGGGCACTGCCAAGGGAGGGCGTGCCAAGAGGGCACAGGACGACTCGCAGGGGCGTCCTCTCCCTCGTCCAGGGCTGCAGGTGGCGAAGGGGCCCATAGTCTCCGGGCTAGGTTTAGGAGTGTGGCCCTCAGGACTGGAGCCAAACAGGTCCAGGAATCTCTGGCTCAGGTCTTGGCCGGAGGTTGAGGTCTTACGCCGTCTTGGGGTCATGGAGAGATCACTCCCGGGCATCCTGGGGAGGGTCTGGAGTGACTGAGGGATGCGGTCGCCAGAGTTGAGGGGCGCCGTCAGGGAGGGGCTGCGGCACCGACCTGAACTAGGATCTGTCAGGTCGGTCTTCTCCAGGGCCAGGCGTAGGGAGCGGAGGCCAGGGAAAGCCATAAGGCCTCTCTGGGGTTCTCCGATGCTGGAGGTCTGGACTCTCGTCTCACGCTGGAGCGATGACACTGCCGACACCTCTGTGGCCGTGGGGCCCGGCAATCGGCCGTGGCTGCCCAAGGGTGCAACTATGAGGCGCCAAGGCCCGGCTGCTGGCCATGGCCTGAGTGGGGGAATCAGCGCGCCTCTGGACACCTTCGGAGCGGCAACCTGCCATCTGACGAAGGTGGGAGCGGCCACAGTCCGTCTCCTGCAGGAGGGAGGGGGAGCGGCAATAGGCCGACTCGGGGGCAGCACCTTCGTAGCGGCAATCGGCCGTCTGACGAAGGCGGGAGCGGCCACAGGCCGTCTCCTTCTGCCGGAGGGAGGAACGGCAATAGGCCGACTCAGGGGCAGCACCTTCGGAGCGGCAATCGGCCGTCTGATGAAGGCAGGAGCGGCAATCGGCCGTCTCCTGAGGGGCACTGTTTGGAGCTGGATAAGCAGCTCCACCCCGATCTGATCTGGCGGTCCCACTCCCCGAAGGTAGTGTCATCTTCCTGCTAGGGTGATGGTGCGACATCTGGGTGCTATAGGGGCGCACGGCCCAGGCTGATTTATGCCGTTGTCGCATGCCATCCCGAGGTTTGGCTGCGGCTACTCCGTGAGGTCCAGGTGGGGGTATCGGTGAGTTTCCGGGGGCACTATGCTGTACATCACTATCTATCTATAGCTCGACGCCCTAATCCCGCAAAGGGTGGCCACAGATAAAACGCCTCCAAGTTGCTCTGTCACCCACCATTTGACTGCCCTCCCCCAACTCACCCCCCCCTGCCTCATATACCTCTCAACTCCATCCCTCCACCTTATCCTCAGTCTACCTCTCCCTCTCCCTCCCTCCACTTCACCTACATACACCCTCTTAGTCAGTCTTTCATTCTCCATTCTCTTCACATGTCCAAACCACCTTCGTGTATTTCTCCTAATCTTCTCAACCACATCCAGATCCACCCCACAACATTCCTTCACTTCTTCATTCGTCAACCTGTACCTCAACGTCACTCCATACGCTCCTGTCAAGTAACTCATTTCCACTGCTCTCACTCTTGACTTGTTCCCCTCTTCCAAGGTCCATGCCTCGCTTCCATATGTCAGGGTAGGGATCACAGTACTATCATGCAGTGACTTCTTAACTTTCATACTGACCTCCCTATTTCTCATCACTGCTTTCAGTGTACCAACAACTTTCCTTCCCTGCTGTACCCTTTCATGCACTTCATTCCCCAAAGTTCCATCCTTACTCATCACACTACCCGAGTACTTGAGTGCACTCACATTCTCCATATCCTCACCATCCAACCTCACTGCACACTCTGTGACTTCATTCCTCTCAAACACCATAACTTGACTTTTGTTTACATTAACTTTCTGATTCCTTCTTCTACACACTGTCCCAGATTCATTCACCATACCTTGCAACTCCCATTCATCTTCACTCAACAATACTGTATCATCAGCAAACAGCAACACCTGAAGCTTCCAAATCTTACCCTTATTCATTAGAGCCACCCCCACATCCACTGCCCTACCCTGCAAACCTCCTTTACAACCCCATCCATGTATATATTAAACAGGCATGGAGACATCACTCAACCCTGTTTCAGTCCCACATCAAGATCAAAGAACTCACTCAGCTCGCCATCCACTCGCACCGTAGCCCTATCTCCCTCGTACATACTCTTCACAGCACTCAACAATTTCCCCTCCACTCCATATATTCTTAATACCTTCCACATACGTTGCTTATCTATTCTGTCATTAGCTTTCTCCAAGTCCATGAAGGCAGCATACACTTTCCTTCCCTTCTCTAGATACTTCTTCACTAAACATCTTAGAACAAATATCTGATCTACACACCCTTTTCCCTTCCTAAATCCCCCTTGTTCTTCTCCAACTTGCTCCTCTGTCATAAGCCTAACCCTATCAATGAGTATTCTACCATATATTTTACCAGTCACAGTAAGAAGGCAAATACCCCTATGGTTACCACATACTTCTCTCCCCCCTTTTCCTTTGTATAAAGGAACAATTATACCTGATTTCCAGTCCTCTGGAACCCTTCCCTCATCCCAAGCCAATCTACAGAACTTCCTTATCCACTCCACAACAATCTCACCCCCATACCTAAGCATTTCACCACACACTCCATCAATTCCTGGGGCCTTTCCCAACTTAATCTTCTTCAGCGCTTCCACTACTTCCGCCCCACTGTTCTCTTCCTCCCTCCTCTCATCTCTTCTTCCCAGCCATTCCCCAACCACTTATACTCGCACTGCTCTCACTCTCTACATTCAACAAATCATCAAAGTGCTCCTTCCATCTCCTCAATTTCTCTCTCTTCTCCACCAACAATCTATTATTCCTATCTTTCACTCCCCTACTATTTCCTCTTTCACACTGCCTTACTTTCTTTACCTCCTTCCAAAACAATTTCTTACTCTCCTTCCATTTCACACTCAGATTCCTCCCAAACTCTTCATCCACTTTCTTCTTACTCTCCTTCACCAGTCTCTTAACCTCCCTTCTCCTGCTTACATATACCTCTCTCTCTCTCATCTTCTCCCCTACTTCTACTCGTTAACCATTCACTATATGCCTTCTTCTTTTGTTCCACAGCTCGTTTCACCTCATCATTCCACCATGCTGTCCCTTGCACACCCTTGCATCTCCTCCTCAATCCACAAACCGCCTCACACGCTGCGCCTATCTCTTCCGTGAATATCTTACATACGTCTTCCACCCCTTCCATCTGCTCTAGCTCATACCCTCCCAATCTTTCTTCCACTATGCTCTTATATTCATTTTCTCCCTATCTTGCAATTTCTCCACTCTTCTCACAGGAGCTGCTTCCTCCTGTCTTCCCTTTCGTCTCCTCAACCACTTTCTTTGCAGCTCTACCTTGGTCTTCACTAAGTGATGGTCCGAGACTCCATTCCCCCTCCCTCTCCACACTCTTGCATCCAACACTTGTCTTTTCATTCGCTCATCCACACACACGTAGTCCGTCATTGCCTTTCGTTCAACAAGTTCACCATCCATCCTCCTCATTACTCTCCATGTATACCGGTGGATCATCTTGTGACGAAAGTAGGTGTTGGCTATTGCCAACCCCTTACAAGCACAGATGTCCACCAAAGCACTACCATTCCCATCTACTTCAGCTGGCACACCCCACTGACCAACCACTCCATCCACTCGTACAATCCCAACTTTGCCATTCATCACGCATTTCAATTTTTGTTAGTGATTCAACTCATCAGTGTTACACTCAGCATAACTTAGTGTCTGTTGGTTATTTCTAATTGAAAATCTGCAGTGTTGTAGCTTACTTTTATTGGGCATTTCTTTTTATTTTTAACCATCTTCTTTCTTTCACTTCTGGCTATGAAACCCACCATTCTGTGATCACCTATATTTACTTTGTAGATATCTGTGACATTTGTGATCGTGCTATGCTTGTATGTTATAATGAAGTTGATTTCATTCTTTGTTTCTGTGTTTGGTGTTCTTCCGGTCCATTTTATCCCTCCTCTTTGTGAAAGTATGTGTTCGTTAATCTAAAGTCTTGCATTTTTGCGAAATTTACCATCATTTCACCGCTGTCATTCCTTTCTTACACTCCAAATTTTCCCATACATGCTTCTTCATTTTTCGATTTGCCAATTTTGCCTTGAAGTTTCCCATATGAGTATATTAGATCTGGTCTTTTTTTCTTCCATAATCTGGGAGATGTCGTCACAGAATGTATCGTATTTTTCATCTGAGCTTTGAGAAGTCAGTGCATATAGTGTATTTGTATTACAGTACTTTCAGGGTATTTCTTTTGCCCAGTCCAATTACAATCCATGCTAGTCTGTGAGATACACTGCCGAATTTAACATACTTCTCTGCAAGATTTCTGTTAAATAGAAATCCTACATTATTAACTCTTTCAAAGTGTCTTCCTCTGTAGTAAAAGAGGTGGTTTCTGTCATGGAGCTGAATTAAAATTTCTTCTTTACTGTGGATTTCGCTTAGACCTACTTTATCCCAACTAATGCTTTCGAGTTTAGTCATTAAGGTATCAAGTTTATAATCATCTGTTAGGCTTCTTAAATTGTACTTGCAGAATTCCATGGATTTCAGTTTGTTTAATGTCCGGGTCTCTGATTCCCAACACAATGCCCATTCACACTCAGTGGCACACTGCCCGTAAGTACAGGAGGCAGTGCAGTTGTACCTTAAGTAAACACTGATTCAGCAGGATTGACAGTGACATCATTGGCAGTAAAATTCATATTATGTTGGAGGGATTATGGCAAAGGATGTCGCCTCTTTGCCACATAGTGTCTGGTAAAATATAATTTTCCTGTACCACCGTACGCAGTTTATTCAATAGAACTCTATATATTTGTACGGGGTCCCATAGTCTGCACCGTTGATCATGGTATCTCGTATATCTGCAAGCCCTTCCCCTATCCTCCACCTGCTCCTGGATATATATACATATATACAGTATATAAATATATATGTAATAGATATATAGATATTATACCTATATCCATATCTATCCATCTATCTATTTATTTATCTATCATCTATCTATCTATCTATCTATCTATCTATATATATATATGTATATATATATATATATTTTAGTAGAGGAAGAATGAACCAAAGGCTGAGCCGCAAATGTTCCGTCCAAGAAAAAAAAAAAAATACAAAAGAGAGCCAAATTCAAGGTCCATTCACTTCGAGATGCCTGGACACACTGCTTTTGAAAGACTGGAGATCATAGAAAGTAGGAAATACAGACAGAGGGAGACAGTTCCAGAGCTGACCTGTTGCATAAATGAACGACTGGGAGTAACGGTTAACTCTTGCATTAGGGAACTGGACAGAAAAGGGATGAAAGTTTGTTGCCAGACGGGTGCTACGCGCCCGTTGTAGAGGTGGAGGGATGCAAGCAGACAGTTCAGGGGAGCAGTGACCATTGAAGTAGCGATAGAAAAGAGATAAAGAGGCAACAGTGTGGTGAAGAGACAAAAGTTGAAGGGAGCCAGTAAGAGGAGGAGAGTTGATGAGACGAATAGCCTTTGACTCCACCCTATTCAGAAGGGCTGTATGTGGGGAGCCTCCCCACACATGAGAGTTGTACTCTAAACAGGGGCGAATAAAACCCGTGCATAAAGTCAACAACTGTGCAGCGGTAAAGAAGGCACGGAGTCACCTTAGCACACCTAATCTCTTGGAAGCAGAGTTTACATGGGATGTAATATGATCTTTCCAAGATAAGTCGCATGTGAATGAAGCCCCAAGCATGTTCAAGGATGATGCAGGATTGAGCTCGATATTATTAAACATTAGTAGGTACTCCTGTGGAAGATTTTGACGGGTTGATAGGTGTATAAACTGAGTCTTTGATGAATTAAAAACAAGAAGATTATTTTTATCCCAGTCATAGATACGAGCGAAGTTAGACATTAGGTGTGCCATAGCCTCATCTCTTGTTTGTTGAAGTAACTGCCGAAATGGACGTTGCAGAACCGAATGGTAAGGTAAAGGGTGGAATCATCAGCGTACGAGTGGATAGGATTAGGTGTACAGCTTAGAAGATCATCGATGAATAAAAGGAAGAGAGTTGGTGATAGGACAGAGCCCTGAAGAACACCACTGTTGATAGATCTAGGAGAAGAACGATGGCCATCTACAACAGCGGTTATGGAACGATCAGAATGGAAGCTATAGATGAAGGCACAGATAGAAGGATAGAAACCGCAACAGGACAGTTTGGGAATTAAAAAAGATTTATGCCAGACTCGATCGAAAGCCTTTGAGATGTCAAGTGCAATGGCAAAGCTTTCGTCAATGTCCCGAAAAGAGGATGACCAGGAGTCTGAAAGGTAGGTGAGAAGATCACCAGTGAAGCATCCCTGACAGAACCCATACTGATGATCAGAAAGAATGTTGTAATAGGAAAGATGCTTTAAAATTTTTCTGTTAAGAATAGACTCAAAAACTTTTGAGACACAGGATGTTAAAGTAATTGGACGATAGTTAGAGGATTGGGAATGGTCACCCTTCTTTGGGACTGGCTGAATGAAAGCAAACTTCCAGCGAGAAGGAAAGGTACAAGTTGAATGACAAAGGCGAAAGAATTTACCTAGGCAGGGTGTAAGCGCAGAAGCACAATTCTTGTAAGCGCAGAAGCACAATTCTTGAGGACAACAGAAGGGACTCCATCAGGCCCATGTGCCTTGTTAGTATTGAGGCCAGTGATGGCAGAAAATACATCAGCTGAAGAAATTTTAATGTCAGTCATGAGGAAGTCAGAGGGGGGAAGTCATGGAGGAACAGCACTGGAATCATCTAAGGTGGAATTGGAGGATAAAGTCTGAGCAAACAGATCTGCTTTTTCAGTAGAAGAAAGAGCTACAGAGCCATCAAAGTAGAAATAAGGAGGGAAGGATGATGAGGTAAAGTTATTAGAAAGGTTTTTGGCATGGTGCCAGAAGAAGCGGGAAGCATTCGAGTTGGAGAGTTGAGAGCATTTAGTACGGATGAGTGAAGAACAGACTGAGCACGATTCCGGACAGAAACATAAAATAGATGTGATTCAGGAATGGGTTGGCTCCGGTACCTTTTATTGGCCTTCTCCTTGTTCCAGACAGCATTAGAGCAAGCGTGATTAAACCAAGGCTATCTTGCATTAGTCAAAGGATATGAGAAAGGAATATATACTTCCATGCCCAAGAGAATAACCTCCGTAATGTGCAAGGATTATTCAGATGGCTCCCGGCCATGGAAGCAATATTCATTCCAGGGAAAATCAAAGAAGTACTGCCTGAGGGCCTCCCAATCCACAGCTCCAAAGTGCCATAGACGACGTTTCTTTGGAGGGTCCACAAGCCGTACCAGAGCTATAGGACAGGTTGAGATAGCAAGGTTGTGATTGGAGGAGATCAACAAAGAGAAAAGATTAGCTTCTGGCAATATCTATATCTATCTATCTATCTATCTATCTATATATATATATATTGCCAGAAGCCTTAATTCGGAAAGGGGTGGCCAAAAACAAATCGCCTCCATGTCGTCCTGTCTCCCTCCATTTCGCTGCCCTGCTCCCAGCTCACACACCCCTCTCTCCTATACCTCTCCATTCCATCCCTCTGTGTCATCCTTGGCCTCTCCCTCTCTCCCCTCTCCCTTCCACCTCACGCACATACACTTTCCTCATTGGTCTCTTACACTCCATCCTCTCCAAATGCCCAAGCCACCTCAGTATGTTTCTCCTAATGCTTCCTATCATATCCACATCCACACCACAACATTCCTTCACGTCCTCATTTGCCAGTTTGTTTCTCCATACGACTCCACAGGCTCCTCTCAAATAACTCATTTTCACTACTCTCACTCTTGACTTCTGTCCCTCCAACAATGTCCAAGCTTCACTTCCATACGTTAGAGTTGGTATCACAATACTGTAATGCAGTAAATTTTTTACATCCATGCTCACTTCCCTATTTCTTATCACTGCTTTCAAGGAACCAGCAACCTTTCTTCCTTATTGTACCTTTTCAAGCACTTCACCCTCTAAACTTCCATCCTTACTCATCACACTACCCAAGTACTTAATTGCACTCACATTTTCTATTTCCTCCTCATCCAATCTCACTTTACATTCACTGACCTAATTTCTTTCGAAGACCATAAATTTACTCTTCTCTACATTCACCTTTAGATTTCGTTTCATATGCAAACTCCCAAACTCATCGACAAAGCCTTGCAGCTCCCCATCGTCTTCACCTAACAACACTGTATCACCTGCAAATAAGAGTACAAGGATTTTCCAAACTCTGCCCTCTCTCATTAGGGCCACTGCAACATCCACTCCCCTGCCTTGTCTCTTTTATAACCCCATCCATATTCACACTGAACAACCATGGAGACATGACACATCCCTGTTTCAAACCAAGCTTCAAATAAAGAAATTTACTCAGTTCACTATCCACACACACTGCAGCCTTAGCACCCTCATACATACTCTTCACAGCGTTCAGCAACTTCCAATCTGCTCCATATATTCTTAATACTTTCCACAATCCTTGTCTGTCCACCCTGTCATATGCTTTCTCCAGATCGATGAGGGCCGCATATAACTTCTTTCTCTTCTCTAGAAGCTTTTCCACGAAAAATCTAAGAACGAACATATGATCTACACAACCTCTTCCCTTTCTAAAGCCTCCCTGTTCTTCTCCAACTAATTTCTCTGTTCTTTCTCTAACTTTGTCAATAAGTATCTTGCCATATACTTCTCCTATTACACGAAGAAGACAAATGCCTCTATGATTACTAACACTTCTTTTTTCCCCTTTTCCTTTGTATGAGGGAATAATTATACCTGACTTTCAATCTTCCGGGACTCTACCTTCCTCCCAAGCCAGTCTGCACATCTTCCACATCCATTCTACTACTGTCCCTCCCCCCCTTGCTTCAGCATTTCACCACACACTCCATCAATTCCTGAGGCTTTCCCCATTTTGACTTTCTTCATTGCTTCCACAACTTCCATTCTACTGATTTCTTCCTCTCTTCTCACATCCTCCCATCTCTCAGCTATTCCCCAGCCATTTATACTCTCATTACTTTCATTCTCTATATTCAACAGTTCATTGAAGTGTTCACTCCATCTGCTCACTTTTTCTCCCTTCTCCAATTGTAATCTGTCATTTTTATCTTTAATTCCCTGACTATTTTCTTTAACACCCTGTCTAACTTTCTTTACCTCTTTCCAGAACATTGTCTTTCATTTCCTCCACTTTACACTCAAATTCCTTCCAAATTCCTCATCCACTCTCTTCTTACTCTCTCCTTCTAATCTTTTCACCTCTCTCCTGCTCTCTACACATAACTCTGTCTTTCGTCTCTCAACTTCTTACATTCCCCTGATTCTCATTCACTCACTATATGCTTTCTTCTTTTGTCCCACAACCTGTCTCAACTCATCTTTTCACCGTGCTATTCCTTGCACCCCTTTTCGACTTCTCTTCACCCCACACACCACCTCACATGCTGCACAGATTTCTTCTGTGAATGACCTGCAAACACCTTCCACATCCCCCATTTGCTCCAGTCCATATTTACCCAATCACTCCTCCACTTCTCTCTAATATTCTGTCTTTTTCTCATCGTCTTATTCCTTCCCACCCTCCTATCATATGCCACTTCCTCCTGACCTTCCCTTCTTCTATTCCTCCATCTCACTTGGACCTTGATTCTCACCATCACCAAGTGGTGGTCAGAAAGTCCACTCCTCCAGCCTCTATATGCACTTGCATCCTTTCTACACCTTCACATCCTTTCACCCACACACACAATCAATCATTGCCTTCCGTTCATTCAGTTCACCACCAACCCTTCTCATCACTCGCCACATATACCTATGGATCTTTTTGTGCCTGAATAGAGTATTGGCACAAATGTCCACTAAAGCACTGCCATTCTCATCTACCTCCCCAGGCACACCTCACCCACCAACTACTCCATCCACCTTCACGTTCTGTACTTTACCATTCATATCGTCAATCAAAAACATTCTCTGATTCCTTTTAAATTTTTCCATGCATGTTTCCACATATGTCCAGAACTCTTGTCTCACTCTGCTTGCACGATCATGCATTGGCGCATACATGCATGCAGTCGTCCACATTTGTATTCCAACTTTCAATCTTACCCACACAATCATTGAGCCAACTGATCTATACTCTCTTATATTCTCCTTCCATCTGTTACTCATAACAATTCGCACTCTTTCTTTTGCCCTCTCATTCTCACCTTCTCCCTCACATATGCCCCATCCACATCCCCATTCTCTCACACTCTCACCTCGCCATTTAGTTTCAGTTAATCCACATATATTCACTTTCACACCCTCAAGCACCTGGACAATCTCTCTCTTTCACCTCATCATTTGCATCCCTTACATTCCACATCGCAATCCATATCATGACCTTTGTTCGGTCCTTAGTTGTAGGGGGAGGCGGTGGCTCAATCGGTAGAGAGGTGGCCTGCAGTCCTTACGGACCCAGGTTCGAATCCTGGCTGGGGCAGGGAACAGTTTAAGGATTTGAATTTCATTTAATCAGGCTTTACTGATCTACCAGAAGACCCGCCGACATGTCGTAAAAATACCCCCGCTAATACCAATACACCAGTCCTGTATGAGACAGCCCTAGCATGTATTCAATATGGACGGTGGGTGTTAGCGCCGAAGTGGTGACATGTAGAGGTGTATGGTATGTAGGAGGACTGCTGGGCCTTGATAGCAGGCTGTGAAGCCTATGCCCAGAGTCGGACACATAAAAAAAAAAAAAAAAAAAAAAAACTTTTAGTCAGTCCTGGTCCGAGGCTTCTTGTCTGTAATTTTAGTTAGTTGTTTTCCACGGAGGGGTACTAATTCTTTGCCAACCCACTTGTAGTCACGTAAGGAACGCGTGTTGGATGGTTATAAGGTTACCACCCAGCACTGCAAATGCTTTCCTGGTTTACAGGAAATCATTTAGCTTGCCACTTAATGTAGAGCTACCCTAAAAAACAGAGTACCATTACACTAAGAGGGTGGATGATGGGCGCCCCCATCTGCCACCAATAAATATACTATATATATATATATATATGTTCCTTTCTCGGAACATCCTGAGACCAGTCTAATGGCGGGTGGAACAAGACTTCATTATGCAGGGATTGCCGACACGTGCTACCAAGTGATTGGTCGGCCAAGATCGGGCAATGGAAGGTGTGTGACTATCTCATTGGTGGAATGAGTTAACCCACCAATGTTTGTGATCATTTGCATGCAGGAAGGTCTGCAAATCATCCACTTGTGAGGTGATTGTAGGTTTCAGTTTGGACATAAACTGCTTTCAGAAACATGAGTTTATGTGGGTCTGTTTCACGGTCAATTATTATTGTACATTTTTTTAGATGCTGATGGGTGAGGAGGGTGTTACGATTTGTTCTGTAGTGATTTTTCACTGATCCGTTCTGTAAGTGACATGTGAGATGTCTTGACAGTTTGGTCCTCGTCATTCCTTCTGAAATATGAGTCCCACAGTCTTCTCTTGTACAAGTATGTCGGTAGATGACGTGGTCTTCTTGCATGAACATTCTTTTTATGGCATCTCTATTCTTGAGTAATAGATGGAAGATTTTGCAGGTCTTGTAGCAAGTGACTAGTGCGGTACTTTTGTTAGGATGTGTGCATATGACATTTTTATGAATAATATGTTTCATTGTTCTCTCATCAGCTTCATACTCTGTAGACATATAATTTTGGTAGTGCAAGGTGATTTTTTCGTTACTTAGAGAAGGGGCACTTTAGTTTGAGTACCATTTGTTTACTGCCTTCTTCACAGTCTGCCACATCGCTGTCCCGATACCCTTTGTTGACGGAAACTTGCGTAAGTCTTTCCAGCTCCAAATGATGCATCATAAGGAACAGTTGGTGAGGGCACGGTGGACGTTGGCACTGATGATGGTGCGTAAATATCGCCGAGGGCATTGGCTTTTGCCGTTGAAAAAGTGTCCTTTTTTGACGACTTTAGGTAGACTGCAGTTGTGAATCCAGAGTCGAAGGAGGTCACTAGAACATTGCGGAAGGGGAGGCGGCCTTGGGTAGACTCTTCGAAAGTGAAATTTAGGCTGGAGGTGTTGATGAGGCTAAGTCTGAGGTTCTGAAGTTCTTGGATGTCCTTTGCTCTAATGAAAATGTCGTCAACATAGCAGCATTACATTGCAGGATGGTTGTTAGTTAATATAGTCACCTTGATTGTACCCATTAAGAAGTTTGCAATGAGGACTCCTTGAGGGCTATCTGTGACAACACCATCTATCTGGTGATAACGTCTTTCCATGGGGGCAGGTGTAAGTGACCTTTTAAACATGAAGTTCCAACAGGGTGCATAGGCACGTCTTTGGCGTGCCGAGGGGTGTACTTCTTCACACCTATCTACCCAGTCGAGGATGAGTTGTGTTGTTCTGTTCACAGCTAAGTTGGCAAAAAGGATTTTGACCCCAAGGATGTAATGATGTGGTCTTTTGCAGGGGGTGCATCCAGCAAAATCTCAAAGAATTGGGTAAGTGATGCCAGGCAATAGTTGGATGTGAGTATTTCGTTCAGTTTCTGTGCTGTGGAGTAGGTTGTAATCGGGAACTGCATTTTGATGGGGCAAAGGGAGTAACCTAGCTTGTGTTTTGACGTTGTCATGACGTTGTCATATGCATAGCCAAGGGATTATTCACCTGTCAATTTAGGAAGTGGAAGCCATGTGTAGTAGCACTGATAGCTTCAGTCACAAGGTTGACTTCTTTCTTAATTTCTTCTGTGGGGTTGTGAGTAATCCTCATAAACTTGGAGGTGTCAGATCAGAGGTTATCCATATTTGATGCACAGTCCTGCATCAGAATGATAACAAAAGCTACGGTCTTGTCTGTTCTCCTGATAACGATGTCCTCATTTGAAAGAAGTTGTTTGGTTGCTTGCTGATGTCATTTGTGTATGAGATTGCTTGGAATGATCCACTTGTCGTAGAAGCTTCGGCAATAAGGGAGGCTTTGAGTTCTCTGCTTGTTTCGATGTTTCCTTCTCTCTCCAGTTTCTGAATATCGTCTAGACTCTAGGAGGACTTCAATCTCGAGTCCCTTATGGTGCGGCCAGAGTTTATTCATGAAGTTGCAATAGAGTCCCTTTTTAATATTTCTTCTTGTTCCTGTGTCAGGGCACAGTTGGTGGGACAAGATTAACCCGTTGACACAAACGTCCTGTGTTTCTCCACTTAACACGAACGTTGGGCATGACAGACCCATTTTTGGAAAAATAAAAATACACATTTGTAATCAAAATTTAATAAATCCAAAAATACGGAGGATAAATATACACTTTTTACTTTATATTCATCACTCTAATACCATAATCAAAAGAAAACTTAACACTTCTGGGGTGACTTTAAAAAAAACATGAAAAATGGCAAAAATTATTACACGTTCAAAGATTACCAGATGATAAATTTGTTAAATGAAAGCTAAGGACTTTTCCTTATGTTCACACTCTCCCAGGTCCCTGGACCATCAGCTGGGGCAGGCACAACCCTCTGGCTCATTGTAACAGAGCGTGACAAAAAAGTTTTTTTTTTTTTGGTCAAAAATTAATGTACATGCAATAATAATTTATTTTATAATTATGTACCCCTGTAAATGCACACTACATGATTTTTATTCCTCCCTAAGGCTATGAGCCCTGATTTCCAACCCAATTTTTTTTTAAATACATACAATAATAATTTATTTTATAGTTATTGTAATTTTCATTCATTCATTGCCAGACGCCATGTATCCCAAACGGGGTGACCAAGGGCTTAGAGTTAATTGTTTTACAGGGAGGGGCACTAATCCTCCACCAACCCTACTCACGTAGGGATGCCAACAGCATCTGGTGTTCCCAGGCGGTCACCCATCCAAGTACTAACCAGACCCAACGTTGCTTAACTTCGCTGATCGGACGGGAAGCGGTGTACTCAACGTGGTATGGCTAGGTGTTTAACCTCTTAACCGCGGGGTGTCACTTTCGTGACGCTCGGGTGTAATGGATCATACCGCGGGGCGTCACTTTTGTGATTCTGTGTTATTTTGAATTATCCCGGGCTCTCAAGTGGTGGCTTGTATCTTCTATCAGTACTGCCAATGTCCAACACTAGTCAGCACTCCAAATCTCATCTGTACTCCCATCCATTGTTGACATTTTAGCGATTTTCCCCCCTTCCTGACTCCCCTCCCTACCTCCCCTCCATTACCCTGTCCTCTCACCTCCCAGGCCGCGCTGCGCTAAGCAAATCTCCCCCGGATTTTTCCACAGATTTCATCCATTGAAATAAGCCCTATGCCCTATACTTATACAAAATAATATATACCAAAAAAAAATAAGGTAAGTGATAGTGGTATACACCAGGAACTGGCTAATTATCACCTGACAACACCTCACATGCATTCATTCGCTACATTACCACGGTAATTTCCCCTTTGAATTATGCCTTGTAATCTATGTCTGTAATAAAAATATTTATCAGAAAGGAAGGGAGAAGCCTAAGTGACAATTACATTCACCTGGAACTACCTATTTCTTTATGTATTGCCGAGATTTTCTACCAGTAATTTATTAGCATGTAAGTTAGCAGCTGTCATCCTCATTGTCATTGTCAACCCTTGGCTTCTCAGATAAGCCGCGGCATTTAGCTCCTTGTCCTCCGCTGTGGTCAAAACATGTCGCACTCGTGCCCTGCCATTTCTGCCGCTTCTGCGCCCATTGCAAAGGGCCCCGTGACCTCTGCACCCAGAAAAAGTCGTGAGGGAAGCAGGAAAGGACTAAGTGACTCTGCAGTGGAACGTGAATTAGCGGAATTGTCAATGGTGATGATGGACAGTGATTTTGACCCTTCGGGGGAATCGTGTGATGAGCCGGGTGAGGAAATCGTGCCAGAAAGTGCTAGTACGAGTGCTTCAGTGTCGAAAGTTGTCCCTAGCTTCAAGGGAAAGGAGCCGTTAGTGCAGCAAGGGAAGGAATTTGGGAAGGGAGTGAAAAGGCGGCATGTTAGCCCCAGAACAATGGCCCCGCGTGACCCAGCCCGCCATGAGTCCCGAGTTGATTCACCTCCCCGTTCCCCAAGCCCCACTTCACTCATTTCTTCCTCTTCTTCTGCTGAATTATCTCCGGAGTCTTCATCGTCGGAGTCACCACCAGTATCAACAGTGAAGGCAGGCCGTAGAGGAAGAGGTAAATCCCTGACCCATAGAAGTAGAGTTGCTACTAGGGTAAGGGCTGCTAGTGCTGTACGGCAACTCAGGGTCATTGCGAGTGACCTTGAACGAGGTAAATCTCCCTCACATCCACCCACCATCCTCACTCATCCTACACCACCACGACAGGGAATCCTGGACGCCTTCGCGTGGACGGAAGGGTCCGATTTTGTGCCAGAACATTTAGTTTTCGATGAGAGTTCCTCAGGAGTACAGCCTGCCTTCACTCTTGACAATGATGCTGAGTGTGTGGACTTCCTTTTGGCCTTCCTAGATGAAGTCATGCAGCACATATGTGATGAGACCAACAGGTATGAATCACAATGTGCTGCAAGTGGTACAGGTGCAGCCAAGATGCAACAGTGGTCCATGCTGGGAGTGCAGGAGCTGTATGTGTTCTTCGCCCTCATGCTTCTCATGCCACACTCAAAGAAGCATGAGTTGGAAGAATACTGGTCCATGGACCCCTTACTACACTCACCCACCTTCAATAAGTACATGGCCAGAGATCGCTTCCAGAACATCATGGGAAACCTGCACTTTGCCGACAACGATGTACCTTCCCAAATCGACCCACTCTGGAAGATCCGGGAGATTCTGAGCAGAATGAAGGATAAGTTTATGTCATTCTTCCACCCCTTTCAGAAGGTTGTCATTGACGAATCCTTGGTTTTGTTCAGAGGATGTCTTCGGTTTGTACAGTACATTCCAAGCAAATGCCATCGCTTTGGAATCAAGTTCTTTGTACTGTGCGACTGTAAGACGGGGTACATCCTTGACTTCATCATTTATTCAGCCAGCACTGTCGATCTGGATAAAACACACCCCCTTGGCTTTTCAGGCTGTGTAGTGAAAGTGCTCCTTGAAAAGTATTTTGGTGGGAATCATGTGCTGTATACAGACAACTATTATACAGCACCGAAACTTGCCAAATACCTTTCAGAGCACGGCATTGGCTCCTTCGGCACTGTCAAAAGTAATCGTGCCCACTTCCCTAAATTCCCAGAGGCAGGAACCTCTCAGCGAGGAGACGTGCACCTATGCAAGTCTGAGAAGATGCTGGCAATACGGTGGCATGACAAGAGGGTCTTGTACACGCTCACCACCGTACATAAGGGGGAAATGACAGACAGTGGGAAGGTCGACCGTAGGACAGGCGAACCTGTGATGAAACCTGATGCTGTGTTAGACTACAATATCAACATGCGGCTGGTGGACAAGTCCGACATGATGATTGGTGAGATCGACTGCCTCAGGAAGAATACTAGGTGGTACAGGAAAGTTTTTCTGCATCTCATAGACATGACGATGCTGAACGCCTTCATCCTGTACAAGATGAAGGTCAAGCCACCCAAGTCCTTCTCCCTGAGATTGTTCGCCAGAACTTGTGTTCAGCAGCTGCTGGAAAGATATGGTAGGGTGACAGCAGCAACTCCAAGGCGCCATCCAGTATCACTTCCCGACCGACTTGAGCAGAGGGTGTATATGGATCGGCACAGACTGGTGCTAATGCCTGCCACAGGCAAGAGGAAGGCTGCAATCCGCAGGTGCCAGGTGTGTGCACATACCACCCAACGCACACCTGAGCACAAACGTACCTCTTGGCAGTGCGCTGAGTCCCAGGTTCCCCTCTGTGTTACCTGCTTCTTTGATTACCACAGCCACAAGCAGTTCTAAAAGTGCAAGTGGGAAAGGAGAGTAATGTGAAAATAATGTGTAAATAGCAAGTGAAAGCAATGGATGTTAAGTACATATGACTAAACAGTGTATTATAGTTTTATCTTACTGAAAGTGACAGTGAATAACATAGTGTTAGTAAAATAGAAGGGTAAATATTGAAAATACAATAGAAAATGTAAATAGTAATGTAAGTAATTAGTAATATAAGAATATGAGTACAAATACTCTATGTTATAACAGTGAAAGTGAATCCGTGGCTCTCTACGTATTTTACTGAATGAAAAATTGAATGACTTCAGTGACAATAAACTAATACTACTGAAGGAAACTTATGGATAAAAACTCCAGATATATATAAGTGCTATATAGTAATAGAAATATAAAGTGTGAGGGGTTTTATGAATAATAAATGACAGAGTACCAAGAGCGAACTAGCGCAAGTGGGAAGGTCATACGCGATCGTAATTTTCATTGCTTTCACAGTGTTTTTTTTTTTTGGAGTATGGATCTCAAACTACTTGATAATCATAGAGTGGTGTTTATAGTGTTAATATCTGGCTGTGGTAATCATATTACGGGTTGTCGGGAAGTGTAAAGTGGAGACTTCGTTACCCAACTTCAGAGGTCTCCACAAGTCCTACGGTAACCAACGAAAGCTCAACAAACATTCCAGGAGAAAGCTGAAGGTATGTGCCATAAGCATATTTAATTTTAATATTCTAGGACTAATAAGTGATTTTTGGCAAATATTTTTTGAATAACCCTGAGGGACACACAAAACATTGGTAAACATGCCCGCGGTGTAAGGGTTAAGGCTCGACTCCTAGAACACCTAACGTCTAGCGGGGTCCTCTTTCGAGGCTGGGGCTTAGGACAAACAAGAGAGAGGCAGGACACAAAAACTTCAGGCAATAACCTTTACACGTTTATTACTTAGTCAGACAAGGGACAACAGCAGATGATACAGCACAATATTTGGTCAATTACAACTCTTATAACTAGATTCTCAGTATCTCTCAGGATACTACAATAGTATGTACTTGGAATAACACTCGAGGCATAGTGTACAGAATTAGGATAGTCCAAGGTCTCGATGCACGTGGAGGAGTGAGCTATGGGGCTCACTAGGGAAGGGTGTAAGGTCTAATTGTATTTATGGTAGTATGAGGCAGAGGTTAATGATAGCGCGTTCGACTTATATTTTCTAAGTGCAAAGGGTTATTTGTTAATTATCACAATACGGTCCAAGGTTGTTGCGCGTGTAGGGGGAG
>NC_136991.1:18757156-18782156 GCF_032717465.1 Coenobita brevimanus | reverse complement strand
ACTGGTTACTGTAATAAAATGCATATATGCAAGAAAAAAAATAGTTTAAAGTTAAGATTATGGTATGAGTTATTAATATTTCATTTAAAGATAATGCTACTGGTATAGCATACTTCTATATCATGGGTCATTCTTCTTTGTATATATATATAGATAGATAGATAAATATATATATATATAGATAGATAGATAGATAGATATATATATATATATATATATATATATATATATATATATATATATATATATATATATATATATATATATATATATATATATATATATAATTGATATTATAGACAAAATTTGTACACTTCATTCAGGGGGGTTAACTTGGATATTAACTCTACCCCCACTAAATCCTGACTCCAAATTTGCAATTCTTGCATGCATTCTGTGTATTGTGAACAGCACTACTGCAAATACAATGCAGAAGATTATAAAGACAGTAGGTGCTGGGCTATACACATAATATGGGTTGAACATACTCAAACTCAAATCTTCCCAGAGCTTCATTGATTCATTGATCAGTTGCACAGTTTCAAACTTAGGTGAAGTTAACTTAATACTTGTGCTCATGTTTAAGTCCATATCAGGCAGTGGGTGGAAATGTTTGTGTGTATGATTGAGGATGGCATAGTGATTGATGGTGGATAAAGTGGACATGGATGGTGTAAATACCGCACAGTAGTCTGGTTCTGTGTATAATCCTGATGCTGAAGTATGAGATGGTGGTATATCTGGACAGACTATAAAAACTGATGTGTTATGAGTGAAATAAAAAAACTGTGAGTGTCTGATGCATTGATGGTGTACAAGCTTATCTGGAGCAAAAGTGAAGTTACAATGATGATGAATATTGTTATTTCTTATGATAGCCATTTCACAAGGGACTGTATCAGGAGGCTGAAACGTGAAAATGTACGCAGGACAAAGGTGAACAGCATGTAAGGATGTGCGGCACTTTCGTTCAATCGTTGATTCACTTGCGAAAGTGACAGTGTTCCGTGTCTTGGAGACCATGATGAGTTCGGTGTCTGTGTTGGTGTTGATGATGACCAAAGTGTTATTCTTAGAAGGGAAGGGGTGTATTTGGTATACTGTGAACAGGTCTTCAGTTATGAATGGTACATGAACTACTACTGATGTTGGTGTTAGTGTTGCTTCTAAATATAGATAATATTGCATGAATTCCCTACTTCGGAACAAAGGCTTCAATTTATGTTTATGTATGCCTTGACTAATTATCTGACGTAGCTTATGAACTGGAAGTAAGTCAATTGTGATCTTGTCATCACCAGCATTCGAAATTCCTTGCATAAGTGCCCTGTAACGAACTCTAGTGTTGTCTAATTGTAGTAGAATTGTGTCAATATGTTCTGTGATGATGGAGAAGTGTTGGAAAAGTGTTATGTTACCTTCCATTTCATTTATTTTATCTACAATTTCGAAAGCTATGTTTTCTGCCTTTTTCAGATTTTTCACAATTGTCTTCATTGCTGAGTTATGTCCTGTGATGAATTTATCTTGGTATGTTAGTACCTGAGCTATTTTATTAAATTTGTTGTTTATTTCTTTAAGGTCTTCCTTTGTAGCCAATCCAAAGATGTTCCCAAGAACTGCGCCACCCAGGTCGAACAAACCGCGCTTTTGGCGAGCACGTGTGATGTTGTTCTTGTTGCTCAATACCTCCGTTCCATAAGATGGGAGATCTTGAATCATGATGAGCATAGTTGACTTAGCCTGTTCTATTTTCCATTTCGCTAATATCACTATGTCATCCACTTCCTTTGTGTTATGTGCTTGTGAAACATAGCCTCCTATCATGAAGTCCAGGGTTCTCATTGGTCTTGCGATATTTTCTAGATAAGAAGGTAATTCATACAAGTAATCCAGACTTATTTCAGTACTCATGACATCCTTTACGATTGAAGTCGTGGCCGTTGGAGCTATGAGGCATCCTTGTCGTACTATGTGTTGGGGGTCTAAGTGCGCATATCCTCTTGCTATGTAAAGGAGAATCCATAGCATAAGTCCCTTCATCGCTACCTACCGACAAAAAAAAATCTATTAATTTTCTAATATGGTCATGCTGTGGTCGATGATAGTGATGATGTGCGTTACGGTTGGTTGTTATTTCATTTATAGCAGGAGTTTAAATCGATATTTAAATCTCGTAAATGATGTACTGTAGATTTTATTGGAACAGTTGCACCTATGTTTGATTGTTTGGTATATGACCTTAATTTATTTTTATAATTGTTGTTTTCTTGACTGGTTTCATGAGTTACATTCGCTTGTTCGGTTGTATCCGAGGCTGAATAATTATTGGATAGTTCCCTTGAAACTCCTTTTAAATGGTCAATATGAACTTGTTTCTCTTCGCCACTAGACAGTGACTTAATTAAAACTTTGTTTGCTTTTATGTTAATAACTCTGTATGGGCCCTCAAATTTTGGGGATAATTTATTGTCTCTCGTATGAATGATACCATAAACAATGTCTCCTAAGTTGATAGGTGAATCTCTTGCCTTCTTGTTAAATGCCTCCGTCATTTCTTCCTTGGACATCGTTAACTGTTTTCTGACTCTTTTGTGTATGTCCTGGAATTCATGTAAACGGAGTTTAGAGTAATCATCGTAATTGTATACGGGCAGACTGTCACCTTCTAGGAGCTCATATGGTAGTTTTTTATATGCCCCATATATAATGAAATGTGGTGTGTCACCTATGGATTTATTTATAGATCCATTAATTGAGGCTTCTACTCTGGGAATCCAATCATCCCAGCTTGAATAATTTTCATTGAGAATGTGTCGTAGCACATCTAATAATTTTTTGTTTTGTCTCTCTACTAACCCATTAGATGCTGGGTGATAGGCTAAAACGTTAACCTTTTTGATGTTGTATTGTTTACATATTTCTTGTAAGATATCAGAATTAAATTCTCCTCCATTATCACTCATTAGTACCTTTGAGGTAGTAAAGCGACTATATTACATTACCTGTTATTGCCTTTGCTACTGTCTCCGCTGTTTTATCTTTAATTGGAGGATGGAGTTATCCCCGTACCCTGAAGATTGGGTCTATGAATGTGCGTGGATGTAGTACAATTGAGGCTAAAAGGGAGGAGATCGGAAGAATGTTTGTGAGAAGAAAGTTGGATGTGTTAGATTT
Organism: Coenobita brevimanus; assembly: GCF_032717465.1. Taxonomy (NCBI): domain Eukaryota; kingdom Metazoa; phylum Arthropoda; class Malacostraca; order Decapoda; family Coenobitidae; genus Coenobita; species Coenobita brevimanus. The sequence continues at coordinate 18,778,979 of NC_136991.1, read as the reverse complement.
GAGTGAAACGAAGATGGAAGGGAAGGGTGAGTCTATGTTTGGAAGTGTGAATGGAAGATTGTCAGGTGTTGATAGAGGAAGGGCAAGGGAAGGTGTGGCCTTGTTAGTGAGTCCGGAAGTACAGCAGTGTGTGATTGAATGGAAGGAGGTGTCATCGAGACTGATGTGGGTGAAAGCGAAATTTGAACGTGAGTTGTGGGTGTTTGTGAGTGCATATGGGCCTGGTAGTGAAAGGGATGAAGAAGAGAGGGAGTCTTTCTGGAATGATGTTGATGAGTGTTTGGAGAGTTTTGGAGCGAATGTGAATGTGGTAATGATGGGAGATCTGAATGCTAGAGTGGGAAATGTAGCAGTTGAAAGTGTAGTTGGTATGCATGGTGTGCCTGGAAGAAATGAAAATGGGGAACGAATGATAGGGATGTGTGTTGAGCGAGAGATGGTGATTGGAAATACGCTGTTTGAGAAGAAAGATATTTATAAGTATACATGGGTGAGACAGGAGGGTGGAAGGGTTGCTGATAGAGCTTTGATGGACTATGTGGTTGTGTCTAGGAATGTAGTAGGAAGATTGTTGGATGTGAGAGTTCTGAGAGGGGAGGGTGGAGGTATGTCTGACCACTACCTGGTGGAGGGAAAGTTAAGAGTAGGTAAGAGATGGGTGAGAGCTAGGATGGTTAGGTGTGGCAGGGAGGTTTTGAAAGTGAGTGAGTTGGATAAAAGAGAGAAAAAGATAGAGTATCAGGAGAAATTGAAAGATGAGTGGAACGCACTGAAAGATCAGGAAAATGGCAGTGTGGAGGAGGAATGGCAGTTGTTTAAGAGTGCTGTGGTGGGGCATGCAGAAGAGGTGTGTGGTGTGAGACGTGTGGGTGGTGGTGTAAGAAAAGGAAGTGAATGGTGGTGCGAGGCAGTAAGTATGGCTGTGGCTGAGAAGAGACGTGCATATGAAGTGTGGCTGCAGAGGAAGGATGAGATGTCATATGAAAGGTATAAGGAAAAGAGGAATAGGGCGAGAAGGGCTGTGCGTGATGCTAAAGTGGCAGCAGATGAGAGGTGGGGTAGAGGGCTGACAGAGAATTTTCAAGAGAATAAGAAAATGTTTTGGAAGGAGGTGAAAAGGTTGTGAAAGGGACAGTCTGGGAAGGAAGAACGAGTAAAAGCAGAGGATGGAAGGATGTTAACTGAGATGGATGCAGTAAGAGATGGGGAGAGTATTTTGAAAGATTGTTAAATGTAGAGGAGGAAAGGGTGGCTGAGACTGTGGCAGATGGAAGGGTGCAAAGAATAAATGTGTTGGGAGAGTTGAATGATTCTTTGATCACGAAAGAGGAAGTGGAGAAGGCAGTAAAGGAGATGAAAACAGGGAAAGCTGCAGGTATGGATGGGTGTGCTGTGGAATGCCTGAAAGGTGGTGGAGTGACCATTGTTGACTGGTTAGTAAGATTGTTGAATGTGTGCTTTGTGTAAGGTATGGTACCAGTTGACTGGGCAAGTGCTTGTGTGGTCCCGTTGTATAAAGGCAAGGGTGATAAGTATGAATGTACTATCTTTAGGGGTATAAGTCTGTTGAGTGTTGTAGGTAAGGTGTATGGTAGAGTGTTAATTATGAGAGTTAGAGAGGGTACAGAGCGAGTGATTGGTGATGAGCAGTGCAGCTTTAGGAGAGGGAGGGGATGCGTGGATCAGGTGTTCGCTGTGAGACAAGTGTGTGAAAAGTATTTTTTTTTTTTTTTTAAATAACAGAACGGAGGAAGGAAAAACAAATGGGGAAAAAAAAAATAATCCATACACCAGGTTACTGGTGTCCTCTATGCATAAAATATCTGTAACAGTTAGACTTGAATAGTTGTGGGTTGAAATTTGGAGGAAAACAACTCTGGGGAAGCGAATTCCAGAGAGATGCAGTTCGGGGAATGAAAGAATTCTGATTGGCAGAAGTTCTGCAATATGGTTGAGTGACATTCCAGTCATGAGCGCTACCAGATGCCCGTGTAGCATGAGGGAAGGCATGGAGAGGTGGCACCATGGACACAACTTCGTCTGAGCATTTGCCAAAAAAATATCTGTAAAATAATGCAAGGGAGGCAACATTCCTTCTTACTTGCAGGGGAGGCAGCCCATATGCAATGGCAGGGTTGTTAATGATTCCAACAGCTTTATTCTGAATTTTGTCTAGTTGTCTTAATGCAACCTCTCCACAACCATTCCACAAGGGTGAGCAATATTCAAGCTGAAAGCGCACATGACTCTTATAAATTATAGCTAACTGCTCATCGGCGAAGAAGTTACGGACTCTGTACAATAATCCAAGTTTCTTTGAGGCGGTTTTAGCAAGTGATCTGACATGAGAGGTCCAGCTGAGGGCACTGTTAAGTGAGACACCAAGAATTTCAATACTTTTGGAGATGGGAATATTAGTAGCACTGAAGGTAATGTACGAATCTGGCAATATCTGTCTATTAGTAAACTGTATATATTTAGTTTTACTAGCATTAAAAGAGACAAGGTTGTTTTGTCCCCATTCACTGATTGTAGCTAGATCTTGATTTATGGAGACGGCTGCACTGACTTGAGAGGTAGAGACACCAGACTTTGTAAATGAATGTCCAAGTGTGAATGAACTATGCAGTGCCGAGCCACCCGCACATGAGTGAACGGGACCGTGAGTGACAGATAAGAGATCATTAATATGAACCAGAAATAGGGTTGGCGCCAGAACTGATCCCTGCGGCACGCCAGCGTCAATTGAGTGGAAATTCGAATATACATCATCCACCCCCACTCCCATCTTCCTGTCACCAAGACAAGAAGAAATCAAAGGAACAAAAGACGTTAGTCCATAGCAAGGGAGTTAGGACAGCAGGGAACGGTGCCACACCCCGCCGAAAGCCCCAGAGATATCAAGAGCTACTGCATGAGTTTCTCCAAAAAGATCAATTGATTGATGGATGGCATGAGTTAAGAGACCGAGCACGTCAACGGTGGATCCCCCATGGCGAAAACCGCACTGTCCACCACCGACCAAGTTGTCGGATTCAAGATGTTCAACAATATGCTTATTAACTAAAGTTTCAAATACCTTACCAAGAGAAGATGTGACAGCTATTGGTCTGTAATTGGCGGGGTCAGACGAACTTCCATTCTTCGGAACTGGGTGGATATTGGCTTCTTTCCATGAATTTGGGAATAAAGATGTACGTATGCAAAGTCTGAATAATTTGGCTAGGACAGAGGCAAGTTCAGGGGAACACTTTTTCAACACAATTGGCGGAATTCCATCTGGGCCTGGAGCTTTGTTGGTAGGTAAATTGTCTAGAATGGATTTTACGAATCTTGTCTGTATTTTAAGTGGGGCAATTTCGGGAGAATCAAGTTCCAGTACTGAGACATTCTGGCTGGTATCATCTATGGTAGAATTTCTTGCAAAGGTACTAGCAAAGATATCTGCTTTCCCACGTGGGTCATTTGTAATATTGCCATCTGAAGATTTTAGTGGGGGAATGGAAGATGACTTGTTAAAGTTATTATTGAAAGAATTAAGAGTTGACCAGAATATTCTATTGTCATTAGGGCTGTTAAGTAGTTTTGATGCTTGCTTTTGAAGAAAGTTTGATTTAGATAGATTTAATACAGGTTTTGCATGATTTCTAGCAATTTTAAATTGGGAGAGTGATTCAGATGTTTTTGATTTTGAGTAAGAGTTATATGCTAATGATTTTTGGCCTGTTGGTCTGGCACAATTGCCATCAAACCATTTTGGAGAGTTTGATCTTTTAGTGAATTGTTGACTTGGTATGAATAAATCCATACCAGCTAGTATTAAGTCGCAAATGTGGGACTGGGTAGAATTGGGATCACTAGAGAAGAAAGACTGCCATGGAACATCAGCAAGATAAATCCATCCCAGTCTGCCCTGTCAAAGTGCCATCGGGTCACCCTGACAGGTTCGGAACGGGGAGGTGTGGGAGGGTTAACTAATGAGGCTTTGATGAGATTGTGGTCAGAGGATCCAAGTGGTGACAGCACCTCTATCCTGTATTGATCTGGATTATTTGTCAGGAATAAATCCAAGAGATGGGCATTATGGTCAGGACTATCAGGTATTCTGGTTGGTTGCTCTACCAACTGGGTGAGATTAAATGATTCCGCAAACAGCTCGCATTCTAGACCAGCGTCGTCAGTCCGGGCAGAATGCAATAACCATTCAACATTGTGTATGTTAAAATCACCCAGAATGGTAATTTCATTGCCAAAGGCAAGGTCAAGGTTACTCAACTGAGTGGATATGGAATCAAATACACTGGGTTCCGAAGAAGCATTGGAGGAACGATAAACTACTCAGATATATTTGGTAATGTTTTGGCAATTTAATTTATATAATGAGTAATCAAAACTGGATGAAGTGAAGTTTAAAATAGTATCAACTGCATATTGGGATTTGATATAAGAACAGGTACCGCCCTTGTTTCGAAAGTTTGTAAGGAGATGGTAACCGGGAAAACAAAATGGAGATATATCGGTAGAGGGTGAGATTTGTGGTTCTGTGAGGAAAAGGGCCAAAGGGGATATGGACTGAAGGAAAAATTGAACTGAGTTTAAATTTGTGGTAAGGCCGCGGATGTTGGTAAAGAATAAGGCCGCACCGTCACCTCTTCGTCGACGAGCATTCCGGGAAATAGCAACAGTTGCTGCTGGCATAGTCACTTGATGGCGACCGGGAGGACCCTGTGCCTCCAGCCCTACCCTGTCGGTGATGGCAATCCGAGGTACCACCTCATTTGATTGTAAGATTGCAGCGGCCATTATTAAAGATGTGAATAGAAGGTGTGATATGTTATGCGCATGTAGTGTGGTGTAGACAGTTGAAGGTAGAGGTATTATGAGAGCATGCTGGCCTACTCTCTGTGTAAATGAATGGACTGAAAATGTTCAGAAAAGGGAGATGGTCAGGATCAAGTCCTGAGGGCTGGTGAAACGGGAGCTCCAGCTCTCCCTATCACCAGCTTACCATTTAGCGAAAGGCAAGGATATGTTTTGGGCATTCATGGATTTAAAGAAAGCGTATGATAGAATTGATAGGGAGGCTTTGTGGACTGTTTTAAGATTGTATGGACTTGATGGTAGGGTACTAAAAGGGGTGAAAAGCTTTTATGTAAATAGTAGAGCGTGTGTAAGAGTGGGAAATGCTGTGAGTGACTGGTTTCCTGTGAAATTGGGGCTGCGACAGGGATGTGTGATGTCGCCTTGGTTGTTTAATATTTACATGGATGGTGTTGTAAGGGAGGTGAATGCAAGAGTTTTAGGTGGAGGTCTGAGTCTGGTGAATGTTGATGGTGGAGAGTGGAATCTGAAGCAGCTGCTGTTTGCAGATGATACTGCACTGGTGGCTGATTCAGAGGAGAGATTGAGACAGTTGGTAGAGGAATTTGGAAGGGTGTGTGAAAGGAGGAAATTGAAAGTAAATGAGAATAAGAGAAAAGTGATGAAGTGTACGAGGTTGGTAGATGGTAGGGGGATGAATATAGCATTGAATGGCGAGTTGCTTGAGGAGGTAGAGTGTTTTAAATATCTAGGGTCACATGTTGCTGTGGATGGAAGAATAGATGCAGAAGTGAAGTTTAAAATAAATGAAGTAGGAAAGGTGCTGGGAGGAATGAAAAAAGTGTTTAGATGTTGTTCGCTTAGAATGGATGTAAAGAGAAGGTAGTATGAGGGTGTTGTGGTATCGACTGCGTTATATGGAGCTGAAACATGGAATATGGGTGTAGCAGAGAGGAAAAGTTTGAATGTAATGGAGATGAGGTGTCTGAGGAGTATGTGTGGAGTGACGCGTATGATCTAGTGCAAAATGATGAAGTGCGAAGGAGAACTGGAGCTGTTAGGGAGATGGCTGGTAGAGTTGAGCAGAGGGTGTTGCGATGGTTTGGGCATATGGAGAGAATGGTTAATGAGCGATTGGTGAAAAAGATAATTAGGTCTGATGTGAGAGGTGTAAGGCTGAGAGGAAGACCACGAATAGGATGGATGGACAGTGTGAAGAGAGCACTGGATGTGAGAGGGATGTCTGTTGAGCAAGGAAGTGTGGCTGTGCGTGACAGAAATAAATGGAGAGAAATCGTGAATGAATAAGTGATGATGCAGCCCTGAGGAGATATTCTCATGCATTTGGTCTAATCAGCTAGTCAGGTCAGGTGCAGGTAAGGGGATGGATCTGTTATGATGTGGCAGGGGTAAACCAGCTCTGCTGTCGGGCCCAGCTGCGGATGTCACTGATTGCAATGTGCAGTTGACCCTTGTGCGGTGTGGGGCGGTGAGGATCTGTCCGTTCTCCCCTTGGGGCTAAAATGCGAATAAATGTGTTTGAATGGATGAGTAATTGGGGAGTGTGTCGTCCTGTCTCGGCTACCTCCTTTTCCTGGGGGAAGCAGTCTAGGTATATAGATAGATGGAAAATTACATAACGGGAAAAATGATCCGTTGCAACTAATAGGTATTGGTTATTATTGTTTGATAATGGCATCTTGCGTAAATCAACAGCGACAACGTCCCATGGTTGATGTGGTACAGGGTAATTACACATTGGTGCAGGTGAAACTGGATATCCTTTGTGTTTTGCACATGATTCGCATCTGTCTATATGATTGTTTATATCGTTTCGTAAAGTTGGCCAGTAATATAACAACTGGACTTGTTTGAATGTCCTATCCTTTCCAGGATGTCCTGCATGTGGGCTATCGTGTATCGTTCGTAATACCTGGGGTATCATGTCATTAGGTACTACCAATTGGTTAGTATTTCTTTGGCGGTTTGGTTGTCTCGGATTGATCTTGTATAAAGTATTATTGACTATTGTGGATGAGTGGTACATGCAGTTTGGGTAATTGTATGTCATCTCCACTTTCTAACTTGTATATAACTTTAGACCATATTGGGTCAAGTCTTTGTGCTTTTGCGATATCATCGTGGTTTGGGATATTTCCTTTGAGATCTTATGCCGCGACCTGAATTGTGTTCGGGTTATATACTAGATAATGCGTCAGCTACTATGTTCATTTTACCTTGTATATAATGAATTTGTACATTGTAGTTTTCGACTGTACATTTCCATCTTGCTTTCCTCCCAGAGAGGAGTTTTTCTTTAAACATAGCCACTAGTGGTTTATGGTCAGTGAATAAGTGTATTTCGTAACCATATACCAAATCTCGAAACTTTTGTAATGCAAAAACCACTGCAAGTGCCTCTAAGTCTGTAGTGCAATAATTTTTCTCTGCACCTTTTGTTTGTCTGCTGGCAAATGCAGTTGGTTGATTCTTTCCTCTTTTATCTTCCTGCATCAGTACAGCCCCTAATCCTTTAACTGATGCGTCTGTACAGATAATAAATGATTTTGTGAAATCCGGATATGCCAAACAAGGTGCATTTGTTAGTTTAATTTTTAGATTGTTAAATGCTTGTTTTTATTCTTCTTCCCATTGGAATATAGCATCTTTTTTGAGTAGTTGGAATAGAGGAAAGGCTATATGAGAGAACTGTGGTACGAATGATGTATAGTACCCAGCTAGACTTAAAACCTGTCTAACTTCGTCAGTCGTAGTGGGTTCAGGAAAATCTCTCACTGCCTGTATTTTGTCATCAGTAGTGTGAATACCATTAGAACTTAATTTGTGGCCTAAGAAGTTTTTTTCTTTAAAGCATATTTGCATTTAGAAAGCTTAATTTTTAAACCAGCATCACCAAGCTTTTGTAAGAGTAAGTCTAATTTCTTGAGATGTTCTGAAACATTTTTCGTTGCGATTATAATATCGTCAAGATAAACAAATATTCCTTGTCGTAAAATTTCGGACAATACGTAATTCATAAGACGCTGGAATGTGCCTGGGGCTGTCCTCAGTCCCATCGGCATCCTTGTATACTGATAATGTCCTCTATTTGTGGAAAAGGCAGTGTATTTACGTGACTCCTGTTCAACCGGTATTTGGTAATAACCATTTAGTAGATCGATTGTGGAAAATACATTATTTTCCGGTCCAATATTCTATAGGACGTCGCTTAGCAATGGCATGGGAAATCGGTCTGGGACTGTGTGATTGTTTAGTTTATGGTAATCTACTACCGCACGCATTTCTCCATTTCATTTGGGCACGAAGAATAATGGGGCATTCTAAGGGGAGACTGAAGGTTCAATAATTCCAAGTTTTAACATTTCATCGACATACTGATTTGCAAGTGTACGTTGAGATTGTGGGATGTGGTAGGCTTGTACGAAAATTGGTGGTGTTTCTGGGTGCACATTAATCTTGTGATTAATCAAGTTAGTACACCCTAATTGTTCTCCGGGTAATGCTACAGTGTCCCTGTGTGTTTCCAGCAGGGTTAACAAATCATTTCCTTCATCAAATTCACCCGAGTGAATTAAATTCTCTTTTATGCTTTCTCTATCCGTAGATTTTATCTCACTTGTCACTCCAGCTATAACTATTTCCCTCACAGGGGCGGGACATTTTTCAATATTAACTATGAAAGTCCTCTTTTTCAACTGTACTTCCCCATTCATGTGATTAATTATTAATATTTGAGTTTGCCCTTCGTCGTTCATCTAACATAATCCGTTTTCTACTGACAATCCCTGTACATAATTCGTCTAAGACAAAAACAGTACTATTCCGTAATTTGCTCTTTATGGTAACTTTCATATAGGAATTAGGTGGTGTAATTAAATCATTGGCGTGATGGGCGGGAAAAACTGATAAATCAGTACTGTTACATGGGTATCTAATCATGGAGGCTGGGGCTGGTGGTGTGAGTGGATCTATACACTCATCTGTTTGTGTATGTTTGTTTAAGCTTTTATTACCAATTCTTTTTGGTTCTCTTTTCTAATCGGTGAGGTCTCTGATGGTATTTCCTCTATGAATTCATTGTCATAGTCTATTCCATTCATTTGTGGAGGTAAAGTTATTTTCTCTGTTCTCATGCATCTTAAGCCCAGTAACATATGAGCTTTAATTGCTGAGTTTTCAGCGATATAGAAAAATGCAGAGATTGGTCTTGTAGTCTCTGTGAAACTGATATTTAACCTTACCATACATTTACTGTGATTTTTTTTCCCATCTGCTGTATATAAATCTAAATCAGATTCTTCCAGAAAAGTTACTTTCTTATTTCTGAAAATTCTATTTATTTCTTCTTGTGTTATTAAGTTCACTGGAGAGCCTGTGTCTAAAAATAAGTAAACGTTTTGATCCTCAGATACAGCTGGTATCATGATACACTCATTTCCCACCATGCCACTTATGTGAATTCTAGACTTGCTTTTCTTTACGTTTGTTTTTTATCATGACTTGGTCTTCCCCCGATTTGAACATAGACAATTTTTTCTACTGTTTTGCAGTTACTGGTCTATGATGCCTACAGTAGGGACCAAATCCTTGTGTCTTTTGTCTATCCTCTTTTGTTTTGATAAAGCATTCATTCCTTGTGTGTCCTGGTTCTGCACAATAATGACATAGAATGGACCTATCTCTTGACTGTGATCTACGAGGTGACTTCCCATATGTAGTGTTGTTTGTGGCGCGAGATCTGCTCGGGGTGTGCGAAAACTTATGAAACTGCCTGTAGCCTGGTGTTTGTGATCGAACCCTCGACACGTTTAGTTGTTTGCTCTGCCTGCTTTCGGGTCGCAATCGATTTTGTTCTCTGTTTGGGGTCGTTGTAGATGTTTCACAGCTGATACTGTCTCAGATACTCTCATTCTACTAGAATGTGCGTGTGTGTCGATCATGCCTGCTTTACTGCACTGCATCTCTACCTCGTTCATTAAGTCTAGTAAGCACATGCCTGGGGTGTATCCAATTGTCTTGGCGCTCTTAAGGGTCCTATCAGGTAATTTACACAAGGCAGCAACATAACCATTGATGTCCACGACGAGGTCTGGGGACATCTTTCCATCATCTGTTATCCAGTTTGAGTTTTCTAAAGTAGCTAATAATGTTCTTTTGATTGTGGAGACATCAGCAGTTATTTCACTAAGCACATGAGTTGTAGTGTGCTCCCTTACAAGATTTACAATCTTATGTAATTCTGGGATTATACCTGGCAAGAAGCTCGTACTTCCAGAAAATTTCTTCGGAAATTCAGTTTTAAATTCATCATATGTCTTAGCCTTGTGGAGCTTATCTGATCTTAGTAAATTGCTTGCTGGACATCTTTCCTGGCTTATGCAAGATGAAAAAAATGGCAATTTTCTCTTATTCTTCTATTATATGTCTTTTGATAAAGATCTGTTTGCACTGACTGACCAATGAAATGACGTCAATACGATCTTTTTCTGTGCCAGAGAATTTTGGGGCAGTTTTATCTTCATGAAAAACATAAATATGAGGCGTGGATGTTTGATCCACGGTATTGGTTGCGTTATTCATTTTCACTGTTTGCTCTGTTGATTTAACTTGGACTTGTTTATCGTTGTGTAAGGGAATAGTGGAATAGGTTCGGCCTGAACGGTGAACCCTGTTAAGTATATTTTCATAGGTATGCAAGTCTGAGACAAAGTCCTCACTTCCTACGTCAGAGGGGGTTTCCCACTCATCATCTAGAACTGACGTATTTGTTTCTTGATCTTTAGTTTGTGTTGAGGTTTGTACAATGGGTGTGTTGCCTTGGTGCTCTACTAATTGTGGATCCACTGTGGGCGCTAATTGTGTATCATCTGGTATTAACGTGGGTGGTGGCGAAAATATCCCTGTCATTAAGGTATGGTGTTATGAAATACGTCTTTTGTTTATGTCCTAACTAAATAGATGAGTAAATGAGTTGTAATAAATGATAGATAGTGAGTGTATAAATTTATATATAGAAATAAGTAAAGCAGTTGAATATACCTAATTTTAGCACTGAGAAGAAATGAGTAAGTATAATTACACCCACTTGATACAGATCGGAGAGGCGTGTCGATGCAACCGTCAATCTCAGAAGAAAAATGCAGGGTTGAATGAAGATCTCTCGATAATTCTAGGGCTGTGTTGATGGACGATATTACTCAGGAAATTCCATGGTCTGGTGCATGTAGTGGTTAACAGCTGTAGTCACAGGCGAACCTCATCATAGAACGTCGAATTTCCAACTCAGTACTGTGGAAATAAATGAGTATGAGTAGGAGCTATGTGAATAATGAGTAATGAGTAGTGGGTGAGAAGTGCCTGGTGTCAGTCACACGTTGATTGGCATGGCATTGTGTCAGCAAACTCGCATGGTGACGTCGGCTTCCCACACTGGTAGCTGTGGTTAGTAACTGAGTAGCGATGAGCAACCTGAGTGAGGAAAGGTGAGTAAGATGCATTATTAATGTGGCTCTGGTGTTTTGCTGTGTGTCTTGACCTCTGCGTCAGCGATGGAGGTAGGCAGGAGAGAGTGTTGGGGTTTTGTGTGCTTGTTGCTCTGGTCTTTCTTTTCCTTTACTTGCTTTGTTTTTTATTCTTCTTGCTGCTGCTTGAAGTTGCGTGATTATAGAGTTGTTTTGTAGACTTGTTATTTGTAATTCGTCGTTGCTACTGTATGCTCGTAGACTCGTAGGCTCGTAGACTCGTAGGCTCGTAGACTCGTAGGCTCGTAGACTCATAGACTCGTAGGCTCGTAGGCTCTTAGACTCGTAGGCTCATAGACTGCTACCATTTAATGTTAAAAGCTTTGTAGCCTTAATTTAGATAGGTGTAACTCTTAATTCTTGTAATAGGTGAGTCTTGAGTTTTTATTGTTATTTTGATAATTGAAGAGCAGGAGGAGTTAAAGATGAATACAGTGAGTTGATCTTTATTTATTATCTTCAGACAAAGTCTTAAGTTGAGCAGTGTATAATACAGAGACTTAGTAAATCTAGTTGGACCCCTCTTCTTGTTCACTCTCTCCTCTACCTGTCGGTTCTATGGCTAACCTCCTTCTGAGCTCTGCTTCCTAAATTCTGGTGTAGCAGGGGTCGTGTCACGTGTGTTACACTGTTGTTGAAAAGTTCTAGAAGCCTGTGTGTGAGTATGTGTGTATGTGTGTGTATGGTCACTAGGCATTGTTCGTGTGCCTATCTCGCTGACACATTACCTATCTCATCCCCTGACTTGCTGCTTCCGGTGTAGTCAACATTCCTTCACTTAGACTTGCAAGCTCATATCCTGTTCCCAGTCTTGCCTGGTGCTCTGTCTATCTATCTGTCTATCTATCTACCATGTTTTCTATAATGAATTGTATTTATAATATGGAGTCCTGACAGTGATACACTGCCACCACGACCACCTATCAACCTGACAAAATCTTCCACAGGTATACCCACTAATGTTTAATAATATTCAGTTTAATCCTGCATCACCCTTGAACATGCTTGGGGTTTCATTTACTTGGGACTTATCTTAGAAAGATCATATTACATCTCTTGTAAAATCTGCTTTCAAGAGATTAGGTGTGCTAAGCCGACTCCATTCCTTCTTTACACCGGCACAATTGTTGTGCAGGTGTAAAAAAGGGTTTTATCCTCCCCTGTGTGGAGTACAACTCTCATGTGTGGGGAGGCTCCCCACATACAGCTCTTCTCAATAGGGTGGAGTCAAAGGCTTTTCATCTCATTAACTCTCCTTCTCTTACCGACTCCCTTCAACCTCTGTCTCTTCACCACACTGTTGCATCTTTATCTCTTTTCTATCGCTACTTCAATGGTTACTGCCCCTCTGAACTGTCTGCATGCATTCCTCCACCTCTACAACGGGCGCGTATCTAGCAGCAAACTCTCATCCTTTTTCTGTCCAACTCTCTAACGCAAGAGTTAACCGTTACTCCCAGTCCTTCATTCATGCAACACGTCAACTCTGGAACAGTCTCCCTCTGTCTGTATTTCCTGCCTCCTATGATCTCCAGTCTTTCAAATGCAGTGTGTCCAGGCATCTCGAAATGATTGGATCTTGGATTTGGCTCTCTCTTGTATTTTGTTTTTCTCTTGGAAGGAGAAATTTTGCAGACTCACGGCCCTTGGTTCCTTCTTCCTACCATAAAAAAAAAAAAATACATGCCCACATCCCAGCCACTTCATCAGCGTGAACAGTTTATGTCATGAGACTAAATCATAAGCCTTTGAGAAATCTACAAAAACCACAAACAACTTAATTTTCTTTTGTCAAGTCATATCGATAAATAATTAGTCTCAGTGTCACTATGTGTTACATGCATCCACGTTTTCTTTGCTCCCCAGCCTGCTCCCTGTATGGTTTAAACCAGTTAGTCAGTCACACAATACCATGTCATAAATTAGCAACAGAATTTATCACACTATTTCCATGACAATTATGGGGATTTGTCCTGTCTCCTCATTGAATATTGAAAAAACCTTTGCCCAATTCTGTGTGTGGGGAAACATAACAGATGTAAAAACATTATTAAACAGTATTGAGAGAGTAGCCACCATCCGCTGGACTGACAACAATGAAAACATGCCGGAGGGGAGCCCATCCAGTCCACACACTTTATCTGGCTTCCTCTTCCTCACTTGACTTTGCACTTCTGCTGGGGTAATGGGCTTATCTAGCACAGGGATGCTGACATTTGTACTCACATCTGCATTGTCATGATCAGTCGCTCCTGATGGATACAACACATCCTCAAAATGGACCCTAAATTCCTTGTCACTTGGACAAGTGCTACCACTGTGATCTGATATTTTGAATTCCCCATTCCTGTTTATGGCTCTCAACATCCTTGAATCATGCCCATCCTCTAGCAGTCTCTCCCACCTCCCTAATTCTGTAAGGTCTCCAAGCTGACACTGTTCTCTGTGCATACATACAGTGCATATTACAGGCTGCTGGCAAAACAACTCAGATCATCATCTCTTATGCATAACATTATTTGTTAACCCGCCCCATCCCGACCACTTTTCCACCAGTGACTCCCCCCAATCCCGACCATTTTTGGAATTTTTTTTTTTTTGGCTCAAACCTCCGTTTTTGGTGAGAAACATCAAAAATTCATAGAGAAATCGCTCACCTGAGGTTTAAAATACTCGATACAGGTAGGAGTACCTCCTTACCTTACTGGGTTTTCTAACAGGCTGGCATCAAAGAAAACGAGTTCTATGGGAGGATAACTATTTCACACCACTCATAAACGGTATTTATTTATTTACTTGGTACGAATTTATATGTAGTATGAAAGTATATTGGTTTTCAAGTAATAATATAGGCATTATAAGCATTGTTTCACTCACTAACTTATCACCATACCTGACCTTTTTTGGCCACATTACCTGATCATCATTTCTGACTGTTTCTTCCTCTAATGCTATGTAAAGTTTGTCCTCCACATTGTCATTGATTGGGGAATCACTCTGGCCCTGAATTTCGTACCGTGGCATGACATGGCTTTACTGGCCAGGTCACTGATAACAGGTGAATTGCTGAGACAATGGTGTGCAAGGGGGGGGAGGAGGTCATGCTGGATAAGGCATTGTCTCTGCCTGGCATCTTGTAGAGGAAGGTGTCACGTGTATACGTACCAAAAATCACTTGCGAAAATTGAAAATTGTGCAAATTAGGGACCTTGCAATTGATTCGCGTTTATGTACGTCAACGGGATTGGCAGTGACAAAATGTGTGGACGTTAAAGAAAGTCGACGGGATGCCACGTGTTAAAGATTACTGTCAAACAGAACTTTAGTGATGTCAGGAAAATTTAGAGGTTTCTCAATTAGTCTGCATCTCCCCATTATCCCAAGCAGGGCCATATGACCCTGTGACGTAGCGCTGGCGAGGATGTTATCCAGTTCAGTGCCCATGCTGGTAACTTAAACCATTATCTGGGAGTTGTCAGATGGGAAGTCACTGCATTGTACCACTGAGAAATCGCCGACAGCATAACAACTGAGGTGATGCAACACATGTATCTAACTCCGGGATCCATGCATCTCGCTTCCAGTACATCTTGTTACCTTGAAAATGCATGCCATGGGTCTTAAGTTTATTTATAACCAGTAAATTATGATCAATACATGTACCGGTACTAGACAGCAATTCAGC
This sequence comes from Coenobita brevimanus, assembly GCF_032717465.1. Taxonomy (NCBI): domain Eukaryota; kingdom Metazoa; phylum Arthropoda; class Malacostraca; order Decapoda; family Coenobitidae; genus Coenobita; species Coenobita brevimanus. The sequence goes on along the minus strand of NC_136991.1, from coordinate 18,763,931 downwards.
ATTGCCATTAGCCACAGTAGTATCATCCCTTACATGTGGGTAGGAATAAAAAAAATCTGACTTTGGCACTTCAATGAGTGGCAGTATTTCTCTAAAAGCCATGCCAAACCTTGTGTTCATGTCTCCAATTATCATAGGTTCATTACACATATATTTAGATTTTATCTTTTCCTGAACTGTTGCAAATGAATTGTGAGAATAATATTGTGAGTCACTTGATGGGATGTAGCAAAGTCCTAACAAAACACGACATTCATGCCGAAGCTGTAACCACACTAGATCCTTGACACTCGTGTCAGCATCATGCACCCTATGAGCAATATAGTTTCCAACAAACACCACCATCCCATCTCTGTTGGCAAATCCCTCCATTTTGCTTCTGTAAGCTATGTATCCAGGGAATGTCAGTTGTAAATCAATCTTGACCTCATAAATACAAATCACACCTTACACAAGGAACAGCTGCTGAGTGATCACTTATCTGTTCTAGTTTGATACAAACTGTATTTATGTTCTATGATACTACTTTCATATTCCTTACTTGCTGTGGGCTGTTTAGAAAAGCAGAGGACTCCAGTTATAAACCACCTTGCCATCCTGGCACAACTTACATTCTCGCATGTTGAGGCAGACAACACACTCGATATTTTCTGGCCATTCCTTCTCCACTTTCTCCACATCCCGCAGCCTCTGCCACTCCTGTCTGACACTCAGGTGGACGTCCTTCTTTATATAAATCTTTTTAACCCGCCCCGTCCCGGAGACGTGAATTCACGTCCTCACATGATGTGCACTCATATCCCGGAGATGTAAATTAATGCATCAACATTGCAAGGTCCCTAATTTGCACAATTTTCAATTTAATTTGCACAATCTTCAATTTTTGCGAGTGATTTTTGGCACGTATACACGGGACACCTTCCTCTACAAGATGCCAGGCAGGGACAATGCCTTACCCAGCATGACCTCCTCCCCTCCCCCTGCATGCCCTTTTCTCAGCAATTCACCTGTTATCAGTGACCTGGCCAGTAAAGCCATGTCATGCCACGGTACGAAATTCAGGGCCAGAGTGATTCCCCAATCGATGACAATGCGGAGGAATTAGAAGAAGAAACAGTCAGAAATGATGATCAGGTAATGTGGCAAAAAAAGGTCAGGAATGGTGATGAGTTATGAGTGAAACAATGCTTATAATGCCTATATTACCGTTTGAAAACCAATATACTCTCGTACTACTTATAAATTCGTACCAAATAAATAAATAAATACCGTTTATGAGTGGTGTGGAATAGTATCCTCCCATTGAACTCGTTTTCTTTGCAGCCAGCCTGATAGAAAACCCTGTAAGGTAAGGAGGTATTCCTACCTGGATCGAGTATTTTAAACCTCAGGTGAGCGATTTCTCTATGAATTTTCGATGTTTCTCACCAAAAGCGGATGTTTGAGCCAAAAAAAAAAAAAAGGTCCAAAAATGTCGGGACTGGGGCATACCACTGCCCAGAAAACGTCAGGATGGGAGGGGTTAAAGTTGTCACTTGCTGTCTTTATATGATTGTTGTTCTAAAAAATTCGACTCTGTAGATCCTTATCTGCCAGTGTCAGAAGTATGGGGCAGGGTCTGCTTGTCCCGTCATTGTTGGTACCACGTCCCAGCCTGCGGTGCATCCCGCCGATGTCATTGATACCAATCCGCCTCCAGATGACACCCAACCAGTGGTCTGCCATTACACCTACCAATGCCTCGTTTTCGTCTGGCACACCAGATATGACAAGGTTAGCGTCTTGCTCCTTCCAGTCAACCACCTTCTGGAACTGCATCTCTGCGGTGATAACTTGTCCTTCTTCCTCTAGTTTTGCGTCCAGCTCACTGATTTCTTTACTACATTGTTATGGGATGACATGGTACTTTTGAATTCATTCATTTCTTTTTGGCTGATGTAAGTATCTCAGTAATTGAATGAAGTGGTCCATCATCATCACTGGGAAAAAAAAATACTGTCCATCTATTAATACGTTTCAGCCATTGCCTCTGATAATTGGAGAATGGATGGGGGATATGTGCAGGAGTAGGTGAGAATGAGAGGGCAAAAGAAGAGTGTGTATTGTTGTGAGTAACAGATGGAAGGAGAATATAAGAGAGTATGGATCACTTGGTTCAAGGATTGTGTGGGTAAGACCGAAAGTTGAACCACAAATGTGGGCAATTGTGTGTGGGTATGCACCAATGCAAGATCGTGCAAGCAGAGTGAGAGAAGATTTCTGGACAAATGTAGAAGCGTGCATTGAAAAGTTTGAGGAATGAGAGAGTGTTTTTGATTGGTGATATGAATGGTAAAGTAGGGAATGTGAAGATGGATGGAGTAGTTGGTGAGTGTGGTGTGCCTGCTGAGATAGATGAGAATGGCAGTGCTTTAGTGAACATTTCTGCTGGGAGGGGGTTGGTGATAGCCAATACCCTCTTCAGGCACAAAATGATCCACAGGTATACATGGTGGGTGATGAGAAGGGTGGATGGTGAACTGAATGAAAGGAAGGCAATGACTGATTATGGGGGAGGCGGTGGCTGATTCGGTAGAGAGGCGGCCTGCAGTCCTGATGGACCCAGGTTCAAATCCCAGCTGGGGAAGGGGACTGTTTAAGGATTTGAATTTCATAAAAAACAGACTTTCCTGATCTACCAGATGACCCGCCGACATGTCGTAAAAATATCCCCGCTAATACCAATACACCAGCCCTGTATGAGACAGACCTAGCATGTATTCAATATGGACGGTGGGTGTTAGCATCGAAGTGGTGACATGTAGAGGTGTAGGAGGACTACTGGGCCTTGGGATAGACTACTGTCCCCGAGATATAGGCCCTGAGGCCTTTGCTCAGAGACGGACATACAAAAAAAATGTATGTTTGGATCAAAGGATCCGAAGATGTGTAATGGATGCAAGAGCATACAGAGGCTGGGGGAGTGCACTTTGTGACAACCACTTGGTGGCGGTCAGAATGAAGGTCCAAGTAAAAGGGAGAAATAGAAGAAGGGAAGGATGGGAGGGAGTAGATGTAAGGAGAGTGGAAAGGTTACAAGAGGATGAGAAAAAGACAGACTATAAGAGGGGAGTGGAGGAACGATTGGGTAAATATGAACTGGAGGAGATGAGGGACGTGGAAGGTGTGTACAAGATATTCACAGAGGAAATATGTGCAGCATGTAAGGTGGTGTGTGAGGTGAAGAGTAGACGAAAGGGGGTGCAAGGAACAGCATGGTGGAATGAAGAGGTGAGACACGAAAGAAGAAAGCATATAATGCATGAATGAGAAATAGGGGCGTGGGAGAATTTGAGAGACGAAAGAGAGAGTTAGATGTGGAAAGGAAGAGTGAGGTGAGAAGATTAGTAAGAGAGAGTAAGAAGAGAGTGGATGAGGAATATGGAAGGAATTTGAGTGTAAATTGGAGTAAATGTAAGAAAATGTTCTGGAAAGAGGTGAAGAGAGTCAGACAGGGTGGCAATGAAGTCAGCAGGGGAGTGAAAGATAAAAATGGAAGATTACTAGTTGAGAAGGGAGAAAAAGTGAGCAGAGGGAGAGAACACTATATTGAATTGTTGAACATAGAGAATGAAAGTAATGCGAGTATAAGAGGCAGAGGAATGGCTAGGAGAAGGAGGGAGGTGAGAAGACAGGAAGGAATCAGTAGGATGGAAGTTGTGAAAGCAATGAAGAAAGTCAAAATGGGGAAAGCCCCAGGAATTGATGGAATGTGTGGTGAAATGCTAAAGCATGGGGAAGAGATAGTAGTGGAATGGATGTGGAAGATGTGCAAATTGGCCTGGGAGGAAGGTAAAGTCCCGGATGAGTGGAAGTCGGGTATAATTATTCCCTTGTACAAAGGAAAAGGGGAAAAAGAAGTTTGTGGTAATCATAGGGGCATTTGTCTTCTTAGTGTAATAGAAGTATACGGTAGGATACTTATTTGTCAGAGTTAGGGAAATAACAGAGGAATTAATTGGAGAGCAGGGAGGTTTCAGGAAGGGAAGAGGCTGTGTAGACCAGATATTCATTCTTAGATCTTTAGTGGAGAAGTGTCTAGAGAAGGGAAAGAAGTTGTATGCGGCCTTCATGGATTTGGAGAAAGCATATGACAGGGTGGATAGACAAGGATTATGGAAAGTTTTAAGAATATATGGAGTAGATGGGAAGTTGCTGAATGCTGTGAAGAGTATGTATGAGGATGCTAATGCTGCAGTGCGTGTAGATAGTGAATTGAGTGAGTTTTTCTATTTGAAGGTTGGGTTGAAACAGGGATGTGTCATGTCTCCAAGGCAGGGCAGTGGATGTTGGAGTGGCCCTAATGAGAGAAGGCAGTGTTTGGAAACTCACTGTACTGTTGTTTGCAGATGATACTGTGTTGTTAAATGAAGTCGAAGGGGAGCTGCAAGGCTTGGTGGATGAGTTTGGGAGAGTGTGTAAGGAACGGAATTTAAAGGTGAACGTGGGGAGGAGTAAAGTTATGGTCTTCAAGAGAGGTGAAGTCCGTGAATGTACAGTGAGGTTGGATGATGAGGAAATGGAAAATGCAAGTACGTTTAAGTACTTGGATAGTGTGATGAGTAAGGCTGGAAGTTTGGAGGGTGAAGTGCTTGAAAGGGTACAACATGGAAGAAAGGTTGGTGGTTCCTTGAAAGCAGTGATAAGAAACAGGGAAGTGAGCATGGAAGTGAAAAAGTTATTACATGACAGTATTGTGATACCAACTATGACGTACGGAAGTGAAGCTTGGACGTTGTTGGAGGGACACAAGTCAAGAGTGAGAGTAGTGGAAATGAGTTATTTGAGAGGAGCCTGTAGAGTCACTTGGAGAGACAGACTGACAAATGAGGATGTGAAGGAGCGTTGTGGTGTGGATGTTGATGTAATAGGAAGCATTAGGAGAAACACACTGAAGTGGTTTGGGCATATGGAGAGGATGGAGAGTCAGAGACTGATGAGGAGAGTGTATGTGAGTGAGGTGGAGGGGGGGGAAAGGGAGGGGGAGGCCAAGAATGAGATGGAGGGATGGAGTGGAGAGTATATGAGAGAGGGGTGTGTGAATTGGTAGCAGGGCAGTAAAGTTATGGTCTTCGAGAGAGGTGAAGTCCGTGAATGTACAGTGAAGTTGGATGATGAGAAAATGGAAAATGTAAGTACGTTTAAGTACTTGGGTAGTGTGATGAGCAAGGATGGAAGTTTGGAGGGTGAAGTGCTTGAAAGGGTACAACAAGGAAGAAAGGTTGGTGGTTCCTTGAAAGCAGTGATAAGAAACAGGGAAGTGAGCATGGAAGTGAAAAATTTATTACATGACAGTATTGTGAGACCAACTATGACGTACGGAAGTGAAGCTTGGACGTTGTTGGAGGGACACAAGTCAAGAGTGAGAGTAGTGGAAATGAGTTATTTGAGAGGAGCCTGTAGAGTCACTTGGAGAGACAGACTGACAAATGAGGATGTGAAGGAGCGTTGTGGTGTGGATGTGGATGTAATAGGAAGCATTAGGAGAAACACACTCTGAAGTGGTTTGGGCATATGGAGAGGATGGAGAGTCAGAGAGTGATGAAGAGAGTGTATGTGAGTGAGGTGGAGGGGGGGGGAAAGGGAGGGGAAGGCCAAGGATGAGATGGAGGGATGGAGTGGAGAGGTATATTAGAGAGGGGTGTGTCAATTGGGAGCAGGGCAGTGAAATGGAGGGGGACAGGGTGACGTGGAGGCGATTTGTTTGTGGCCACCCCATATAAGGGATTAAGGCGTCTGGCAATAGATAGATAGATAGATAGACAGGTGCCTGTGTAGCTTCCTTAGCTCTGATATATGCCTGGCCATGTTGATAAAGGTAACGCTACTGTTGCAATGGCAATGGCGTCGTGGGTATGGTGACACTACGATCCTTGTGTGCATACGCAAGTACAGGAACTGACTGCAAGGGAGGGGTGGGGTCATGCTGCTCAGTTTTTGTCTTCGTTTACAGACTAAGTCCAAACCCACCTTCCACTTACAGCGCCATTACCGCACTCAGGAGATATTCACAGACCTGATGTATTAATAATGTAACCCAGATGCCGTTGAGGTATGTTGACAACTCTTAAAACTCGGGAACTCAGTCTTGATGTTTACTCACGGACGTCCACTTCTCACCGTAAATAAGCACACTAATTTATATTACACACACACACACACACACACACACACACACACACACACACACACACACACACACACACACACACACACACACACACACACACACACACACACACACACACACACACACACACACACACACACACACACACACACACGATAAATATGGTTTAAGACACGGGACAGTACGAGCTTGACTCATTCCTGTAAAGATACAATTAGGTAAGAACAATTAGGTAAGAACACACACACACACACACACACACACACACACTCTACGTCCATGCAGATGTTGCTGATATGACCATTATCGCATCATGCAACGCAGATCAAGCCTGCTCATTCGATGAGCTAGTCTCACATGAAAGACATGAAAGAAAGCAGAATCCTCTTTCAGCTTTACTTTCGCATCAACCCTCGTTCACTTGCATGTACTGTATCACTCTTGTTTTTTTAAAAGTTTCTCTCTCTCTCTCTCTCTCTCTCTCTCGCTCTCTCTCTATCTATCTATCTATCTATCTCTCTCTCACACACACACACACACACACACACACACACACACATACACACAGGAGGATATAATAAATAAAAGTAGTAATCAACAAAAGCT
>NC_136991.1:18737156-18752156 GCF_032717465.1 Coenobita brevimanus | reverse complement strand
TTCTTCACAAACAGCCACTAAGGTTTGAAATGTAGATTAACCAGCACATATTCATGTGGTAGAGAGTCCATGCTCGATCCAAACCTTGTAATTTGCATGAGCAGATGAATTAAATCTGTCTATCTATCTATCTATCTATATATATCTATATATCTGTATATCTATATCTATCTATCTATCTATCTATCTATATATCTATCTATATATCTATCTATCTATCTATCTATATATATATATATATATATATATATATATATATAAAATTGTGTGCGTGTGTGAGTGTGTTAAAATGAAGTTGTGTTACCAGTGATTTCATGAAATTCTTAGGGAGTACGTGAAGTGAGTTTAAACTAGGATTGGTAAACGTACATTAAAGTAAGGATGCAGTTAGGTTAGTCTGGGATAATGTAGGTTATGTTTATTTTAGCATCATTCATTCATTATCCAATCATACGTTGCCTCATGAGGAGCGTAGGATCCAGGGGCTATAATAGGTTGATTAGTTTAAATTAGATTAATTTAGAATACTCTTAACAAAACTTACCATTCATCTAAAATAGTCTAAACTAGCCTAACCTAACATAACTTAAGCTTAACCTAGATTGTCCAAGGCTAACCTGACTACAGCATAAATTAACCTGACCTAAATTTATAAATCACAGTTTAAACTTACTTCACGAAATTCCAAGAGATTTCATGAAATCACTGGTTACACAAGTTCCCTGTAATATATATATATATATACACAGTTATATATATATATATATATATATATATATATATATATATATATATGCAAACTAACCACAGGAGAAATGAAAGGAGCAACAGTGAGTACTTTTGTATGTTACATCTTTAGACAGAGTGAGACAGAAACGTAATGGGTAGAGGTCTTTTATGCACATCCGCAGCAGGTAGTGGCACACAGAACAATGGATGACCTGAATTTTTACCTGCGGCTTAACTTAGGGTCACCTGCAACAGGAAGTGGAACACGACAAAGGATGACCTGAATCTAAAAATGCACGTGACAAAGGAGGAGGGAGTAGAAGGGTAGGAAAGGGGAGTGGGAGGGAGGGGGAAGGGGAGAGGGGGGAGGGAGGTGGGGATAAATACTGCTGCTTAACTTAAGACCTAGAGGATTAATGCTTGGTGTGTCCCACACAGGTGTGACTACACCACCAGGAGATGACAGGGAACAATCAGTTGTTAGTCTGGGGTATACTGCTTTAAAATTAATTCAGTTAACAATTTATCACACTTAAAATGACCATAGCTCATGTTTACATTCTTTTCATATGTGCCAGAAATTAGACAAGATTCTATTACATTTCTTTCGTCTAAGCTTTTTGATCTTGCTAGAATCTTGGAGCCTGTCCTGTCAATATGGTGATCACTGGATGCTTTGTGCTGAAATAAACCACTACTCTTTTGGGCTGTCCTTACACTGTATTTATGTTAACATAAGAACATAAGAAGAGAGGATAACTGCAGTAGGCCGGTTGGCCCATGCTAGGCAGCTCCTAGAAGAGTAACTGAACTACTAGAATGAGATAAGGATAGCAAAGAAGAAGGCTCTCCCCCGCCCTCCAAACCCTCCAGCTGAAGCCGGCAGGAAAAAGTCAGAAAGAACACCACGCCGTATAGAAAAACTGGCTTGGACATTTTACAGGAAAGTGTGAAAGGAGAACAGAGACTATCACAGTGTAACCTGAAAAGAATTTTTTTTTGAATTAGTATTGGTTATAAGATTTTCTTTATTCTATATCCACCCCTTACTTGTCATCTGCTTATCTAGCCTATGCTTGAAACTCTCAATGGAAGAGGCAGCAACTACTTTACTAGGTAGCTTATTCCATTCGTCTACTACTCTATTACCAAACCAATTTCTACCGATTTCCTTTCTGAAAAGGAATTTTTATAGTTTGAAACCATTATTTCTAGTTCTATCCTGTATGCTCACTTTAAGTACCTTGCTAGATTCTAATTTCCAAATCTTTTCCAGATTGTCCTATGTAAAATTTGTTACAGCTTTTACACGGGATTTTGTAAACAACGCCTGAATTACTGAAAGGGCTGTTCTTGATGAGGGTTTTTTTTTTTTTTATGGTGTTTTCATATTTGAATACTACTTGTACATTGAGTTTCCTCAGTATGTGGACAACATCAAGAAAATTTTCATGGAAGGGGAGGACAAGGGTTCTTTTAATGTTCTGGCGATCTGGCTTATTAGTTTTCCCTTCAAGGAATCGTTTCCCTCTGAAAACATTATCAAGCTAATTAAAATGTGCATTGTGAACTCTTCTTTTACCTTTGAAGGTAAATTTTACACACAAAAATTTGGTATGGCCATGGGTAATCCCCTCTCCCCAGTTCTGGCAAATATTTACATGGAGTACTTTGAGAAACATTTACTGACCTCCATAAATGAGCAAAACATAATTTGGCTCCGATACGTTGATGATATCCTGTGCTTCTGACCGAACAGTCTTCCCATTGATGAATTTCTCATACAATTAAATTCGTTAGTTCCATCGATTAAATTTACTCATGAGATGGAAATAGATAATGAAGCCATTTTTGGATGTAAAAGTTATCAGGGACCAAAATGTTTTGAAGACTAACGTATACAGAAAACCTACAAATATTATGTCATATGTGCATTACTATTCAAACCATCATATTAATGTAAAAAGATCTGTATTCATATCCATGTACCTAAGAGCATATAGAATTTCAGACCCAGAATTTTTAGATGATGAACTAAAAATGATTCAGAGTATTGGAAAGAAGCTAAAATATCCACAAAGCATACTAACTTAGTGCCACAATACAGCGAAGAAACGATTCCTTGAAGGGAAAAACTAATAAGCCAGATCGTCAGAACATTAAAAGAACCCTTGTCCTCCCCTTCCATGAAAATTTTCTTGATGCTGTCCACATACTGAGGAAACTCAATGTACAAGTAGTATTCAAATATGAGAACACCGTAAAAAAAAAAAAAAAAAAAAAAAAAACTCATCAAGAACAGCCCTTTCAGTAATTCAGGCGTTGTTTATAAAATCCCGTGTAAAAGCTGTAACAAATTTTACATAGGACAATCTGGAAAAGATTTGGAAACTAGAATTTCACAACATAAATACAGTGTAAGGACAGCCCAACAGAGTAGTGGTTTATTTCAGCACAAAGCATCCAGTGATCACCATATTGACTGGACAGGCTCCAAGATTCTAGCAAGATCAAAAAGCTTAGATGAAAGAAATGTAATAGAATCTTGTCTAATTTCTGGCACATATGAAAAGAATGTAAACATGAGCTATGGTCATTTTAAGTGTGATAAATTGTTAACTGAATTAATTTTAAAGCAGTATCCCCCAGACTAACAACTGATTGTTCCCTGTCATCTCCTGGTGGTGTAGTCACACCTGTGTGGGACACACCAAGCATTAATCCTCTAGGTCTTAAGTTAAGCAAGCAGTAGTTATCCCTTCCTCCCTCCCCCCTCTCCCCTTCCCCCTCCCTCCCACTCCCCTTTCCTCCCCTCCTACTCCCTCCTTCTTTGTCACGTGCATTTTTAGATTCAGGTCATCCTTTGTTGTGTTCCACTCCCTGCTGCAGGTGACCCTAAGTTAAACCGCAGGTAAAAATTCAGGTCATCCATTGTTCTGTGTGCCACTACCTGCTGCGGGTGTGCATAAAAGACCTCTACTCTTTACGTTTCTGTCTCACTCTGTCTGAAGATGTAATATACGAAAATACTCACTGTCGCTCCTTTCATTTCTCCTGTGGTTAGTTTGCATACATATCTTCACGGTGAAGTGAAGTCTCTGCATATATATAGTATATATATATATATATATATATATATATATATATATATATATATATATATATATATATATATATATTTGTGTGTGTGAGAGAGAAAGAGAGAGAGAGAGACAAGGGGGGGAGTATTTGAGGCTTGCGAGATGAGGTAGAATTCTCTGTCTGTCTCTCTGTCTCTGTCTGTCTGTCTGTCTTTCTCTCTCTCTCTCTCTCTCTCTCTCTCTCTCTCTCTCTCCACCCTTGCTTCATTTGTGAAATATTTTTTACTAGGCCACTTTGTTACCTTCCCCTGCATTCCTCCCTCCGGCTTTGATATGCTTGTTCTTCATCCTTGTCCACCGTTTGCCCCTACTTTAAACGCATGTTTCAGTTATATTGTCTCCTTACACTCTCTGTCCACCTGTATTTCCCCATTAGATAGATGTGTTATAGTTTCTCTAGTGCCTTGCAACCTCTATATTTACCTCCACTGCACGTCTCTTTATCTCTGTCTATTCGTCTGCCTATTTACTGTATGTCATATGAGGAAGTGTACAGCACTAGTGAAGAGCAAAAGATCAGCAGATGAGAAGGACTGTATTTAAAGGCAAACAAATACAGTAAACTGCTGAGGGAGACTTGAAGAAGGTTTAATTTCTGGGTAGAATTTTCTGAAGCGGGGTCCGACCCAGGACCCCTTTTCATCAAGAAGCATCTGACTTTACACAATACATGAGTTATAAAGGAAAAATACTGACATGCCTTCATGAAAGGCCTTTTAGTGGTCACCCATCCAAGCACTTCCAGAATCTATTTACTGTACACAACATCACTGAATTATCCATAGATTTATATTTTGCCACTGTACTACTGTCATCCTTATATAAACTAATATTCTTATTATTCCATGGTACAAAAAAAGGAAAGAGACAAAAGTATCACTCACTGCCTCAAACACTGTCTCCCAGCAACTAGTCTAAGGGTCAAATGACTAACTTTGCCCTGTGATGTTGACCTTCGACAGATTCTTCAAATCTATTTTCTTTATTCTTGCTTAACTTTCCACCCGTCTTCCGACTCTCAATCAAATCAGATCAGAAATTTTCGGGCTGACTTTACCCAAAATCCTTGACCACTGACCTTTCCGTGTCACCTTGACCTTTTACTGATTGTTCTTACATTCCAGCCTCTCTATCTATAATTTAACCTGAAGCCTTCCACAAAGCTTAGTCTGTGTCGGGGGAAAAAGTTTAGTTGACCCTCTCATGTAACCTTGACCTTTGACCTTTTGTTGTGAAAAAAAAAAAAAACAGCAGGTCAGCCACCTTGGTGATGGCCAAATAACCCACCAACTTTAGTATAAATCACACCAAACTGTTTTAATTATTATGTCCACACACAAACACAAAAGTCAAACTTTAACTTTGTCCTGTGCAACTGATCTTTATTTAACTGCTTTGAAACTAAGTACTTCGCTCTTGATTGACACTTCCACGAAGTTCGGCTCAAAATAGATCAAAGATGTTAATGCTGACCTTGCCCTGCTACCTTGGCGTTTGACCCTTCCGTGAGACCTTGATCTTTAAGTGATCTATTGTTTCTGAAGTTGAATTAGCTTTCTCTAGTCTTACTTTCAATCCTTCCACAACGACTGGTATAAAATAAATAAAACCCGTCGAAGAGGACGTGGCCAATGACCTTGACCTTTGACTTAGTTTCCTGGTAAACAAGATCCTCAACTCTTTAGTCAACTTTAGTTACAAACGGACCAAACTGTTTGTTTTATTTTGGTAACAAAGAGACACAGAGGTAGATCTAATACCTTGTCATGTATCCTTGATCTTTTACTGAATGTTATCAAAATACAATAATTTGATCCCTTAATTCTTTCTTTTTCCATAATTGTTCTACTAAATTTTGTCTAAGCTGGATGGAATCTATTTAAAAGAGATTCTACTTAGTCAGGGTTTGGCAGAACTTTTTCATTTTAACTTTTTGCCTTCATAAAAAAAACAAAAAACTCTCCCCATTGGATCTCCCTCAACTTCTTCCAAATTTGGCTAAGATAGGAAAAAAAAATGCTTTTGTTATCTTATTAGCATCCACACACACACACACACACACACACACACACACACACACACCGCTCGCTGGTGCAGTGGTAACGCTCTCGCTTGCCAACTGGTGGACGGGAGTTCGCGCCTCGCTCAGGTTGCGAAAAGTTTCACTGACGAAGTGAGTGGTTACTGTCCCCCTCGAGCAAGGGGACGGGTGTGTGGGTGTGTGAAGGTCACAGCCTTGCCCTTAGATCGGACTATATGAGCTCTCAGCTCCCTTCCGGGAGGGTAAAAGCTGACGATCACGACCATCAAGTGATCCTGACCGACCCGGTGAATTACACACACACACACACACACACACAAAATAATTGAGAAAAGCAATAATATAATTTTAGTGGGTGACTTTAACTGTAAAGAGGTGAACTGGGAGGAATGGTACTTGGGAGGCGGCGAGGATTCATGGGGCACTATGTTATTAAATATAATAATGAATAATGTGATGATGCAATGGGTCAAAGAAGAGACACGGTTTCGAGGTGAGGACACACCAGCAAGGTTAGATTTACTGTTCACCAAAGAACCCGATGTAATAGAATCATTGAAATATCTCTGTCCTTTAGGAAAAAGTGATCATGTGGTCATTGAGTTCCAGATGTTAATAGGGAACGTCGAGCCAAGAGACGAGCTTCATAGACAGGGAAGATACAACTTTGGGAAAGCAAATTTTACAGGATTGAGAAACTTTTTTGAAAATGCGGATTGGAGAAAATTCAGAGAAACAAGAGAGATACAGAGGAAGTGGGATATCTTTCTAGACCTCTATAATTTGGGAGTGGAAAAATTTGTACCAAGAGTAAGAGGGAAAGAAAACAGGAAAAAGGAGTGGTTTAATAGAAGGTGTGTGATAGCAAAAAAAGAGAGAGATAAGGCGTGGAACAATTGGAGAAAGAGAGGTAACAACAGGACAAAGGAAGAATATAAAAGAACAAGAAATGAATACACAAGAATACGTAGAGAAGAAGAAAGGAATTTTGAAAAAGGTATAATAGACAAACGCAAGGATGAACACAAACTGTTTTATAGATTTGTTAATGGCAAACTGAAACAAAAGGAAGGAATCACCAAACTGAAAGTAGAAGGAGAGGTCTTTAAGGATGCGGCAATGCAAGCAGAAATAATGAACAAACGTTTCCAGTCAGTTTTCACTAAAGAAAAGAACATAAGAACATAAGAAGGGAGGATAACTGCAGTAGGCCGGTTGGCCCATGCTAGGCAGCTCCTAGAAGAGTAACTGAACTACTAGAATGAGATAAGGATAGCAAAGAAGAAGGCTCTCCCCCGCCCTCCAAACCCTCCAGCCGAAGCCGGCAGGAAAAAGTCAGAAAGAACACCAAGCCGTATAGAAAAACTGGCGTGGACATTTTACAGGAAAGTGTGAAAGTAGAATAGAGAGCTTGTGGAAGGGGAGGGAGTGATTAGAAATGTTCCGGTGATAAAAGATATAAAAGTGGAGGTACAGGAAGTGTATAAATTACTGGAAACTCAAGATGTAAGGAAAGCCCCAGGACCTGATGGAATTTCTAATTGGGTACTGAAGGAATGCAGAGAACAACTGGCGGATGAAATTCACAGTTTAATCGTATGCTCACTGGAAGAGGGGAAAGTGCCACAAGAATGGAAGAGGGCAAATGTGGTACCAATTTACAAGGGAGGAAACAGGGAAGAACCCCTGAATTATAGACCAGTGTCTCTAACCAGCATGGTCGCAAAATTGTGTGAGAGAATCCTGAAAGACAGATGGATAAAATATCTGGAAGAGATGAATATTTTTGCTGAATGTCAGTTTGGATTCAGAAGTGGAAGGTCATGTGTTTCTAACTTGTTGAGCTTTTACTCAAGAGCGAATGACGTGGTACAGGAGAGAGATGGTTGGGTGGATTGTGTGTACTTAGACTTAGAGAAGGCCTTTGACAAGGTACCTCATAAGAGACTAATGTGGAAACTAGAATATATAGGAGGACTGAAGGGGAAACTTCTGGAATGGATGAAAGACTTTTTGAGAGACAGACAAATGAGGACAGTAATAAAGGATAGGATGTCTGGAAGGAGGGAAGTAACAAGAGGAGTCCCTCAAGGCTCGGTGTTGGCGCCAGTAATGTTCCTGATTTACGTAAATGATATGGTAGATGGAGTGAACAGTTATGCAAGTCTGTTTGCTGATGATGTAAAGATCTTGAGGAAGGTAGAGGTTGAGGAGGATTGTAAAATACTGCAGGAGGATTTGGATCGGATACGCAATTGGAGCCGGACGTGGGAAATGAAATTTAATGTAAAGAAATGTAAAATATTGGAAATGGGTAAAAGTACCAGCAGGCCATCACTGAATTATTTGTTGGGTAATGAATTAATCACAAAAAGGAGAGAAGAGAAAGATTTGGGAGTGCTGGTCCAAGATAGTTTGTCACCAGAAAAGCACATTAACAAGATAGTTGGAGAGACTTATATACTCTTGACTAATATAAGAGTAGCATTTCATTATATGGATGAGGAGATGATGAAAAAATTGATAGTGGCAATGATCCGCCCCAGGTTAGAATATGCAGGAGTAGTGTGGTCCCCACACAAAAAGAAAGATATAAACAAGGTTGAGAGAATACAAAGAACAGCAACCAAGATGGTCCCCAGTCTGACAGACCTGTCATACAGAGAGAGGCTGGAAAAACTGGATTTGCCTTCCTTAGAGGAAAGGAGAAAGAGGGGAGACATGATTGCAGTGTTCAGGACCATGGTGGGAGTAGATAAAATTGACAAAGAAGATCTGTTTATATGGGATAAGAGAGCAACAAGAGGACACGGAATGAAATTGAAAAAGTCAAGCTGCTTGAAGGATATCAAGAAATATAGCTTTCCTTACAGAAGTATTGACTTATGGAATAGCCTGGACAAAGAGATCGTCCAGTCTTAAAACAACGAGTTTAAAGCTAAATTTGACTTATTGAGAAACAGCGACGGAAACCCACGAGCATAGTACATTCAGTGTATATCACAATTAGGTATATTAGGTAAATGCTTAAAATATTTGGAACGACTTAGACAAAGATATGGTGCATGAGAAAAACATTCATGTGTGTAAAGGTAGACTTGATAAATGTGGATATGGAGACAGGACAACACGAGCATTGCTCAATTCCTGTATACTACAAATAGGTAAATACAAATAGGTAAATACACACACACACACGCACGCACGCACGCTCGCCGCTTAATACATAACAACTTTTCTCGCTTTGCAAGCTTGTAAAAATAAAAAGACATATGACACCTTTGATAGCCAAACTGACCCCCGCAATTCTGGAAGAAGAAGTAAATAATTATATTTGGAGGATTTGGGGGGGGGGGGAGAGTCCCAGTGGTCCCAACCTCCATTAATTCTGATCTGGGTGAAGGCTTATCACTGCGCAAAATGTTGTGTGATTCGTGAAATCTATGTTTGTTTCTTGGAGGATGTCTTTCTTTGGGAGGTGGGGTGGCGAATGGAGATCCACATTACCCAAAATGTGGCCAGGGAGAATGCCTACCATAAGCCAGAACCAGATGTTCTTAGGTTAGAACCATGACCTTGCATGAAGGCTTTGACTCCCGTATTACACTTCCCCATGAGGGTTAGACTTAGAGGTATCACATGGCTTAAATGTGTTCCAGTAAAGATTTACCATTCTCTAAAATTTCATGTTCTTATATATACATAAAAAAAAAAAAAAAAACGTATTTGATACTCTCACCCCCGGGACTGTCACTGTGGAGGGTGGTCATTGGTGATGCCACCCTGCCTAGATCATGTGGCCTGGGTAAATGCCAACGAGTAAACTAAAATTTGTATATTTTGGTTAACAACTACAGTTGTGTATAATGCCTTTGCCAGGAGCCTTGGAGGTCGCCACCCGCCCCCTCCCCCTCCCCCACGTGAGAGATGACCCTTGTTGGTTTCACCCTTCCCAAAACGTGCCTCCCCCTTCCCCTTCCCCCGAAGAAGGGCTACCCCAATTGGTCCCACCATGCTTATAATTTGGTGCGAATGAAGCTGCACCAGTGTGAAAAAAAAAAAAAAAATGTGTTCCTGTGTATAAAACTGGCCGTGCCTAATAGTTCTTGGACTCCTGGGGACAGCCACCCACCCAAGGCGCAGCATGGGAGGTTATAACCTGCACGAAACTTGGCCCGGAGGGAGGTCTTCCGATAAGCAAAACTTTGTTTTCTTACCACTCTTGCCATAAGGTCTGGACATCTTTTTTCAAGAAAATACACTAACTCTGAGGGACTTAAGGAAGAAGTGACACAGGTACAGGCACAATATTTTGCCATCCCTGTGGGTATGGCATAAAAAAAAAATGCATTAAAGAATATTATTATTTTGTCCATATCACTATCATACACTCACCCACAATATACAGTACAGTAGGTTGTAGTGATGGTGGTGTTGTAGTGCATGTGTTTGGAAGCCAGGCCTAGCCAGGTCTACACAGGGGCATACAGCTGGCAATGTTATGGTAATGTTATTATTTGCAGGTGAAACTGATTTGGTCCCCTGGGACAATGTGCTAATAGTAGTGTAACCTTCTCCTTTTTCCCATCAATTAGTCCTTGGTTTCGGATATTTGCTCCTTGTCTGTGGAAATTTCATCCTTGCTTAATGTGATTTATTTCTTGTTTGGAGTACTTTATTCATTGTAGTTTAGTACTTTGGTCCTTGTTTGTGGTATATAATTTTTTTTTTTAAGTAATAAGGCTCTCTTTGAAAATACTTTGGGCCTATACACCATAATTCATCCTTGGTTAATGGTAACTCTGGTCGTGGAATGGAAGGCCATTTAGGTTGTCGCGGCTTTGTATTAGAACTCCTTTCAGTTTTGCTTGAACTTGCTTTTTTTTTTTTTTTACTGTAAACAATGGAATATGCTTCTATATCCGTCATTTAGTTTGTATCGATGAACATCTGCCTCCAGAAGGCTGCATTTATAAATAAGAGAGTCAGTGTCTACGAGACTGGTCATTGTTTATGATTTCAATGTTCTGGGCACTCTATCTGTCTGTCTATTGCCAGACGCCGTAATCCCGTAAAGGGTGGCCACAAACAAATCACCTCAATGTCGCCCTTTACCCAGCTATTTCACTGCCTTCCTCCCAGCTCACATCCCATTCTATCATGTACTTCACTCTACCCCTCCGTCTTATCCTCGCCTCCTCCCCTCCCTCTCCCCTCACTCACATACACTTTCCTCTTCATTCTCTCGCCTCCATCCTCCCCACATGGTCAACCCACCTCAATGTATTTTTCCTAATGCTTTCTATCACATCTACATCCACACCAAAACGCTCTTCACTTCCTCATTTGTCTTTCTGTCTCTCCATGTAACTAAACATGCTCCTCTTAAATAACTCATTTCCACTGCTCTCACTCTTGTCTTGTGTCCTTCCAACAAGGTTCAAGCTTAGCTGCCATAAGTTAGATATGGTATCAAAATACTATAATGCAGTGCTTTTTTCTGCCATGCTCACTTCCCAGTTTCGTATCATTGCTTTCAAAGAACCAGCAACTTTTTTTCTCTGTTGTACCTATTCATGCACTTCATCCTCCTAAGTTCCATCCTTACTCATCACACTTCCCAAGTACTTAATGCACTCACATTATCCATTTTCTTATCGTCCAACCTTACTGTACATTCACTGGCTTCATTTCACTCGAAGACCACAAGTTTACCCATCCCTTCATTCATCTTTAGATTCCGTATCTTGAAAAGTCTCCAAAATTCATTCACCAAGCCTTGCTGTTTCCCCTCTTCCTCACTAAACAAGAGAGTATTATCTGCAAACAACAGTACAGGAAGTTTCCAAATTCTGCCCTCTCCCATTAGGACCGTTCCAACATCCACAGCCCTACTTTGTATCTCTTCTATAACTCCATCCATGCACAGATTGAACAACCATGGAGACCTGCCAGATCGCTGTTTCAATTCAACATTCAGATAGAAAAATTCACTCATTTCACCATCCATATGTACTGCAGCCTGATCACCCTCATACATATTCTTCACGGCATTCAACAGCTTCCCATTTACTTCTTCTATCTTTAGTACTTTCCACATTCCTTGTCTATCCACTGTGTCTTATGCTTTCTCCAAATCCATGAAGGCCGCATTCAACTTCTTTCTCTTCTTTAGAAACAATTTCCACTAAACACCTAAGGATGAATATCTGATCTACACAACCTCCACCCTTGCTGAAACCTTCTTGTTGTTTTCCAGTTAATTTCTCTGCTATTTCCCTAACTGTTAATAAGTATCCTACCATATTCTTTTCTTGTTACAGTAGTCCCTCATTTATCCAGACGTCCAGTATCCAGATTTGTTCATTATCTGGATGATGGACCTTGGCTGTATTAAACCATTATCTGAATTTACTTGCTATTATCAGGAAGTTAAAGTCCCTGAAAACTTCGGCCAGCCAGCCAAAATGTTGAAACATTCGGTATCGTGGCCACTGGGTTCGAACCGAGAGGAGGATGTAGGCTGTAACGCACAACCAGAGCTAGAATATCCGTCCGCCCCTGTATTGAATGATCAAAGTTGTTCAGATAACTCCCAACGAACCTCCAGCACCCGAGTAATAATACTAACCCACAAGAGGTGCCAAAACGTCTGTTCGTGTATATATATATATATATATATATATATATATATATATATATATATATATATATATATATATCTTTCTTTCCTTCATTCTTTCCTCGTCCTTCTGCCCACGGGTGACTTTACACTCCCACTTCTGTCTTTCATTCCTTCATTCTTTCCTCTTCCTTCCGCCTATGGGTGACTCTACACTGAGTGACAAGCCAAATGGTCTCCTGTACACCAGGACACTATTTACTAAGCTGGGTCGTAACCATATAACCAAATTTTGGCGCCTGGTGTTTTTTTTTTATTATTTTTTTTTTTTATGTCTCCGACTCTGGGCATAGGCTTCACAGCCTGCTATCAAGGCCCAGCAGTCCTCCTACATACCATACACCTCTACATGTCATCAATGGGTAATCATTGTGCTCCAATCGGATTGAGCCGGTGAAGGTTTATATCCAAGGGGTGATTGGGGTTTATTGCTCACATAATGCCACTCAGGGATGAGTGAGGTTGGTCACTCTCATCTTAAATGTCAGGACCAACTGCCTAGCCCCAGGCTCCTACGCTCCTCATGGGGCAACGTAGGATTGGATGATGGATATATATATATATATATATATATATATATATATATATATATATATATATATATATATATATATATATATATATGTGTGTGTGTGTGTGTGTGTGTGTGTGTGTGTGTGTGTATGTATATGTATGAACAATATATATATATATATATATATATATATATATATATAGAGAGAGAGAGAGAGAGAGAGAGAGAGAGAGAGAGAGAGAGAGAGAGTATCAACAAGATTCATAATATTTAACATTCACGGGATATTCCACTTGAGGAAAGGTGGCTGTCAACTAAGAGAAATGGTAAAAATGTTCAATTTCATTTGATGAATCTTTCTCGTTTAATCCACTATTTACGTAACTAATGCTTTTAGCTGTGACTGAAATATTGGTACTGGTAATGCTATAGATTTGACATATCTGGACTGAAGGTCGTAATCTAGCCGGAGTAGGAGGCTTCGTAGCATATATTTAGCTATTTTCTTTGCACTTTTCATTTTTTATTGGCTTGTATGCCAAACAAAATTTACATCACCAATGTACAGTATAACGCTATCTAAAATCTGGAAAATACATTGATCTTGAACTAGGCTTTTTATTTTAATTTATTTTTTGAGTAAAGAACATCATTGTTCGTTTTTATCCGTGGATTCTTATTTACGACCCTCCCCCCCAAAGAAAAATGATAAGATAAAGTAGTGAAGAATCCTCCAATGTAAAGTAGAATACGACTTTCTATGATAATGATAATATGTCTTATTTTTAATCACGAGTATGAACGATGCCTCCTCTTGGCTTACTTGGCTGATACCCGCTTTCGTTCGTTTCTTGAGAGTTTGGTACAAAGTCACTGAAACTCAAAAAGAGATGAACTTGATTACCCTACTCCCCCCCCCCTCTCTCTCTCTCTCTCTCGTTTTACTTCATTTTTGGAGAAATTGTAAAATTATTGTACATAACGTTCGATAATGAGAAATGTTATATATTGTACCGAAAATGAATTTGTCGTATATGTATGATAATTAGTGTACATATGGCAACACTGCTCCTGTAGTCTGACAGGGTTCCACGGGACCCACTCAGCAGACACAATCAAGAATTGGGTGTTATCACTCAAAGAACCACCCACCATTACCTTACAAAAAGTACCTTCATGCAGGCTTCTGATAATATTTACAATTTTTTCTGGTATACCATAGAATCTCATAATTTTCAACATAGCTCCACATGAAACACTATCAAATTCCTTTTCAAAATCCACAAAACACATACTAAGTGGCATTTTCATTTCATTAGCTTGTTGCATTAGATGCCTTACATTAAAATCTGATCGTTACAACCTCGACCCTTTCTATATCCCGGTTGTTCTTCTCTTAAACTTTTATCAATTACTGGCTCTATTCTGTTCAACAAAATTTTGGAAAAGACTTTTTCAACTACAGGCGTCAAAGTTATCCCCCTCCAATTGCCACACACACTTAAATTTCCCTTTTTGGTATTTTTATAATCACTCCATTCTTCCACTCATCTGGAATTCCACAATTATCCCAAGCCACATAAGTTTCAAAAGTGCATTCATCAACTCATCATTTTCCACCTTAAACATTTCAGGAAATATTCCATCCTCTTCTGGGGCCTTAAAATTCTTTAACTCCTTTATAGATTTTGCTACCTCTTCCAAGGTTATATCCCCTGTTTCTATCTGCAAATCTCTCTCGGCTGGCAAAATGTCCTCCTCAGCTGGGATTGGTCTATTCAGAACAGATTCAAAATGCTCTTTCCACTTTCCTTTTATATCCAAATCTTTAGTCATCAAATTACCATTTCTGTATCGTACAGGTATTTCCTTCCTTCTCTTTTCAGTCCCAGTT
>NC_136991.1:18729656-18732156 GCF_032717465.1 Coenobita brevimanus | reverse complement strand
AGTCAGTAAGAGGAGGAGAGTTAATGAGACGAAAAGCCTTTGACTCCACCCTATTGAGAAGAGCTGTATGTGGGGAGCCTCCCCACACATGAGAGTTGTACTCCACACAGGGGCGGATAAAACCACTGTATAGAGTCAACAATTGTGCGGGGGTAAAGAAAGAGCAGAGTCAGCTTAGCACACCCAATCTCTTGGAAGCAGATTTTACAAGAGATGTAATAAGATCTTTCCAAGATAAGTCCCGAGTAAATGAGACCCCAAGCATGTTCAAGGTTGATGCAGGATTAAGCTGAATATTATTAAACATTAGTGGATATACCTGTGGAAGATTTTGTCTGGTTGATAGGTGTAAGAACTGAGTCTTAGATGCATTAAAAACAACCATATTATTTTTACCCCACTCAGAGATACGAGCCAAGTCAGACATTAGGTGTGCCATAGCCTCATCCCTTGTTTGTTGAAGAAACTGTTGAGATGGGCGTTGCGGGAACCGAATGGAAAGTTGAATTGTGGAGTCATCAGCGTATGAGTGGATAGGGTTAGATGTACAGCTTAGAAGATCATTGATGAATAAACGGAAGAGAGTTGGTGATAGGACAGAGCCCTGAGGAACACCACTGTTAATAGATCTAGGAGAAGAACGATGGCCGTCTACAACAGCGGCTATAGAACGACCAGAAAGGAAGCCAACGATGAAGGCACAGATAGAAGGATAGAAACTGTAGGAGGACGGTTTGGAAATTAAAGATTTATGCCAGACTCAATCGAAAGCCTTTGAGATGTCAAGTGCAATGGCAAAGCTTTCGCCAAAGTCCCGAAAGGAGGATGACCAGGAGTCTGAAAGGTAGGTGAGAAGATCGCCAGTGGAGCGTCCCTGACGGAACCTGTACTGACGATCGGAAAGAAGGTTGTGATAGGAAAGATGCCTTAAAATTTTTCTATTGAGAATTGACTCGAAAACTTTTGAAATACAGGACGTTAAAGCAATTGGATGATAGTTGGAGGGTTGGGAGTGGTCACCCTTCTTTGGGACTGGCTGAATGAGAGCAAACTTCCAGCAAGAAGGAAAGGTACAAGTTGACAGACAAAGGCGAAAGAGTTTGCCTAGGCAGGGTGTAAGCACAGAAGCACAGTTCTTGAGAACAACAGGAGGGACCCCATCAGGCCCATATGCCTTGTTAGTACTGAGGCCAGTGATGGCAGAAAATACATCAACTGAAGAAATTTTAATGTCAGCCATGAGGAAGTCAGAGGGGGGAAGTGATGGAGGAACAGCACTGGAATCGTCTAAGGAGGAATTGGTGGAGAAAGTCTGTGCGAAGAGATCTGCTTTATCAGTAGAAGAAATAGCTACAGAACCATCAGAGTAGAAAAGAGGAGGGAAGGATGATGAGGTAAAGTTGTTAGAAAGATTTTTGGCAAGGTGCCAGAAGGAGTGGGAAGAATTCGAGTTGGAGAGTTGAGAGCATTTAGTATGGATGAAATTAATTTTAGTAGAGCAAAGAACAGACTTAGCACGATTCCGGGCAGAAACGTAAAGATGATGTGATTCAGGGGTGGGTTGGCTCCGGTACCTTTTGTAGGCCCTCTCGTTGTTGCTGACAGCATTAGAACAAGCGTGATTAAACCAAGGCTTTCTTGCGTTAGTCAAAGGATATGAGAAAGGAATGTATGCTTCCATGCCCAAGAGAATAACCTCCGTAATGCGCAAGGCACACTTAGATGGCTCCCGGCCATGGAAGCAATAATCATTCCAGGGAAAATCAAAGAAGTACTGCCTGAGGGCCTCCCAGTCTGCAGCTCCAAAATGCCACAGACGACGTTTCCCTGGAGGGTCCACAGGCCGTACTGGAGTGATAGGACAGGTTAAGGTAATAAGGTTGTGATCGGAGGAGCCCAACGGAGAAAAAAGATTAACAGAGTAAGCAGAAGGATTAGTTGTGAGGAAGAGGTCAAGTATGTTGGAGCTCTCTCCAAGGCGGTCAGGGATATGGGTAGGGTGCTGTACAAGCTGCTCTAGGTCATTAAGGATTGAAAAGATGTAGGCTTGTTCACCAGGTGGATCCATGAAAGGAGAGGAGAGCCAAAGGTGGTGGTGAACATTGAAATCTCCTAGAATGGAGATTTCAGAGAAAGGAGAAATGGATAGAATGTGTTCCATCGTAGAAGTAAGATAGTCGAAGAATTTTTGATAGTCAGTAGAATTAGGGGATAAGTAAACAGCACAGATATATTTAGTCAGAGAATGACAGGAAAGCCGAAGCCAGAGTGTAGAGAATTCAGAAGAATCGAGTTCAGGAACACGAGAGCAAGATAAGTCGTTGCGTATATATACACAACAGCCACCTTTCGCTTTGAAATGAGTATAGAGAAAGTAGAAGGTACAGAAAAGGGTTTGCTGTCAGTTGCCTCAGACAGCTGAGTCTCCGTTAGAAAAAGAAGGTGAGGTTTAGAGGAGGAGAGGTGGTGCTCAACAGAGCGAAAGTTAGAGGAAAGGCCG
>NC_136991.1:18699656-18724656 GCF_032717465.1 Coenobita brevimanus | reverse complement strand
TCCAGCTTTCAAGAATTTTTCTTATTGACTTTATATTAAAAGTTTTGACCTTGTGCGGTGACTTGCTCATTGTTTTTACGTTTTGTCTGCCGCCTTCCATTGCACAGACTTCATCCAACTGTTCCTCCCGTGCACTTTTACCCTCATTTTCCCTGCACACACACACACACACACACACACACACACACACACACACACACACACATGTACTATAATGCACCCTCACCTTCACCTTCATCTTTACACTCATCCTCCTTTTCTGTTCCTGCCATCCACTCCTTACCAATACACTCAACTATTTGCTCCACAATCATACTCACACATATGCTGCACTCTCTCTCCCTTATCCTCGCCCTTACTCTCACACTCCCGTACTCATTCTACTCTGCACTCGCACCCTTTTCTTTTTTTCTTTTCACTCTACACCCTCACACACCGCCCACACTTCACAGAACTTATCCTAGATTGCTTTCTTGTTCCTCTTCCTAAGACTTTCCTCATTTCATCATCATCATCATCATCTTCTTCTTCTTCTTCTTGTTTTTTCTTCTTTGCACGATTTCCCATTCCTCCCTTCTCTTAATCTCTGTCACAGATACCCTACTTCCTTTTACCTCTCACTCTCCCACACACCATTCCCACCTCCATCTTATATTCTCCTCGTCTTGCGTAGCCTTGCAGATTATTTCTTCCCTTCTTTTATCCTCTGTTACACCGCCCACATCCACAATCTCTTATTCTTCGCTCTTCCTCCACGGTTATCCTTCCCTATTCGTCCAGTCACCCAACTTATTCTCTTTCCTCCTTCACCATCCACTCTCCTTACGCCGTACATCGCCCTTCCATGTGCCCCTTCCCCCTTCCACTGCTCTTATCACCGTCTTCCCTCACGCTGTCTATCCCGACCCTTCCTCCATTCCTTCATCCTCCTTCATCTCATCCCCCTCATTACTCCCCCTACTCCCCACATCCCTCTCCTCCCTTGCCTCCTCTCACAGTGCCCCCTTAATTCACTCCCCAACCTCTCGTCTGAATTCTGTGAACACGCCACAAGTCCTTTGATAACACACCTGTCTAATTTTAACATGGGGGTAATGGAGAGAGAGAAGGAGAAGGGAAAGAAGATGAGGAAGGAGAGAGATGGCTAAAGAGAGGAGAAAGAAAATAAAACCATAATTCATGTGAGAGACGAAGGAAAAGGGAGGGGGAAGAGAAATATTCAATTATGACAAGGAGAAAGATAATAGCATTTGAGAGGGAAGGACTGAGGGAGGGCGGAAGGCCGGTAGAAAAGAGGATGAAAGAGAGCTAGAAGAATATGAAAGGAAGACATTGCTCTTTAATAGCATATTTTCTTCCTTATGTGTCTTTTTTCTCTTATTTTGTATTCTCTAAACCTACCTTTTGATTCGTTTAGTCTCTTTGCTGCCTACGGTTTCTTTCCTTTTCCTCCAGTGTGTTTTATTTCTTCCCATTCCTCTCTTTTTCCGCCTTTTAGTCTTCCCTGATTTCTAGCATGATTCTTAAAACCTTCATTCTTCACAATCTCTTTTGTCCGGTAATCTCTCTCTCTCTCTCTCTCTCTCTCTCTCTCTCTCTCTCTCTCTCTCTCTCACTACTTACCTTCACTTATCTATCCATACTACTCCTGATTTTCATGTCTTTACCGGGAACCCTGCTGCAAGGATCGTGACTTCATTTTTCTCCTCCCTGTTCCCTCACTTTATTTCTTACACTTTCTCTTACTTTTCTGTGCTTCAGGTATAAAAGTAGTCTTTTTTTTCCTTCCCTCTTTTAATTTTTCATTTCCTTTTTGTCATCTTCCTTCATCTTACCACACACACACACACACACACACACACACACACACACACACACATATATATATATATGTTATGCTACGCGTTCCGAGTCCAATTTCTTGTTCTCTGGACACGAGCGATTGCTCTGGGGTTCCCTTCAAGACCAGGTCTAGAGCATGCAACTAAAGGAACAGGACATAAAAACTCGGGTCAACCAACCTTACACGTATATTGCTACAAAGTCAACATAATGCTTAATGCAGCTTAACACAATACACTGTACAGATTAAGTACACAATACAAGACAGGAGGGCTACTGTTGGGCTGCTGGGGATTGGGCTATCACAGATGTCGTCCAGGTGTGGGAGTGGTCCCGTCAGGTATGCCTTCCGTCAGGAGGCACGGGACCACTGCTAGGGGCCGAGTCGTCTGAGGTGGGCTGCTGGGCGATATAGAGGGATGCCTTTCCCTGGTGGGGCCTCAGTGAGCAGGTCAGCCCTTGGGACTAAGGCCGAACAGGGCGAGCAGATGCGCTTCTCTGCGCCCACTCCTGGAGGAGGACTGCTTGCCATTTGGGCTGGGGAGGTCACGCCCTGGGGTCCTGAGGATGTCCCTGGGTGACTGAGGGCTGCAGTCTCACTTGGGTCGCGCCACTGTCAGGGGCTGCCTGCAGTGTCCCTCCCTTCGGGAGTCCGACAGCGAGGGGCGTCGTATGGGTGCTGGCTGTAAGGAACGGACCCCCAGACTCACTACAGGGCCACTCCAAATCTGCTCCAGCTGCAGCTCTGCCAGGGGGCGGTCACTGTGGAGAGAGCAAGAAGGGTGTCCTGCTCAGCCTCTGGATGGGTGAGGCAAGCAAGGTACATCCTCCATGAGGAGTGTCACAGGGGTAGCAGACGAGGGACGTACGGTGGCCGATCTCTCCCCGGCGCGAACAGTGGCCATTGCTGCAGTTCCACTTACCCCTGGGACAGCAGGTGAAGGGTGTACGGTGGCCGAGCCTTCTCGGGAGCGGACAGTGGCCATCGCCGCAGTCCTGCTTTCTGCAGAGGTGGCAGACGAAGGACGGGCAGTGGCCAATCATTCCCCGGCATGGACGGTGGCTTTCGCCGCAGTTCTGCCCTTCTGTTGGGTTGCAGCTGAAAGACGTAAAGTGACCGATCTCTCCCCGGTGAGGACGGTGGCCATTACCACGGTGCTGCTTCCAGCAGAGGCTGCAGGTGAAGGGCTTGCAGTGCCCGACCCTTCCCCGGTGCGGACAGTGGCTGTCGCCATGGTCCTGCAGGGGATACTAGCAGAGAGGCGTAAGGTGGCGAACTTCTCCCTGACGCAGACGGTAGCCATCATCGCGATGCTACCTGGGACTGTAGGAGTACAAGTCCCACCCCAATCCCGGTGAGTGCTGGTCCGGCTGGAGAGTAGTCTGCCGGGGTGGTGTTCCTCTGGTTGGCTCTGTTGAGGGGAAGAGGGGCACAAGGTATTGGGGAACATAGGCTCATCTGGGCTGGGCCTTTCATATGCCCTATGCACCTCCCTGTGGTCTCCCCTTGGGGTGGGTGTTGCAACATCTTGTCCGTGGTCTCTCGCTGGGGTGGGTATTTCAATATATATATATATATATAGAGATAGATAGATAGATAGATAGATAGATATAGATATAGATATTTACAGTATATATATATATATATATATATATATATATATATATATATATATATATATATATATATATATATATATATATATATAGTAATCCCTTTAATATCCGATGTAATACAGCCAAAGGCATGTCTGGGAGGTGGCTTTGTCCGGATACTGGTCCCCTGCCTCCTGGACTGGTACTTATGGACCCTAACCCAGCCTAACTCAGAAAACCACCTACATAACTACCTACTGGACAATCATAGCACCTATTTAAGACCCTATTCACACTAATAAGGGACAGAAAGCATGAAATATATGAAAATGAACCAGAAAATGAGGATTTAGAGATGAGTATGGAAAGTATTTAGTAGTATTCAGGGTACTTACACCAAGTCCGTGGCCGTCGCAATGAATAACCTGTCTCCTCTCTGACAGTATCAAGGTGCACCTGAAGCACCTACAGTAATCCAGTGCTGCACTGCACTTAATCCTTTCCACTCTGAATTCTATTTTCTTAACACTGTGCATTCTTTTTTCACTTGTGCTCTACTGTACTTGAAACTCACACTGTTGCACTGGGCACTTAAGCCTTTGCACTCTGAATTCCAATTTCTTAACACTCCGAATTCTCTTCTCATTTGCGCTCTACTGTACTTCAAACTCACCACTGTTGCACTTTGCACTTAAGCCTTTGCACTCTGAATTCTAATTTCTTAACAATGTGCATTCTCTTTTCACTTGTGCTCTACTGTACTTGAAACTCACCACTGTTGCACTCTGCACTTAAGCCTTTGCACTCTGAATTCTAATTTCTTAACACTACTGTACATTATGTTCTTTACACTGCACAAGTTTGTAAATTCCCATGTGGTCTAGTGGCGAGTTCTTGCTGTTTATTCACTGTCAGAGTCTGAGAGTAGGTGTTGCAGGTGGCCAAGGGGCGGGTCGCTGGGACTTGGTGATGGACTACCCACTGCAAACGACTCTGAAGACAGGCGCAAACTCACATCCAGTGGCGACTACACCGTGGTCAATGTGCTGGGCTGTGGCTCAGAGGTGGAATGCGTCTTGGAGAGGCAGTGGTAATTCACCGGGTCGGTCAGGATCACTTGATGGTCGTGACTGTCAGCTTTTACCCTCCCGGAAGGGAGCTGGGAGCTCATATAGTCCGATCTAAGGGCGAGGCTGTGACCTTCACACATGCACACACCCGTCCCCTTGCTCAAGGGGGACAGTAACCACCCACTTCGTCAGCGAAACTTTTCGCAACCTGAGCGAGGCGTGAACTCCCGTCCATCAGTTGGCAAGCGAGAACGTTACCACTGCACCAGCGAGCGGTGTGTGGAGCTAGGGCTGGGCACAGCAGGGGTCACGGTCCTAAAGAAACTGTCAATGGTTGATTGACGTAAGGAACGGCAATTCTGGTGAGTGATGATGCCTAAAAGCACGTACTTCCTCCACAAGTCCCAGGGGCCATATCTCTCTGTTGCAGTCCGAGTGTTCTAGGTAGTCAAGAACAAACTCGATGTGCTCCAAGTGCACTCAGCTTGGGGTTGGCTGGAGTAGTGGTGCGCTGAGAGGAGTCCACATGATCGTCGCTGTCCTCGTTGGAATCTTGTGGCTGGGTACTCGGACCGGCAACTGTAGATGCGATCTTGATATCAGACATGATATGATACCCAGGATCACCCTCGTCGTCATCCAACCACTCACGCACTTCGTCCACATCAATATCGTCGCCAGCTGCACGAAGATGTGCATAGAAGTTATCCACGTCAAAACCTAAAATGTTGTGCACCACATCTGCTCCGAGAAACAGATGAGACCAACCACTTTCCAGAATCTTGACAGAGACTTCCTTCCATGCACTGGCCCAGTTGTAGATGGCTGACTTGATGTTGTAGCAGCGAAGGTTTTCCAAAGTCCACTGGTCTTGCATGTCTCGTCCCTCCCTGCGCTTGTCCTCGTCCTCGAGAACAAACCATCACGTCGTCCAGGAACTTCTGACGGTACAGCCTCTTTGTTGCCACAATCACTCCTTGGTCCACCGCTTAGATGAGAGCAGTCGTATTAGGTGGCAAAAACAAGCACCTAATGTGGGCATTCTCAGCCACCAGCTCCTTGTTGGATGCACAGATGCATTGTCCAGAAGAAAGAGGGACTTTACCTGTTGTGTAGGATTCCCAGTGTCTTCGTCTGATAGACCTCCTTGACGAAGTGCTGAAGAAACCAATCTTTGAAGATCTTGGCTGTGAACAAAGCCTTCACAGAATGGTACCACACGACAGGAAGGACATCTTTCATCCCACAAATGCGCCAAGGCTTCTTTGTACAGCCAACAATAACGGGCTTGAGCTGGTGCATGGCATTAGCATTGGCACAATACAAAGCAGAAATCCGTTCTTTCGGGAGCTTGCAGCCAGGTACATGCTTCTCTGTATCCTCAGTTAGAGTGGTCATTGGCAGCGAGCGATAGAATTGACCAGTTTCATCAGAGATGTGGACTTGGCCGAGAGTGAGGCCCTCCCAGTTGATCATCCCTTCACCTTCTGCTGAAACTCCTCTATTCCCTCCTCATTGGCATCCAGAGCTTCGCCACTGGCCTTACGGTTGGTAAGGCCATGCCATAACTTGAAAGCAAAGAGCCAACCCTCAGATGCCTTGAAGTCTGGGGTGTCATGTAACCTTGTGAACTTCTCGTTGGCAGCCTTCAGCTCCATACCATGCACCAGCACACTGGCAGCACGTTATTGTCAATCCCAAATCAGCGTGGAGCGGTTGACTTCTGCAAACCTGGGAGTGTACATTACCTTCCTCTCTACATTGCGTTTGGTCTTCAATCCGAAGTCAGCCGTGTACTGGGTGAGTTTGTCCTGGGATATCTTAATATCAAACAAGGTAGAGCGGGCCAGGTTGAATTCACGGAGGATGTGTGGCTTCGACAGTCCTGCGTCCATTTTCTCCAATATCTCCCTCTTCTTCTCCAGAGTCAGAACCATTCATTTTCTCTTGTCGGGTGGCAAGGCCATTATCACACACACGAAGAGGAGGCAACAGAGGAACAACAAAGCCTGCAGGAGGTAGGGCACCACCATAAAAGCAAGCACGTGGTGGCCATGGTGAGTAGCATGCACTCACGATGATGGGTAGGCAGGAAATGGAGAGAAGGCAGCGTCACCCTACCAGACGTTGGCGGAACTATGCGACAAAACACAACTGGTCCGCGCCACATGCCAAGATCATATATCTATCTATCTATCTATCTATATATATATATACTGTATATCTATCTATCTATCTATCTATATATATATATATATATATATATATATATATATATATATATACTGTATATATATATATATATATATATATATATATATATATATATATATACAGTATATATATAGTATATATATATATATATATATATATATATATATATATATATATATATATATATATATATATATATATATATATATATATATATATATATATATATATATATATATATATATATATATACTGTGTGTGTGTGTGTGTGTGTGTGTGTTTATGCTTCTGACCGGGAATCGAACCCGAGACCTCTAGATGGAAGTCAGGCACTGATGCCACTTCACCACAGCGTGATAAAGCTGAGGCATCTGATTTTTTTGATGAACCAATTAAATCCATATATATATATATATATATATATATATATATATATATATATATATAGCCAACGGCCATGCCACGTTGAGTACACCGCTTCCCGTCCGATCAGCGAAGTTAAGCAACGTTGGGTCTGGTTAGTACTTGGATGGGTGACCGCCTGGGAACACCAGATGCTGTTGGCATCCCTACGTGTCAAGTGGGGTTGGTGGAGGATTAGTGCCCCTCCCTGTAAAACAATTAACTCTAAGCCCTTGACCACCCCGTTTGGGATACATGGCGTCCGGCAATGGATGGATGGATGGATATATATTTCATGCTCTCAACCTATTCTCTCAAGTCCACATTTGCCCTTTGCTCCATCCGTGTTCATTTCCCCCTGCATCCTGCTTGCCTCATGCGTGTCCTCTGTTCCTTGCTTGCCACCTCCCCCAAGTTTCCTATGATTCAGATTACCTACTTGTGTTATTCCTCTGGTGAGTTCATTATTTGTAAATATTAAGTGCTATTGTGTCAGTTCATCTTGAGAATAGAATCAAACTGTAGTATGGGTATGTAGACTAGATACTTAAAAGTATATGGAGCTTAAGGAATACAGGGGATGGCCAGGATGGCGCAGACAGCCTGCCCCAGTGGAAGTCTGTGATAGTCTGCCCTGGTGAACAGAACATAGGACATTGCTGAGCTGTAATGCTGACCTTAGTGAAATTTGTAACTAAGTAGTGTCAACATACAGGCTGCCACATCATATGATGAAATAATGTATGAACAGATTAAAAACACATTAGTATACACTTTAATGACTAAATTAGGTTTTTTATATAACATATAAAGTGTGCTGTGTTAGTGCTTGGCGAGCGAGCAAGCTCCATGTTATCACAAGTTCCCTGTTATATAATATTACAAGCGGAATTTTCGATATTTAATTCCTAGAGTTGATGCAAAAGAACACAGTGTTTCGAAAATCTCTTAAAATTTGATTTCATAACTAAGGCATTCAATTACCGATTGAGGCTGAACAATGTTTTGGAAAACTCGAGATTTCAAGGGGTTCTTACGCCTTTTAGGTGAATTTTTTTTAATTGGCATCATAATTTACTGAAAGAACGAATCGCTTGCAGAACTTCAACTCTACTTGACATAGTAGTAAAGTTATAAGCTTCTGCTTAGTGTGGCAGTTGGGTTGGGCCAAACTGGGTCGGGCCGAGCTGCTCATTTCCAACCTTAACTGAGAGAAAACATCTCTCGCTCACTCGTAATAAATGGTATTTACATAGTGGGACCAGCAGATTGCTTGGCCACCACTCAAGCAAGCATTTTTGACTAAACACAATAAGGAAACTAACTAAAGTATTCCTAATCATGTTACACTGTAATCTTTGGAGCTAGCTAAGCAGTGGTCTGCTGAGGAGCTGACCGAGATCAAGCCTGTCTCTGAGACCTCATCTTAACACTATATCTGGACGAAACACATTGAACACAAAATGCCAGCACACACACATTACAGGCAAACGAAAATATAGGTACAAGGACACCAGGAAGAAAAGTAGACAGTGCTACATAGGAAGGGACAAGGGTATCAAAGAAGGAAGGAAATTCACTGCCACTGATATTGGAAAGTACTTTTATACGATCTGAAACAACAACGAGGATTCTAAAGGTGACATTAAAATGGAAAGTCAGTGGATCTGACCGGTTAGCTATGAAAGCAATGTGTTGGTACTCAGGAGTGTCATGAAGGAGATATTCCAGAGTACACAGAAGTCAAGGGCTGTATAGTAACCGAATGCTTGAACATACGAAGGGTGCTTGACACATTAGGGTCAACTCTCTGTCACTTCAGAAGTAAAAAAAAAAAAAAAGTGCATTGTATACAAATGGACATGAGATGCTGCACGAAGTTGGGTGGAGGTGAAATGACAAAAACTAAGCGCCTTGGAATTATTAGCATCAACAAGGAAAACGTCATATTAATACTCATGTGCCGGAACAAATGCAAAATGAAAACCCTGACAGACAAAGAGATACAGATAAGACGGTTTACATTTGGACAGAACATTAGGATTTGAAATGGCATCAAGCTTGTTATCATTAGAGACGACAAAAATACTCTGATAAACGAGGGTAGCCTCGGGCACTGGGTACTAAAATTCAACATGTTGTTAGTCAAATATAGGGATCATGCCATGCATAACAACAGCAATGTCTGGAGCAGTATTAAGATGATAAATCGGTAAAAGGAACCAGTATGACCGAAACCCGAATCTGCTAGGTCATTTATCATAATGTTATTAAGGTTGGTTACAGAGGTGATTGACTTTTCGGTAGGCAGTAAATATTAGGAGAAAAGTAACTTCTCAATGATCGGTATGGTAACAGGGAAGTCATTAACAACTCGTGATAAATGATTGTTTATATTAGTAATTATGTTAATGGAATCAAGCAAGGTGCCTATGAATTTATAATTTCAGGTGATTATTCTTTGGTAGATTTCAGCAGCTACAGTTAGTTCATGCATGTGTTTACCTAGTTCACACATCACTAGTCATGGCTGTAGCAAAGAAATGCTTAGAGACGATCCCTAATATATATATATATATATATATATATATATATATATATATATATATATATATATATATATATATATATATATATATATATATATATATATATATATATATATATATATATATATATATATATATATATATATATATATATATATATATATATATATATATATATATATGTATGTTTTTGTCGAAATCTAGAGCGTGTGTGAAGATCGTCAGATCTGAACACAGTCTGCCGTGAGCATGATGAATGGAATCTAACAACTTGTATACTCTGACTATCTGAAGATTGCCATTATGACGAAGATCATGTGATAAATCTTGAGTGTACAGACCACGTAGCATGGAACATAGCTCCTGAAGGTGAGTGAAGAGAAATCCATTTCCTTTGTGACTCTCAAGAGAACTTGTAGTTGACACCTCTCGCCAATTGCGTCAACTACGATGAATAGGTCACCAATCTAAGCAAACAGTACACCTGGTTTGAGGATATCAGAGGCTGAAGGAGGATCGATAGTGGTGTAGACTGACACCAAGAGGAGAGAGTAAAACTCAGTTTATTTAGGAAGCTGAACGAAACTCACTTAAGTAATCAACAACAACATGAGATGAAGAAGCTGGGTCAGCAGTTGAAGAAGACGAGGAATCAGGTCCTGCATGAGAATTAGATAATAACCCTGGGTCAACCTTACTCAAACTATCATCACGAACAGTCTCAGAAGCCTGAGTATCAGGATTAAAAAAACGTCATACTTGTTACCATGTTCTTCAGCCAATATGCCATGTTCTTCAGCCAATACACGAAATGACCCACGAAACTTAGGAGATAATTTGGTTGAAAGTTCAGGAAAATTAATCATGACAGCATCTCCAACTTCAACAGAGGATTATTCAGCTTGTTTATGCTGCCTGCAAATCATTTCAGCCCTAGAAGCTACCAAACTCTTGCAAACACCATTATGAATGGAATAAAACACGAACATCAGAGTCTTTGCATAGTCATCTGTGTTGTAGTTTAGTCATGGTTTTTGGCAGAGAATGTTATATGGTAAGGCCTTATAATTGCCATAAAGAATGTAACAGGGATTTACCCTTGTTGAATTACTGGAGTCATCGATCAATGCAACCACCTGGGGCAACCAATCCTGCCAATTCCTCCTACATGAAACTTTATAAGATGGATAATTTTCCACAATCTTTATGTTACCACGTTCCACCAGACCATTGGGGGCTGGATGGCAAAGGTTGGCTTAATGCTGTACAGGCAATAAATTTCCTTGACGATCTGATTAAGGAACTCTTGCCATTATCAGATAACAACTTCGGCGTGGTAAGTGGGGTGATTATGTGTGTAACAATAGCATGAGCCACTTCATCGACTGACTTGGAAACCAGAGGCAATAAAACAACAAACTGTGAGAAATTACCAAAGGCTACGAGTAGATACTGAAAGCCCTGAATTCAGTGATGTAGACATGGGGGGACCTGGGGTGGCACGTGCCCCCCAATTCAAGGCCTGTGCCCTCCCAGGTGCCTCCCCAGCTGAAGTTTTTAGGCAGAAGAGTTTCAGACACAAATGAATTTTAATGATGGATGAAGTTTAAATATGTGGCAACACTGTGACTAGCAAAAAAAATCACCTTAACATGTATGTCATTATTATAGACAGTGAACTGATAGGGTACAATTTCGAGTTTGAATTCACAATTATTTTCACTTACATTGTTATGACGGTGGCATTTAGTCTTTAAGTACCGTTTCTTTTTACTGTGTCAGTTAGATTTTGTTTATCACCTTGTGTTTATTGACAAATATCGGTATAATACCAATACACCAGTCCTGTAAGAGACAGCCCTAGCATGTATTCAGTATGGACGGTGGGTGTTAGCGCCGAAATGGTGACATGTAGAGAGGTGTATGGTATGTAGGAGGACTACTGATCCTTGAGAGCAGGCTGTGAAGCCTATGACCAGAGTCAGACACATAAAAAAATAAATAAATAAATAAATGTGGATTAGTTTATCTGAGAATCTGGAAAGTTCTAGAAGGGATGCGTTATCCGCAACAAGGAGAAGGCCTACAAAAGGTACCGGAGCCAACCCACCCCTGAATCACATCATCTTTACGTTTCTGCCCGGAATCGTGCTAAGTCTGTTCTTTGCTCTACTAAAAATAATTTCATCCATACTAAATGCTCTCAACTCTCCAACTCGAATTCTTCCCGCTCCTTCTGGCACCTTGCCAAAAATCTTTCTAACAACTTTACCTCATCATCCTTCCCTCCTCTTTTCTACTCTGATGGTTCTGTAGCTATTTCTTCTACTGATAAAGCAGATCTCTTCGCACAGACTTTCTCCTCCAATTCCACCTTAGACGATTCCGGTGCTGTTCCTCCATCACTTCTCCCCTCTGACTTCCTCATGGCTGACATTAAAATTTCTTCAGCTGATGTATTTTCTGCCATCACTGGCCTCAGTACTAACAAGGCATATGGGCCTGATGGGGTCCCTCCTGTTGTTCTCAAGAACTGTGCTTCTATGCTTACACCCTGCCTAGGCAAACTCTTTCGCCTTTGTCTGTCAACCTGTACCTTTCCTTCTTGCTGGAAGTTTGCTCTCATTCAGCCAGTCCCAAAGAAGGGTGACCACTCCCAACCCTCCAACTATCGTCCAATTGCTTTAACGTCCTGTATTTCAAAAGTTTTCGAGTCAATTCTTAAAAGAAAAATTTTAAGGCATCTTTCCTATCACAACCTTCTTTCCGATCGTCAGTATGGGTTCCGTCAGGGACGCTCCACTGGCGATCTTCTCACCTACCTTTCAGACTCCTGGTCATCCTCCTTTCGGGACTTTGGCGAAAGCTTTGCCATTGCACTTGACATCTCAAAGGCTTTCGATCGAGTCTGGCATAAATCTTTAATTTCCAAACTGCCCTCCTACGGTTTCTATCCTTCTATCTGTGCCTTCATCGCTAGCATCCTTTCTGGTCGTTCTATAGCCGCTGTTGTAGACGGCCATCGTTCTTCTCCTAGATCTATCAACAGTGGTGTTCCTCAGGGCTCTGTCCTATCACCAACTCTCTTCCTTTTATTCATCAATGATCTTCTAAGCTGTACATCTAACCCCATCCACTCATACGCTGATGACTCCACCCTTCACCTTTCCATTCGGTTCCCACAACGCCCATCTCAACAGTTACTTCAAGAAACAAGGGATGAGGCTATGGCACACCTAATGTCTGACTTGGCTCGTATCTCTGACTGGGGTAAAAATAATATGGTTGTCTTTAATGCATCTAAGACTCAGTTCTTACACCTATCAACCCGACAAAATCTTCCACAGGTATACCCATTAATGTTTAATAATATTCAGCTTAATCCTGCATCATCCTTGAACATGCTTGGGGTCTCATTTACTCGAGACTTATCTTGGAAAGATCATATTACATCTCTTGTAAAATCTGCTTCCAAGAGATTGGGTGTGCTAAGCCGACTCCGCTCTTTCTTTACCCCTGCACAATTGTTGACTCTATACAGGGGTTTTATCCGCCCCTGTGTGGAGTACAACTCTCATGTATGGGGAGGCTCCCCACATACAGCTCTTCTCAATAGGATGGAGTCAAAGGCTTTTCGTCTCATTAACTCTCCTCCTCTTACTGACTCCCTTCAACCTCTGTCTCTTCGCCGCACTGTTGCATCTTTATCTCTTTTCTATCGCTACTTTAATGGTCACTGCTCCTCTGAACTGTCTGCTTGCATTCCTCCACCTCTACGACAGGAGCGTAGCACCCGTCTGGCAGCAAACTCTCATCCCTTTTCTGTCCAACTCTCTAATGCAAGAGTTAACCGTTACTCCCAGTCTTTCATTTATGCAACAGGTCAGCTCTAGAACTGTCTCCCTCTATCTGTATTTCCTGCTGCCTATGATCTCCAGTATTTCAAACGCAGTGTGTCCAGGCATCTCAAAACGATCGGATCTTGAATTTGGCTCTCTATTGTATTTTGTTTTTCTCTTGGAGGGAACTGTTACTGCGGGCTCATGGCCTTTGGTTTCTTCTTCCTCGCATTAAAAAAAAAAAAAAAAAAAAAAAAACATAAGTTAGAAAGTGCACAAAAGTTAATGAAAATATGTTCTGTCCTTTCCAGTTTCATCTCAATTTAAATTGTGTATTTCATGGTTATTTAATTAATTTGTTGAGTTATGTGGTGTCGAATGTTGAGCGTTATCGAGGATATCCGAGGCTCCACATAATTCTAGACGTCGCAAATGTTGTACAAATTAAAGATGGCGAAAGTTAGAGGGACTGTTGACAGCGGACGTTTGGCAAGTGGCCAGTTAGTGAGAGAAAGAGCAACAGAGCAGTTACAGTGTCAGTACAGGTGGCGGTGATGAGTGAAAGTGTGAAAAAATGTTTTTGGCTGTGGTTTTGCAACAACATTTTCAGTGGTTGTGACTTGTGAAGGATATTTCTAATCAATATGCTGAGAAGTATTGAGCATTTCCTGACTGGGAAACGATCAGCAGATGAAACTGAGCTACCTGCATCAAGTGCCAAAGAACAAAGCTAGTCTGCTGCTGATACTAGTTCCACGCATCCTTCTGATGAGGAGGAAAATGTGTGGCTTGATGACAACAATGAATCAGAGTCTGAGGGAGATGATGACAACATAGTTGATGAAGACAGTGTTGCAGCAACATGTGAAACACCAGCAGAACAAAATGACCCTCTGACATCAGCACTTGACGAACTGATTAGCCCAAACAACCAAAACTCAAAATTTACCAGCATACAATATGGCAAAAAGAGACGGGCTTTCTCGGCCAGATGGTATGAACTTTTCCTGTGACTTGAGTATTTAGTTAGTCAGGATGCAGCTCTCTGCTTCAGTTGTAGGTTGTTCCCTGTTCATGGCCGAACCATGTCGGAAAATACCTCCACAGTGTCAGGTTACAGACAGTGGAAAAAAGCATTAGAGAAAGACTCTGTATTTGCACAGCACGAGAGAAGTGATTATCACAAGGCCACATTTTGCATATGGAAAGACTTTCAGTCCCAGCTTAAATCAGGAAAGAGCATCAACCTTGCATTAGTTTCAGCACATGAAAAACAAATTTAAAAAAACAGTGTATGAAACAAGTTAGAAAAGTACTATGCCTAACAGCAAAGACAGAAAATTTCACAGAGAGATCACAAGGAGGTCAGTGGAAGCAGCAACAGAGGCAAATTTCTTGAAGTACTGGAGCTAGTCAGTGAATATGACAGTATTATAACACAAATGCTGGCAAGAATACATAGTGTGAAATATACAAGCTCACAGATCCAGAATGAAACAATAAAGAATTTTTCATGCATTATAAGAGATGAAATATGCAAAGAACTGCATGTCAGCACTGAATACTCAGTCATGGTGGACGAAAGGGCATTAATGGAAAAGGACAACTCTCGCTTGCTGTAGGGTATCATTTCCAAAATAATATTCATGAAGAGTTTTGGGTTTGTTCAATATGAATTAAATGCAAAGTACTTGAAGGAAAAAATGATTCAGTTACTTAAATCTTGCAACATAAATCCAAATTATTGCGTAGGACAAAAGTTATGATGGGGCCTCTTTGATCAGTGGTGTGAAAAAAAAAGATGTTCAGGAATTATTTAAAGAAGATGCTCCAAGAACCGAGTACAGTCATTGCTACAACCATAGACTGAATCTGGTCATCGGTGATTGTGTTAAGTCTGTCAAACTAGCTGATAAATTCTTTGAATTCCTTTAAACTGTATGATTTCATGTCCCCTCATGTGCCTCATGAGATGTTTGTGAAAAAAAAAAAAAAGAAGAAGAAGAAATGTATCCTGGAAAGCAGGTAAAGAAACTGAAGAAACTAAGTGACACAAGATGGTCATGCCAGTATTTATCTTGTACAGTCCTTCTCGATATACTCTTTGCAGTCACGGCAACTCTCTCTCTCTAAAAAAAAAAGATGATACATTCACAGAAAAATGTGCCCTTGATACCAACACTTTACTCAAGAATATTGACCATGGTATAGTTATCTCAATTGTCATGTTCACCAGCATTTCACAGAAACCAAAGTTGTTATCTGCCACGCTGAAATCTCCAGCACTTCAGCTGTCAGCTGCAGCAGATATGGTTCAGAGAGTTGAAATATAATTAGCTTCCCACAGGAATGAGTAACACTGGCATGAACTGTGGGTGAAAGCTGCAGGTGTTCGAAATCAAGTTGATATACCTGTTGAAGATCCAGCCCAGAAGAGGAGGACTTGACCCTCTAGACTTCTG
This sequence comes from Coenobita brevimanus, assembly GCF_032717465.1. Classification (NCBI taxonomy): domain Eukaryota; kingdom Metazoa; phylum Arthropoda; class Malacostraca; order Decapoda; family Coenobitidae; genus Coenobita; species Coenobita brevimanus. Next base: position 18,708,682 of record NC_136991.1, on the reverse strand, counting down.
CAGGGCAACGTGGGTCTGGAATTAACTGGCCGGCAAAACATAGAAGACAGCATGATTCACTTAAGAAGTGTTGTATAGAGCTGTACTACGAAGTACTGGGTAGGTTACTTCTATAACTGCAGTCAAGGTTCATTGATGCCAATAAGATGTTGCCCAAATCAATGTTTATGCTAGATCCACTAGCTCAGAGTGTCTTGATTTGGGCACCATGGAACCTATGGCTGAACGGCAGTGTGTGAACACCGAATAACTAGATGTAGAGCTGTGACAAGCAAGTAGCTTTGTGGAAAAGAAGAAAAATGTGGGTCTTATTGTTAGCAACCTAGATGAGCTTCCAATATTCATAAGTCCATAACTATAAGGAATCATTCCCAGATCTGACTGCACTGGTATTGACACCAGCTTCAGCATCATGTGTAAGGAACTTCTCCTCAGTACGACTCATCAAAAACTACCTGCAAAGCACCATGTCTGACACCAGACCCTCCTCACTTTTTTTTTTTTTTTTTTTTTTAATGGGTCCGACTCTGGGCATAGGCTTCACAGCCTGCTATCAAGGCCCAGCAGTCCTCCTACATACCATACACCTCTACATGTCACCACTTCGGCGCTAACACCCTCCGTCCATATTGAATACATGCTAGGGCTGTCTCACGCAGAACTGGTGTATTGGTATTAGCGGGGGTATTTTTACGACATGTCGGCGGGTCTTCTGGTAGATCAGTAAAGCCTGATTTAATGAAATTCAAATCCTTAAACTGTTCCCTGCCCCAGCCGGGATTCGAACCTGGGTCCGTCAGGACTGCAGGCCACCTCTCTACCGATTGGGATTCATCCCAACAGAGCAAGAGAAATTGACATGGAACATTTTGTTTTTATGATCGCACAGAAACATTACAACAAAAATATACAACTGTATTGAGATGTGATTTACTATTGCTGTATATAAGGTTCAGTGATATATGAAGACCAGTATGTACAACTAATGTGTTTTAATTTACAATCCATAAGTTTGTAAATCATTTCCATTTGTCACATATGAAAGTGTAATTGAGATGTAATTACAAAGTACCTATTTGCAAACATACGTACATACATGTGTATTGTATTTTAGTGTAATGCTTGTTTATATTGTGCCAGTTATTGCCAAATGCGTCAGGAATAATTTATTTTATGTTTGCATAATTCATCTTTTTCTTTCACTAATATATTTGTTCATGAACATAATAAATGGTTCTTGTTGAATGTGTACCGGGCCCCCTCTGACAAGCAAGTGCCCTCTCCCCCATGTACCCCTCCATAATATGGATCCTAGCTATGCCACTGGCCCTGATAGCTTCGTGGAACCTGAAGTAGATCAATGGCTGCAGTATCCCAATGTTTCTTGGGTGTATGGTATTCTGGAATAGAAGCAGGCTTCCCAGTAGTACCCTTATGTTGGGCACAAAGCTCACAGAAAATATAATTCTATAACCTTTAGCACTGTTGACCAATAGTATTTTTTTCTAGAATCACATCAACATCTGTCTCTCTCAGGGAGCCTGGCATATAGAGCATCATGCACGATAGAGAGAACTGATTCCTTATGGAAAGAAAGAACCAGACACTGAAAAACCTACGACTTGGATGATGTAACAAACTTATAAAGTATGTCTTAGTATACCTGAAACTGCGTATGTGGTACAGATAAATCGGGGAGAGTGGTTTCATCTCCCGAATCAAGAGCATATATGACTTTCGACCACAGGGGATGGTTGTGTTGTTCCTCTTTAACTGTCTGTGGACAGAAATCAGACAACTGTTGTATAGCAGGAACAGGAATACTCGTATTGTCACTGAGGGTATCAGCAACTACATTTATGTGGCCTGGAGGATATTTAAATGTAGGCTTAAATTCTTGGATTGTTAAAATTCCATCAAGCAAGTTTGCCCGTATGATTTTTTGCCCTAGAAAACTTCAGCAACTGCAGCTTGTTCAGTGTAGACATTGATATCACAGTCAAAATTAAGTCAGAAATGCTTAAGAGTCCAAACAACTGCTAGGGTTTCAAAATTGCAGTGTAACATTTTTCTGCATTATTCAGAACTCGGCTAGCGGAAGCAATGGTATGACAGTGGCCAGTAGTATCTTGTTGCTTGAGAACAGCACCGAAACTGAGTAAAGAAGCTCTGTACAGTGTGAATGGTATGGCCTAATCAGGAAAAGCTAGATTTGGTGCATTGGTCAGTGCACTTTTTATATCACTGAATCTTTTGTCCTGTGCAGGTCTCCACTGAAAAGGAACATCTTTCTTCAAAAGCTTTGTGAGGAGTGATGCAATGGTGGCAAATCCCTTGACGAAGCAGTGGTAGTAGCCAGTTAAACCTAAGAAACTCTTAACACGGTCGGCACTGGCAGGTACTGAAAACTGTCGGACTGCATGAATCTGAACTGGGACTGTATGGATCCAATCATTATCAACTACATGACCAAAGAATTTGATTCTCAGCTTCAGGAAATCGCACTTAGAGAGCTTGAGTTTAAGACCACATGTATGGAGCTTGTGAAGGACTTTATGACGTTTGGAAAAATTAGTTTCAATGTCTTTATTGACAATGATAAGTTCTAGGAAAGCAAGAAGAGTATTACCATGCATGCCAGCAAATAATGTACTGATAATGCACTGGAATGTCAAAGGTGCATTACAAAGCCCAAAAGACATACAGATAAACTAAAAATGGCTTTGACTAGTACTGAAAGCTGTTATCTGTCTTGGCTTCATCTCATGGAATTTGCCAATATCCACTATGTAAGTCAAGTCTACTGAAAATAGAATTTTCTTTACTCAAGATTGCAGTATGTCATGAAGGATGGGCTGAGGATAGTGGTCGGGGATCTTTACTTCATTAACGCAATGGAAGTTAATAACCGGACGGAATACACCATAATTCTTTGGAACATGGAAAAGAGGAGCATTCCATGCTGAGGTTGTGTGCGTGACAACTCCTTCATCCAACATACTAATACTTCCTCCTCTACGGCTTGTCTTTGACTATGAGGAAGACGATAAGCAGGTTCATGTACCAGTCCCTTGCTTAAGAGAAGTATGATGATGTATTAAATCTGTCTTACCCTGTGGCTCAAGGTAAAGAATGCCAGAGAACTCGTTTAAAAGATCCAACAATCTTTCTCGTAAGGGCGATCAGTAATTTTAGTATGAGGGGCTATTAACCCTCTCGTGTCAAGGGTTTGTTGTGGGTTCAACTGATCTGAAGCAACAGGGAAGTTATTTTGCACCTCTTATATTCTAGCATGATGTCAAGAAACTAACTAAACAACAGCCATCATTCTGTGTAATAGGGCTACAAGTTCTATTAAGAAGAAGAACATCAGTCATGTGTAATAGGGCTGCCAGTTCTATTAAGAACAAGAACATCAGTCATACCACCAGCCCTAACCGAGCTTAAGGTGAACTCAAGTGACCCGCCTTCTGCACGTGCTGTCTCACTCAAACACACCACGTCTGTACCCTCGCGCACATCTGGTAAGCCGACTGGGACCCTTGTAAGGGTCTGATTAAGGAGTCATTGGCTAGCCAACAGCACTACCAAAACCAAGGTCCAGTCTGAACCTCCTGCATTCGAAATGTCTTTGAGTCCACCAGAAGGGGTGTCACATGGGAGGGGGGACTCCTGATCTAACCCTGATAAACCCGTGGACAGACTCCACGAACTCTGCTAAGGAACAGCAGTTAGAATGACACCCGAATGAAGTAAAGATCTGGAAGGAGACAAGGCATTATGACACACTTGATTATGAATAATAGAATTCGTATGAGGATAAACATCAATGTCCTATTGGCCCATACATTCAAGACCAAATAGGCCATATTCTGGTAAGGGAAGCTTCTTTATAATGTTAAAATAAGCAACAACTGACTGAGCAGAACATGACGTTTGAAGTGTATGAGCAACGATACCAACAGCGTCTAAGAGATCCCCAATAACACCGGACAACAGGGTGTCAGGTGGGTAAATGGACCAGTGTGTGTGATGCATTATATTCATTAGTCCATTTAATAAAGACTGGCAAATGAGGTTAACGCATTCGCCAGTAGGCTATCCATAGTAAGTGAAAACTTACATCTCTCGACCTGCCAAGGAACAGACAAAATATCCGCCTTATGTAGTGCCGCAGTGAAGCAGCAGTGGACTTCTTAAGGGTTTAACTTTGATTGTTTGACTAGTGGTGCTGACCTTCCCCTACTGATATGACCTGTGATTTGCACACTCTGTCTGCTGTTGAAGAAGAAGGGAGTACTGATCCGTACTATGATATGATGACTGATGGACATACTGTACAATAACACCACTTGGTACTGCCACGATATAGTGAAGTGCCATTCAAGTTATCATGATCTTAAAACGTGTTGAGAGGCCGACTGGGAGAATGACCGACATGAATCTCACTGAGGTCGGGCGCGCACGATGCAGAGGCAGAGATCGAGTTAGCTCAAGCTGGGTGCTTCCTAAATAAACATTTATCTGTTGTATGACCCTATTTCTTGTATTTAGCCCAAACTGTTTTTTTTTTCTTAGGTTTTGTACCCATGATAGCTACAACAGGAGTATTTCCACTGGAAGTAGTTACTGGGTATGACAAAAGATCCTCCCAACTTAAATATCTCCACTGGTTCAACCAAAACGTTTGTGGGTTTATGCTCACACCTAGCTTGTTTCTCTCAGTTTTGGTCATGAATACATAATAAATTGCTTGTATTTAATTAGGTTTATCACATTTTCTTTTGCCATTGCTGTGTTTTCATCTTTAAACCACCCAGAACATTCTGATTAATCTAAAGCATTGGCAGTTGTATCCCAAGTGCATGCCTGAGCTCTGAGCAGAGTATGAGATCCTTGGTTCTGTCGTACATACGAAAATTCAACCCAAGGAACCAGATGTACCTTTCTTGAGAGTACAGATCAAAATACGCTTGAACTTATCGTAGTCTTTGACTTAAGATGCAGCTTTGATAGCAGAGGCCTTTAGAACATCGGTAGCGAGACTACCAGGTTTTACATGTGAAATGATGAAAGAAATTTTACTCTCTATATTCGTAATGCTACTATTGCGCATAACATCTTTGAAGTCTGAGAGGTAAGTTTGAATGTTATAATTATTCTCTCCAGAAATCTCGTGTATGGCATGGCTTTGTGGCAAGACCTTAATTGTTGTACCTTGAGGTGAAGACATGCTGAATTGAGGTTTAGTAACTCTGTGTGAAATAGAAGGTGTTGGACAAGTTTTCCTTGAACGATGTTTTCGGGAATGTAGACTTACGTCAAAACAAAGAGTATCAGTGTCCAGATGTGTTTCTAAAGCCTCGACAGATTGAGGGCTAGGTTTATAACTGGTTTCACTTTTATCTACAGGTGAAGTTGAAGTGCAGCGAGGCTTCACAAGAGGATGACTACACTCAAGATTTAATTAATCTTTAAGCCACCTTGGTAATTACTCGACCGATTGTAGCTTTTTATTAAATATTCAACTCAAATTTAAGTCGGAATCAGATAAATACGACTTTTCAGATGACTGTGAGCCTGAGGTATCACACTTCTCGATTTTGTGTATAAATGCACAGAAGAAACGCACGAACACATATGACAATTAGGGAGAAATAGTAGGAGAGAGAGAGAGAGAGAGAGAGAGAGAGAGAGAGAGAGAGAGAGAGAGAGAGAGAGAGAGAATATACACATTCATATATATATATATATATATATATATATATATATATATATATATATACTTTGTGGTAGGTGGGGGCGCTCACCATCCACTCACTCGATGTAGTGCTGCTCTCGGATGTCTAACCTTTCATCTCCTCCCTCCATTCCTTCCCTCCTCTTCTTTACTTCATTCTTTCCACGTCTTTCTCCCTACGGGTGACTTTACATTCCCTCTTTTGTCTTTCTATCCTTCAGTCTTTCCTCTTCCTTCTGCCAGTGGGTGACTCAACACTGAGTGACGAGCCAAATGGTTTCCTGTAAACCAGGAAACCATTCATTACTCCGGGGGGTAACCACATAGCCAAATTATGGCGCCTGGTGGCTTAGTGGGTAATTACGGCACTCCAAACGGATTGAGCAGGTGAAGGTTTATATCCAAGTGGTCTATCTATCTATCTATTGCCAGTCTCCACAATCCCGTAAGGGGTGGCCACAAACAAATCGCCTCCATGTCGCCCTGTCCCCAGCCATTTCACTGCCCTGCTCCCATCTCACATCTCCCTCCCTCATATACCTCTCCACTCCATCCCTCCATCTCATCTTTGGCCTTCCCCTTCCTCTCCCCCCTCCACCTCATTCACATTTCACATACTCTCTCCTCGTCAGTTTCTCGCTCTCCATCCTCTCCACAAGTCCAAACCACCTCAGTGCGTTTCTCCTAACGCTTCCTATCACATCCACATTTACACCACAACGCTCCTTCACTTCCTCATTTGTCAGTCTGTCTCTCCATGCGACTCCATGTGCTCCTCTCAAATAACTCATTTCCACTGCTCTCACTCTTGATTTCTGTCCCTCCAACAAGGTCCAAGCTTCACTTCCATACGTTAGAGTTGATACCACAGTACAGTCATGTAGCAGCATTTCCACTTCCATGCTCACTTCCCTGTTTCTTATCACTGCTTTCAAGGTACCAGCAATCTTTCTTCCTTGTTACACTCTTTCAAGCACTTCACCCTTTAAACTTCCATCCTTACTCATCACACTACCCAGGTACTTAAATGCACTCTCATGTTCCATTTCCTCGTCATCCAGCCTTACTATACATTTACTGACTTCACTTCCCTCAAAGACCATAACTTCATTCTTCCCTACATTCACCTTTAGAATCCGTTTCTTACACACTCTCCCAAACTCATCGACAAAGCCTTGTAGCTCCCCTTCGTCTTCACTTAATAACACGGTATCATGTGCATACAACGGTACAGGTAGTTTCCAAACACTGCCCTCTCTCACTAGAGCCGCTCCAACATCCACTGCCCTACCTTGTATCTCTTTTATATCCCCTTCCAGATACTAACTGAACAACCATGGAGACATGACACATCCTTGTTTCAATCCAACCTTCAAATAGAAAAACTCAGTTCACTATCGACACGCACTGCAGCCTTAGCACCCTCATAGATACTCTTCATGGCCTTCGACAACTTCCCATCAACTCCATATATTCTTAATATTTTCCACAGTCCTTGTCTATCCACCGTGTCATATACTTTCTCCAGATCCAAGAAGGCCGCATACAACTTCTTTCCCTTCTCCAGAAACTTTTCCACTAAAGATCTAAGAATGAATATCTGATCTACACAACCTCTTCCCTTCCTAGAACCTCCCTCGTCTTCTCCAACCAATTCCTCTGTTATTTCCCAAACTCTTTCAATAAGTATCCTACCATATACGTTTTCTCTTACACTAAGAAGACAAATGCCCTGATGGTTACCACACACTTCTTTTTCCTCTTTTCCTTTGTACAGGGGAATAATTATACCTGACATTCCAATCCTTCGGGACTCTACCTTTCTCCCAGGCCAATCTGCACATCTTCCACATCCATTCTACTACTATCTCTCTCCCATGCTTCAGCATTTCATCACACACTCTATCAATTCCTGGGGCTTTCCCCATTTTCACTTTCTTCATTGATTCCACAACTTCCATCTTGCTGATTTCTTCCTCTCTTTTCACATCCCTCCTTCTCCCAGCCATTCCCCAGCCACTTATGCTTGCATTACTTTCTTTCTCTATGTTCAACGGTTCCTTAAAGTGTTCTCCCCATCTGCTCACTTTTTCTCTGTTCTTCACTTGTAATCTACCATTTTAATCTTTAACCCCCCAGCTAACTTTTTTTTGGCAAACTGTCTAACATTCTTTACCTTTTTCCAGAAGATTGTCTTACATTCCCTCCACTTCACACTATCTCATTCCAGAAGATTTTCTTACATTCCCTCCACTTTACACTCAAGTTCCTTCCAAATTCTTCATCCACTCTCTTCTTACTCTCTGTAACTAATCTTTTCACTTCGCTCTTCCTCTCTGCATATAACTCTTTCTTTCGTCTCTCAACTTCTTCCACGAACCTGTTTCTCATCCACTCACTCTATGCTTTTTTCTTTTGTGCCACAGCCTCTCTCACCTCTTCTGTCCACCATGCTGTTCCCTTTCGTCTTCTTTTCACCCCACACACCACCTCACATGCTGCACAGATTTCTTCTGTGAATGTCTTGCACACACCTTCCATGTCCCCCATTTGCTCCAGTCTATATTTACCCAATCGCTCCTTCACTTCCCTTTTATATTCTGCCTTTTTTCCATTCTCCTGTAACTTTTCCACCCTCCTTGTATGTACTACTTCCTCCTGTCCTTCCTTTCTTCTATTTCTCCATTTTATTTGGACTTTAATTTTAACCACCACCAAGTGGTGATCCGAAAGTCCACTCACCCAACCTATATATACACATTCATCCATTACACACCTTCTCAATCTTTCATCCACACACACATGATCAATCATTGCCTTCCGTTTATTCAGCTCACCACACACCCTTCTCACCACTCACCATGTATAGGCTACCTGTGGATCATTTTGTGCCTGAAGAGGATATTACCTTATCATCAACCCCCTCCCGGTACAAATGTCCGCTAAAGCACTACGATTCACATCCGTCTCTGCAGGCACACCCCACTCACCAACTACTCCATCCACCTTCTCATTCCTTACTTTTCCAATCATATCTCCAATCAAAAACACTCATTCCATTCAAACTTTTCCATGCATGCTTCCACATTTGTCGCTCTGCTTGCACGATCTTGCGTTGGTGCATACACGCACACAATCACCCACATTTGTAGTCCAACTTTCAATCTTACCGACACAATCCTCGAGCCAACCGATCCATTCTCCCTTATACTCTCCTTCCATCTGTTACAACAACACACCAAGGGGTGATTAGGGTTATTGCTCACTTAATGCCACTCAGGGATGA
>NC_136991.1:18667156-18697156 GCF_032717465.1 Coenobita brevimanus | reverse complement strand
GGATCAGGAGAGAGAGGAGCTGTCAGGGAGAAAGACTGAAAGTTGAGAAGCTGAAGATCAAAGAAATGGCAGATGAATACAGGACCAAAATAGAGGACGAGTTAGAATTACTGAATTGGAATGAAATGGATCTGGACAGCCTGTGGAATGCATATAGGGATTGCTTAGTTAGGAATGCTAAAGCGGTGTGTGGTGTGGCAAGAGTAACAACAAAGAAGAAAGGTACGGCATGGTGGGATGAGGAGGTAAAGAAAGCGGTGGAGGAAAAGAGGAAGAAGTGGCTAAAGTGGTTACAAGATAGGGGTTCAGTTGAAATAAGAACTGAATATGTTGAGAGCAAGAAGCATGTAAAGAGACTAGTGAAGAGGAAAAAGAAGGAGGTAAATGAGGATCTAGGAAGAAAAATGAATGCGAACTACTCTGAAAATAGAAAGTTATTCTGGAAAGAGGTGCGGAAATGTAGAAGTGAAAGCAGAAAGAAATGGGATGGTGTGAAGGATGCAGGTGGTAGATTATTAACCCATGGAGATGAAGTAAGGACCAGATGGAAAGAATATTTTGAAAGCCTGATGAATGGGGATAGAGAGAGCAGAGGAGCTGTAAACATGATTGGTTTTGGGGGTGTGCAGAGAAGGAATGCAGTGCCAGGAGACGTGATACTCGCACAGGTGAAGAGTGCTGTGAAGCGGCTGAAAAATGGGAAAGCAGCTGGGGCTGATGAGGTGTATGCAGAGATGCTTAAATGTAGTAGAGAGAATGGAATGAAGTGCTTGTTGGAGATATGTAAAAAGGCATGGATGAGTGAAACTGTGCCTGCAGAGTGGAAAAAGGCTGTGATTGTACCCCTGTACAAAAATAAAAGTGACCAAAGTGAGTGCAAGAATTATCGTGGCATAAGCTTACTGAGTGTGGTAGGGAAGGTATATCGAAGAATTATTATAGAGAAAGTAAGAGAGATATCAGAAGTCATAGTGAGTGATGAACAGGGTGGCTTTAGGAGTGGCAGAGGATGTGTGGACCAAATATTTGCAGTGAGACAGATAGTACAGAAGGCTTGTGAGAAGGACCATAAGGTGTTTATGGCATTCATGGATCCGGAAAAAGCATATGACAAAGTGGACAGAGAAGGATTGCGGAAAACATACTACAGTGTAGAGAGTAAGCTGCTAGGTCCCGTCAAGAGTTTTTATGATGGTAGTGAAGCATGTGTCAGGGTTAATGGGCACCTAAGTGAATGGTTCACTATCACTGTGGGCATGCGACAAGGTTGTGTGATGTCCCCATGGTTGTTCAATGTATATATGGATGGGGTGATGAGAGAAGTGAAAACACGAGTAATGGAGAGAGGGATGGCATTGGTAATGAATGGTGATGGATAGAATATCTCAAAATTGTTGCATGCTGGTGATGCAGTACTGCTTGCAAGTACCAGACAAGAACTTGGTAGGTTAGTGCTGAGTTTTGCTGATGTCTGTAAGCGTCATTCCTTGAGAGTAAATGTAGAAAAGAGTAAAGTGATGGTTATTGAGAGAGAAGGTGACTCCCAGTGCAATGTAACAGTGAATGGAGAGAGACTGGAATTGGTGAGAGAGTTCAAATACCTGGGTACAGTGATAGAAAAGAGAGGAAAATGTGCAAAAGAAGTTGAAAGTAGAGTGACACATGGAAGAAAAGTAGCTGGTGCAATGAAGGCCTTGATAAGAAACAGAGGCTTGAGTGTTGCAGCTGCACGAGGCTTACATCAAGGAGTGTTAGTGCCAACTTTAACATATGGATGTGAGACTATGGTGTGGCATGGAAATGAAAAGTCAAGTGTAAGAGCAGTGGAGATGGGACTGCTGAGGAATGTACGTGGAGTACAGAGGGTAGATAGGATATGAAATACTGTAATGTGATTCGTGAAAGATGCAGAGTGAGGAAGTCGGTGGACACCAGAATTGAAGAGAGTGTACTGAGATGGTATGGTCATGTGGAGAGAATGGATAACAATAGAGTGGTGAAGAAGGGATATCTGAGCGAATTATAAGGAGGGAGGAGGAGAGGTAGACCAAGGAGAAGATGGAGAGATATAGTGGATGAATGTGTGAGGAAGAGAGGTTTGGAAGGCGGTGAGGCTAGGGAACCGACAGGAGATCGAGCTGGCTGGATGAATTTTGTGAGGAGAAGTGCATGATCAGGGATTTTTGGCACCCTTTTTTAACGTGGCAGCATCTGGATTTACTCTGTCGGATACCATTATGTGAAGCTACAGAACGTGGTGAATGTTTTTGGCATATCCGATAGAGCCAGGATTCCGGGGGCTTGAATGATGAGTGAATGGAAGCACGACCCATTGGATTGGGCAATTTTGGGCAGCCTGGACATTGCTACTCCTCACCCTGCCCTTGGGTGGGAAAGGAGTTCCGGATGATGATGATGATGAAATATATATATATATATATATATATATATATATATATATATATATATATATTATAAATATATATATATATATATATAGAGAGAGAGAGAGAGAGAGAGAGAGATATTATATATATATATATCTATATCTATACATATATATCTATATCTATATCTATATATATTTATCTATCTATCTATCTATTGCCAGACGCCTCAATCCCGTTTGGGGTGGCCACAAACAAATCGCCTCCAAGTCGCCCTGTCCCCCACCATTTCACTGCCCTGTTCCCAACTCACACCCGCCTCTCTCATATACCTCTCCACCCCATCCCTCCATCTCATCCTCGGCCTCCCCCTCCCTCTTCCCCCCTCCACCTCACTCATATACACTCTCTTCGTCAGTCTTTCACCCTCCATCCTCTCCACATGGCCAAACCACCTCAGTGTGTTCCTCATAACGCTTCCTATCACATCCACATCAACACCACAACACTCCTTTATATCCGCATTTGTCAGCCTGTCTCTCCATGTGACTCCACAGGCTCCTCTTAATTAACTCATTTCCACTGCTCTCACTCTTGACTTGTGTCCTTCTAACAACGTCCAAGCTTCACTTCCGTACGTTAGAGTTGGTATCACAATACTGTCATGTAGTAACTTTTTCACTTCCATGCTCACTTCCCTGTTTCTTATCACTGCTTTCAAAGAACCAGCAACCTTTCTTCCCTGCTGTACCCTTTCAAGCACTTCACCCTCCAAACCTCCATCCTTACTCATCACACTATCCAAGAACTTAAACGTACTCACATTTTCCAATTCCTCACCATCCAACCTCGCTATACATTCACTGACTTCACCTCTCTCAAAGACCATCACTTTACTCTTCCCTACATTCACCTTTAGATTCCGTTTCTTACACACTCTCTCAAACTCATCCAACAAGCCTTGCAGCTCCCCTTCGTCTTCACTTAACAACACAGTATCATCTGCAAACAACAGTTCAGGGAGTTTCCAAACACTATTCTCTCTCACCAGGGCCACTCCAACATCCACTACCCTACCTTGTACCTCTTTTATTACCCCATCCATACAGATTGAACAACCATGGAGACATGACACATCCCTGTTTCAAACCAACTTTCAAAGAGAAAAATTCACTTAGTTCACCATCCACACGCACTGCAGCCTTTGCACCATCGTACGTACTCTTCACAGCATTCAACAACTTCCCATCTACTCCATATATTCTTAACACTTTCCACAATCCTTGTCTATCCACCCTGTCATATGCTTTCTCCAAATCCATGAAAGCTGCATACAACTTCTTTCCCTTCTCTAGAAACTTTTCCACTAAAGATCTAAGAATGAATATCTGATCTACAGAACCTCTTCCCTTCCTAAAGCCTCCCTGTTCTTCTCCAATTAATTTCTCTGTTCTTTCTCTAACTCTGTCAATAAGTATCCTACCATACACTTTTCCTATTATACTAAGAAGATAAATGCCCTTATGATTACCACACACTTCTTTTTCCCCTTTTCCTTTGTGCAAGGGAATAATTATACCTGACTTCCAATCCTCCGGGACTCTACCTTCCTCCCAGGCCAATCTGCACATCTTCCACATCCATTCTACTACTATCTCTCCCCTATGCTTCAGCATTTCACCACACACTCCATCAATTCCTGGGGCTTTCCCCGATTTAACTTTCTTCATTGCTTCCACAACTTCTATCCTACTGATTTCTTCCTGTCTTCTCACCTCCCTCCTTCTCTCAACCATTCCCCAGCCACTTATACTCGCATTACTTCCATCCTCTACGTTCAACAATTCCTTAAAGTGTTCTCTCCATCTGCTCACTTTTTCTCCCTTCTCCACTAGTAATCTACCATTTTTATCTTTCACTCCCCTGCTAACTTCACTTCCACCCTGTCTTACTCTTTTCACCTCTTTCCAGAACATTTTCTTACAGTCCCTCCACTTTACACTCAAATTCCTTCCAAATTCCTCATCCACTCTCTTCTTACTCTCTCTTACTAATCTTTTCACCTCTCTCTTTCTGTCTGCATATAACTCTCTCTTCCGCCTCTCAACTTCTTCCACGCCCCTATTTCTCATCCATTCATTGTATGCTTTCTTCTTTTGTGCCAAAGCCTGTTTCACCTCTTCAGTCCACCACGCTGTTCCTTGCACCCCCCTCCGTCTTCTCTTCCTTCCACACACCACATCACATGCTGCACATATTTCTTCTGTAAATATCCTACACACACCTTCCACGTCTATATATATATATATATATATATATATATATATATATATATATATATATATATATATATATATATATATATATATATATATGCTAGGAAGAAGGAACCAAAGGCCATGAGCCTGCTTTTTACCGTTCCTTCTCAAGAGAAAAACAAAATACAAGAGAAAGCGAAATTCAGGATCAGATCATTTTGAGATGCCTGGACACACTGCGTTTGAAAGACTGGAGATCATAGCTAGCAGGAAATACAGACAGAGGGAGACAGTTCCATAGTTGATCTGTTGCATAAATGAAGGACTGGGAGTAACGGTTAACTCTTTCATTAGAGAGATGGACAGAAAAGAGATGAGAGTTTGCTGCTAGACGGGAGCAATGCGCTCGTCGTAGAAGTGGAAGAATGCAAGCAGACAGTTCAGAGGAGCAGTGACCATTGAAGTAGTGTTAGAAAAGAGATAAAGATGCAACAATATGGCAAAGAGACAGAGGTTGAAGGAAGCCAGTAAGAGGAGCAGAGTTAATGAGACGAAAAGCCTTTGACTCCACCCTATTAAGAAAAGCTGTATGTGGGGAGCCTCCCCACACATGTACTCCACACAGGGGCAGATAAAACCTGTGTATAGAGTCAATAATTGTGCAGGGGTAAAGAAGGAATGGAGTCGGCTTAGCACACCTAATCTCTTAGAAGCTGATTTTACAAGAGATGTAATATGATCTTTCTAAGACAGGTCTTGAGTGAATGAAACCCCAAGCACGTTCAAGGATGATTACACCTGTGGAAGATTTTGTCAGGTTGATAGGTGTAAGAATTGAGTCTTTGATGCATTAAAAACAACAACATTATTTTTACCCCAGATAGAGATACTAGCTAAGTCAGAAATTAGGTGTGCCATAGCCTCATCCCTTTTTTGCTGAAGTAACTGCTGAGATGGACGTTGTGGGAACCGAATGGAAAGGTGAAGGGTGGAGTCAGCAGTGTACATGTGGATAGCGTTTGATGTACAGCGAAAAAGATCATTGATGAATAAAAGGAAGAGAGTTGGTGTTAGGACAGAGCCCTGAGGAACACCACTGTTGACTGATCTAGGAGAACTATGGCCGTCTACAACACTGGGTATAGAACGACCAGAAAGGAAGCTATAGTTCAGGAGTTCTTAACCTGGGGTCCAGTGATGGGCTTCAGGGGGTCCATGAAGGTCAGAACAATTGAGAATAATTTAGTAATATTGCGTGATGCCATTCGGCAGCATTAGCTTTCAACCAAGCTAAATATTTGTCTGAGAACTACCAAAAAAGCGCCTGGTCAGGTAACAAATTCGTCATCATCACAAGGATTTGACTTCTATAATGGTTTCCCATTGAAAGGAATTAAATAAAATGTACCCTTACTGCTTATAGCGTTGGCAGCTAAGTGTTTCTGGTGGTCCAGAAAGGAGCACCTCACGTCTGTCCATCCTGAAAATACATTGGACAATGTTGACCTTTTTCATGCGAAGAAGGCTCCATTTAAGAAAGCTGGAATTTTACCGAAACTTGGATTTGCCCCAACACAAAAGCCTTGCCTTGAAGCATCCTACAAGGCTGCTTATTGCACTGCTGAACAAAAGATGCCACATACGATTGGTGAAACCGTGGTAAAGCCATGTGCCCTTTAAAATGGTTGAGCTGTTTTGTGGCTTTGAGCAGAGGAAGAAAATTGAAGCAGTGCCTTTGTCAAGTGACGTCATCCTCTCCAGAACTGTTGACATTTTTTGTATAATTTGAAGCAAGTAATGGAAGAAATGGCAGCTATGCCATTTCCGTTCAGCATGCAACTGGATGAAACTACTGATGTCTCTCAGTGCAGCCAGCTCCTGGTTTTCATCCGCTTTATGCATGCTGATGTCATCTATGAAGAATTCCTATTTTGTGAGCCCCTTTTTGGAAACTACAAAGGCCATCGACATCTTAGAAATGGTGAATAGTTTCTTTGCCAAGCAAAACTTTGACTGGAAGAAAAATCTTGGTACACTGCAGAGACGGAGCACCTGCAATGCTTGGCAACACATCTGGTTTTGCTGCTTTGGTGAAAAAAGAAGCTCCTCAGGTCACTGTGACCCACTGTTTTTTTCACATCGGCATGCATTAGCATCAAGACTCCGCTAACAATCCTGAAAGAAGTCTTGTCGACTGACATGAAAGTTGTCAACTTCATCAGAACCAGGGATTCAAACCATCGTGTTTTCAAGAGGTTTTGTCGAGAAATGGGAGCAGAATATGAAGTTCTTCTCTACCACATAGAAGTTCGCTGGCTTTCCAGAGGACAAATCTTGAAGCACTTGATTGAACTTCGGGCAGAAGTTTCACTTTTTTTGAGAGAAAAGAATGCCTACTCTCAGAACAGATTGACAGGGAGGAGTTCATTCATACCTTACCTTACTTGGCATATATTTTTGACCATATGAATGGGGTGAATCATTCCATTCAAGGCCCTGCAGTCACCATTATGAATGCTGCTGAAAGACTGCAAGCTCTTCTGGCCAAGTTGCCACTGTGGAAGAGGGGACTGGAGGCAGACAACTGTGCAAACTTCCGAGTGTTAATGGAAGTGCTTCTGCGGGATGGAATCGAGAGTGACAGAGCCCTGTCAATTTCTCTTCAGGCAGAAGTCTGCAGACATCTGGAAACACTGCAGAATTCTTTCAAAGGTTGCTTCTGCTCAGGTGACCCTGAAGTTGAAACAGGGATTTGTAATCCTTTCCTTGCTGACATAGACTGTATCAGTGATGAAGACCTTCCCAAAGATGACCTCATCGACCTGAGGACAAAGGAAATGATACGAAATGAATTCAACTCGATGAGTCTTGAAGAATTCTGGTGTTCGTTGAAATAAGCCTACCCTCGTCTGGCGATTCGAGCTATGGGTGCTCTGAGTTAGGGTTTTCAGCGCTTGTTTTTATCAAAATGAAAAGTCGAAATCGGTTGGATGTCATAGATGACGTGTGTTGCCTTGTCAAAAACCACCCCGCAATTTTATCATGTTCAAGCCAAACAACAACCTTCTCACTGAAATGAACTTTTGAGCGAATTAAAGTTTTGTTTTGTTTATATTGCACAAGTTGGATGTATTTCGTTTTTTTCGTCGAGTGGCCATTCATGAAAAGGCTCCTCCCATCGAACGACAAATAAGTCCATGAGGGAAAAAGTCAAGAGGCAAAGTAGGTGCAGTGGATATAACAGGTCCATGAAAAAAAAAAAATCCAAGGGGAAAATATTCCCGAGAAAGAAAATAGGTCTGTGTTGAAAAAAGTTTTATGAGGAAAATAAGGGCCATAGAAAAAAGTAAGTCCATAGTAAAAATATTTCCATGGAGACAAGAGTACCATGGGAAGAATAAGTCCAGAGGGAGAACATATATATGTAATATTCTGACGTACGGAGGAAAATGGGTCTATATGCAAAAACATATAAAAACAAAAAATTGGACCATGAGGAAAATTAACCCCATGGGGGAAATTCGTTAATGTCACTGAGGGAAATTAGTGGTTCGGGTTTTGACACCTCGGTAGTGTAGCTGGAAACAGGTTTTTGTACTAGAATCCATTATTGATTACAACTATTTTTTCTCATCACTTGTTCCATTTAGATCACTATCTTTTATGTTTATCCATATTGTTAAACCTTACTCTTGGAGTTTCTCTTAATTTAGACTTCTATGGAATTAGTTGTTTCTTACCCTCCACCTGACAGTCAGATTATCGCTGGTGTCTGTCCGTAGAGTTGGGCGGCTGGGCAGCTGGCTGGGTATAGAGATTTCATTTCCAAAGCAAATCTCAAAAAGTATTGACTATACAGTAAAGTCATGAAATTTTACAGTTATGTGCCTTGTAGTGAACTAGTGTCTTTTGACTGATAGAATGCTGTCTTAATTAGTTTTTTTGAAAATAATGAAAGAGTAAAAAGACACATAGATTTCCTTTCCGGAGCAAAACTAAAAAAGTATCAATTATTGATTAATGAAACTGTTACATACTTATGTGTCTTATAGTGAATTGGTGTCTTTTGATAGGAAGAATGCTGTGTCTTAATTTTTTTTTTTTTAATACTGAAAGAGTAAAAAAAAAAAAATCTGAGATTTCTATGCTCTCTGCGCATCGAATTTCAAGGAAACAGGTTATGTTTGCCATGGATGAACTGCTGAAATTTTCAAGTTTTAATGTCTCTGTGTTATAAGGGGGTGGGGGTTATGAGCTTAGCTAGGTGTGCAAGGAGGTGGGGGGGTACCGTATATGTTTGGTCAGGTGGAGGCTTGCAACGATGACGATGATGATGGTAGTTCATATGATAACGATAGCGATGATGATGATGATACAGTAGTGTTGTTGTTGGTGGTGTGGTAATGGCAATGATGATGCTGATGCTGATGCACGATGGTGATGATGATGATGATACTGGTGGTGACAGTTGATGTGATAATGATGATGGTAGTGGCAGTGTTCGTTGAGATGATGATGGATGCTGGTGGTAGTGGAGATGATGATGATGATAGTGGTGGTAATGGAGATGATGATGATATGATAATGATGATGATGATGATGATAATGATGGTAGTGAAGATGGTTTATTGAGATACTGATAATGTTGATGACGATAATGGTGGTGGTGGTAGCTGAGATGATGATGATGATGATGATTTTCTCTGTCATCATTTTAAGTTTTAAATGTCTCTGTGTTATGCAGGGGGGGGGGGTGAGGGCCGTTATGCTCTTGGTTAGGTGTGCAGGGAGGTGGGAGGTATATGGTTGGTCAGATGGAGAGTTGCAACAGCGTAGCGTTGCCTATGTTTAAATAGTTTTTCACTAAGTTTTCACTCGAAGTCAGACCGAGGTCATGCTTGCAACCATGTATGTTAGGTTTCTAATTTTTCCACGATAACAAAAAGGTAATGTGAAAAATTTATGAAAACATATATTGACTTTCTTATGATGTGAAATAATTAAATTGCCAGAGACTAGGGACACAAACCGGAAGACAGACAAGGAGTAATGACACTAATAAATAACACTGTATAAAGCGTAGCCAGTGAGTGAGAGAGAGAGAGAGAGAGAGACAGGGACAGAGACAGAGACAGACAGACAGACAGAGGCCTCAGTGTTTTGGGGGGTAACATACGAGACATATGTATGTGTGTGTGTAAGAGAGAGAGAGAGAGGTGAAGGCCTTTGTTTTTCTGGGGTAATATACGAGGCATGTGTAACCTTTCTACCACTCCCCCCCCCCTCTCTGCCTGTCTGTCTGTCTGTTTCTCTCTCTCTCTCTCTCTCTCTCTCTCTCTCTCTCTCTCTCTCTCTCTCTCTCTCTCTCTCTCTCTCTCTCTCAGATACCCACAAATTCCTCTTAAGCACCTGAACTAATGGAGGTGTTGCAAATTTTAACTCACGTTGGAGCTACTGGTAGAATGCATAACTGTAGGAGCAGATGGTAGGAGGAATAATTATGTAGCTGGACTGATATGTGGAGGAAAACGATGAAATGAAGTGTACAAGAAAACGAGAGGGAAGGAAGGAAGAGGGATGTGTGGCTCGATCAAGATATGGATGACTCAAGGAAAACAAGACATTGGTCAGCTTTTATAAATGCACCCACCCCTGCAATAATGTAAGGGAAGAGAAATAATTATACTGTGCAACAAACTTAAACCAATTTTTTTATGTTACTTTTTACGTTATTTCTGATCAATGTCAATGCGTAATTCCGAATATGCAATTTGTCTTTTGTGTAAATCTAGAGTTACAGGAACTATGCAACAACACATATATCGTACAAGGACAGGAACTGCAACTTGCTGCCATTTCGAGAATTTTAAGAATGTCAAAAAATTTATATATATCCGGGTGTGTATTATGAATGTAACTAGTAAATGAGAAAACAGTAAGATCACAAGGAATGCAGGGCACATAGTATCTAGAAATGCACTTTTGATCTTAACTTTTTTTCTGTAGCTGTGATGACTATCGCGCAACAATCCCTAATTGTATTCGCCAATCATCGCCTCATTCCACCTGCCCTGATATCTGGTTTCCATCAGCAGAATGTCCTGGTGAAATCGTTCACCATGCTCCTTGCTGACTGCATCCAAGTTGCTTTTGAAGAAATCAGTGTGGGAATGCAGATAGTACAGTTTGATTTACATTCTACATCCAAACTGGTGGATTGCACCAATCAGGTCATCGACGAGCTGTACGAAATCTGGTCTCCTCTGGTTGCCAAGAAAACTTTCCACAAGCCTTGTGAAAACATTCCAAAAGTGCTCTTCACCGTCGGTCAATTTAACCTGGAGTTCACGACTTGCAAGCATTCTTCGAACTTGCGGTCCTGAACAAGCCAGCTGTCACCTTTGCCACGCTCAACTTGGGAAACATTGATCGGATATGCAGAAACGCATCGCCATCCTTGTTGATGGCTTTCACGAATTGTTCCACAAGAACAAGTTTTATGTGTAGCGGCAGTAGCAATACCTTCTTTCTGGAGATCAGTGGAGCTCTCAGAATGTTGCACGAGCCTGGTGTGAGACTCTCTGAGAGGCCAGTCTTTCCTCACGAAATGTTCTGCATCACTCCGGCTGTCCCACAAGCATAAAAAACATGAGTACTTTGTATAACCACCTTGCATTCCAAGTAGTAACGAAACCATTTTGAAATGTCCTCATATCTCCCAATTGTGATATGAGTAATTGATCTTTGTCAGCCAAATCTTCAGTCTCATAGCCTTCTTTCATTTCCACAGAATGTGCAACTGGAAATGGTGGGAGTTCGTTGCCGTTATGCAAAAATACAGCTTTTAGGCTCTTCACGGAGCTGTCTATCAATGGTCGCCATTCTGAGGCCTTGTAATCCACTCCCAAGGCTTGGAACAAACCCTTAACATCAAAACAATAACACAATGAGATTTCTTCACAAAATTTGAAGAAAGATGTAAACTTGCCTTGGCGATTCCTATAACTCAACTTGCAAATGGGATCTAACAAGTTCGATTCACTTAGACTGACACCAGCAGCTCTGCACTGGACGTCGTGAGTCCTAAATCTCGGACCAAGTCATCCAGTTCTTGCTAACTGGGAAAGTGTGGAGTGTTTCTGGAACAGTCTCCAACATACTAGTCATCATCACTTTCCCCTCCATCATCGACGATGTCCTCATAGTCAGAGACAATTTCTGTGTCTGCAGGAAGGACAGGAATCGCCAGTTATGACGTTATGAGGCACCAGAGAGATCAAAGAAGGCAAATATAGATATACAATGTTCTTTCTGCCCTTTATGCTCTTCACACCACTTATATCAACCAAGCAAAAATAACAATCATCGTGTTGATTCGAAGGCTCTCACCACACTCTCAGAATTGCGAAAGGCATATTCTTTCTCGCTCCTCGTAGCCAGGCTTCAAGTGCAGAATGACAGCTACCACAAGTTTAGTGCGGTGACCAATCCTTATCTTGATCGCCCATTGCCACGCCAAAATATGCATTGTATGCATGAGCAGATTTAGTATCAAGGTGGACTTTGTATTTGATCATATTCGGTCCAATATACTCTCCACATACATAACAATATGTATTGGCTGACAGCTTGCAAGAACGTCTACTGGTCATTCTTATCAATAGAAACACCTTTAGGAACATCTCAAAAACACATCGACCAGCCAAACTAGCAACGTGAGACTAGCTCATCGAATGATCTGACTCGATCCACATTGCATAGGTAAATGTAATAATGGTTATATCAGCGACATCTGCATGGATGCTGATGGTGTGTGTGTGTGTGTGTGTGTGTGTGTGTGTGTGTGTGTGTGTGTGTGTGTGTGTGTGTGTGTGTGTGTGTGTGTGTGTGTGTGTGTGTGTGTGTGTGTGTGTGTGAAGTGGTAAGCGATACATCAGCCATTACATCGATGCATGGTAGCAAGACTGGAAATAAACAATCGCCAATTGTTGACAAAAACCTAGAGATAGACAAACAAAATATACAGCATTGGAATCAACGTGCAAAGATGAGTCTAACAAGACCAAAAGAACTGAATAAACAAATTCTTTATCACACAATTTTATTTATGAGACAAACGGTGGGCAATATCCTCGGGTCCTACACTCTATGAGTATAAACTCTTGTCCGAGGTAGGGTCTATTCCTGTGCAAAATTTCTTGTGCCATCGTCAAACTGTGATATTGTTCCCCATCTAGGCAGTCCCTCCCCTTGGGGGTGGTCATCGGAGGTCTCATCCTGCCTAAAACATGGCTAGGGAGAATAAGTATCATTAGGGAAAATATTGTGTTCCTATGTTAAAAACTACGGTCGTGCAAAACGGCTTTTCCAGGATACCTCGGGAAACCCCCTCTTCAGTGAGGGAGACTCATGGTCGTTCCATCCTTTCAGTGGGTGAACATCTACAAATATGTAAATTTTTATGTTATATGGTTCAAACCTTTGACCATACATTTGCCTAAGACCGCCGAAAGCCGCCCCCCCCCCCTTCCCATGGGGGACGGTCTTTAGGCGTACCATTATGTTTGGCCTGAGTGAAGCTCTGCCATTGTGCAAACGTCATGTTTATATATATATATATTTTTTTTAAGTTGTTGTACCTAACAGTATTAGGCGGGACACCCAGGGTCCACTGCTCCACTAGAGGACGGCCTTTTTGCGTCCGACACTGCATGAAATCTGTGCCAGCGGGAGGTCACTCATTGGGAAAATTTTATTTTCCTGACACTGCTTCCATAATGCGTGGCCGCATTCTTCAAAAGAGTACAGTAACTCAGTGAGTGGGTGAGTGTCAATGACAGGGATAAACATTACAAGTATACTGGGCACCTCTGTGGGTGCGACAAAAAGAATGAGAATCATGAGAGAGAGAGAGAGAGAGAGAGGCCTCAGTATTATTTAGGGTAACAAAACATCTGCCATGTGTAGTCTTTCGCACCTCTCTCTCTCTCTCGCTCTCTCTCTCTCTCTCTCTCTCTCTCTCTCTCATTTACTGAAACGGCTGTTTCCTTGTCCTTTTTTTTTTTTTTCCACCATTTTAATTCTTACCTCTCCAGTTTCATTCCAAATCATCCTTCCTTCCTTCCAAAAGCTACATTCGTCTTCCTCTCTACCTCCTATATCTCCTCCACTTTCGCTCTCTCTTTGTCTTCTTTTTCAATTCTTATTTCATTCTAAGAAAATTCTAATCTTTTACGAAGTAAACGGGGCTACTGAAAATTTAGGAAAAAAAGATGGGAATTAGGGAATTTATTGCAGAATAAAAGTTAATATGTTGCTTAGAGAGAGAGAGAAAGAGAGAGAGAGGCTGAAATATCAGTACTGTTAAATACATATCCAGATTGTTATTCCAAATTTTTTCTGGATACCTTTAGACGATACTCATATGGCTTCTGACATCCCCAAACAATGTGTAAGTGCAAGGATTTTATGACCTCATTCATTACAGTGAATCCTTAATGGCAAGGTGTTGAGGCAAGAGAAGAAATTTTAAATTAATAATGTTGCAAGTTAGAGTGAGATCGTTCTCATCGCGGAGTGCGGCAGCCACTCCATAAGTATATAGGGAATGGTGCAGGTTTAAAATGGCATTCTGTACATAGGGTCCAGGAACGCTCACGCGAAAACGGTCGCAGAGCCCAGTTCTAAGCTTATGAACTAAAAAAAACTTCGCAATTCAAGTGCAAAACTACTCGTAAAGTCTTGCCAACCTTAGTAGGAGTCGCAAAATCGAACCACAAAAATATCGATTGAGCGCTCCTTCTTTCTTCCTTTCTTTCTTCTTCATTAGTCATAACTCCAAAACATAAAGGCCAAGTGTAGATGTTTCTATCCATGTTTAGAAAAGCATTCAGGCTACAGTTCAAGAGTTATGGCCTGAAAACCGCAACATGGTCACTGGTAAGTTACTTCTCCATTACACGTATGTGCAACGTGCATGCCTGCATGGTGTTACACATGTTTTGCATAATATCTAGTGTTTGCCCCAAGTGTGATATAACAGTGCTACAAACCACGTTACCTTCTCATATTATCAATCAGCATACAAGGAGCAAGTTATCATGGGACTCTGTACTCAAGTCACTAATAATACCCTCCGTGGCCGTCTGCGTCGAATGAAGATTAGCTGATACATGGCTGCAGGCGTCGCTTGAGCATGGTCTAAAAAAAAAAAAAAAAAAAAAGTCGAAAGTTTTTGGGAAGTGAACGAACGTTCTGAACGTCTTCAGACTGACTGTACAACACTCCCATACACCCCTTCAAGCAGTTCAGAGCCTGCTGCTGTGATGAGTGGATCTTCGATTTTTTCGTCCCTGGCCATGTTTAAACAAGCACAAGTACACTTATTATCTCGACCCAGGTAGAAAATAACATCTTTGTCCTCTTGCAAAACACACACAGCCACCTGTTTACGATTATGATTTAATACAGACACAAACAAAAAAGACATCATAATAAGAGAAAAACACATTTTTGTCTTCGTATCTTTACCTATTTGCTCTAGTTTGTTGTGGTTTGGATCATTCGATGTAGTGCGACTTGTAGAAAACTGTGAAAACTTTCGGGAAGTGACCTAACATCTGGGACATGAGACTGACCTTCACTTCACGCTCTCACACGGTACCAGGGCTGCCATTCGTACAATAATTATCGTACATGTACGATTAAACTGTCTTTGGTACATGTACAATACCTATTATTATCGTACGTTCTGTACGATAATTCTGTGTTTTATGGCATAAGAGTTTTAATTTTTAAAAATGATGAAAAAAGCCTTTTCATCAACAGGAAATCTTTTCCATAGAGTGTATGTTATTTGTAAAATGAGAAGTCGTAATTTTCCTAAGTGCACATAACGTAATTGTGTTTATGAGATAGCAAGGCTTGTTGTACCGAACGAAATGTACAGGCACAGTTCGAGTCAAACTGACGGTTGACTGTTACGGTTTGATATTCGTTAGTCGTCACCGTGAAGTACAGTACTATACAGTATAACAGAAATACTTATTTTGATAAGAAAGAATTACCTAAAAGTGTCTTGTGTAATCAGTGATCTGTAAATAGTGTAGAGGATTTGTTTATTTTATTTAATAAATTTGGATGATTTTAATGAACTTCTAAACTGAATATTGTAATATAAACCTCCCTTAAATGATACCTGCTGTATACAGTATTTACGTTAGCCATTACATGTATTGAAACTTCTATGAATTTCCATTTTTTCTTTTTTATTAACCCTTACACCACAGGCTTGTTTTGCTTTTTCTTGGGGCTCCTGCGGGCATATTCGCGCCTCGATAGACTCTCTAAAAATATTTGCCAAAAATCAGTTATTAGTCCTAGAATATTAAAATCATATATGCTTATGGCACATACCTTCAGCTTTCTCATGGGGTGTTTGTTGAGCCTTCGTCGAGTACCATAGGACTTGTGGAGACCTCTGAAGTTGGGTAACAAAGTCTCCACTTTACACTTCCTGACAACCCGTAATATGATTACCACAGTCTGATATTATCACTAGAAACACTATTCTATGATTCTCAGTTTGGAATTCATACTCCAAAAAAAAAAAAAACCCACTGTGTAAGCAATGAAAATTACGAGGGCGTGTGACCTTCCCACTTGTGCTAGTTCGCCGCTGGTGTTCTGTCATGTAATGACATAACACCAGCGGCGAACTAGCACAAATGGGAAGGTCACACGCCCTCGTAATTTTCATTGCTTACACGGTGTTTTTTTTTTTTTTTTAAGTATGGATTCCAAACTATTTGAGAATTATAGAACAGTGTTTCTAGTGATAATATCAGACTGTGGTAATCATATTGCGGGCTGTCGGGAAGTGTAAAGTGGAGACTTTGTTACCCAAAGTCAGAGGTCTCCACAAGTCCTATGGTACTCGACGAAGGCTCAACAAACACCCCATGAGAAAGCTGAAGGTATGTGCCATAAACAGATATGATTTTAATATTCTAGGACTAATAACTGATTTTTGGTAAATATTTTTAGAGTCTATCGAGGCGCGAATATGCCCGCAGGAGCCCCAAGAAAAAGCAAAACAAGCCCGCAGTGTAAGGGTGAATAAAAAAGAAAAAATGGAAATTCATAGAAGTTTCAATACATGTAATGGCTAACGTAAATACCGTATACAGCAGGTATCATTTATGGGAGGTTTATATTACAATACTCAGTTTAGAAGTTCATTAAAATCATCCAAATTTATTAAATAAAATAAACAAATCCTCTACAGTATTTACAGATCACTGATTACACAAGACACTTTTAGGTAATTCTTTCTTATCAAAATAAGTATTTCTGTTAAACTGTATAGTACTTCACGGTGACGACTAACGAATATCAAACCGTAACAGTCAACCGTCAGTTTGACTCGAACTGTGCCTGTACATTTCGTTCGGTACAACAAGCCTTGCTATCTCATAAACACAATTACGTTATGTGCACTTAGGAAAATTACGACTTCTCATTTTACAAATAACATACACTCTATGGAAAAGATTTCCTGTTGATGAAAAGGCTTTTTTCATCATTTTTAAAAATTAAAACTCTTATGCCATAAAACACAGAATTATCGTACAGAACGTACGATAATAATAGGTATTGTACATGTACCAAAGACAGTTTAATCGTACATGTACGATAATTATTGTACGAATGGCAGCCCTGGTACCGTGTGAGAGCGTGAAGTGAAGGTCAGTCTCATGTCCCAGATGTTAGGTCACTTCCCGAAAGTTTTCAGTTTTCTACAAGTCGCACTACATCGAATGATCCAAACCACAACAAACTTGAGCAAATAGGTAAAGATACCAAGACAAAAATGTATTTTTCTCTTATTATGATGTCTTTTTTGTTTGTGTCTGTATTAAATCATAATCGTAAACAGATGGCTGTGTGTGTTTTGCAAGAGGACAAAGATGATATTTTCTGCCTGGGTCGAGATAACTGTTGTTGAAATGAAGAGAGAAAGTTGAGACCTAGAGAATAAAGCAGTAAGCTGAAGCTAGCTACAGTAGAACTATGCTGTTTAGACTACAGTTGTCTGGTAGAGCAAATTTTATTATTCATAAAAACACTCACAGTTTATATTTCTATTACTGTATAACACTTGTATATATCTACAGTCTTTATCCATAAGTTTCCTTCAGTAGTATTAGTTTATTGTCACTGTAGGGATTCAATTTCTTTCAGTAAAATACGTAGCATTCACTTTCTCGTCCTGTATTGAGAGTGAATGTCCCTTTCACCTTCACTCTCATAACTCATAGTATTCATACATGCTAGAGTGAAACTTTCACTTTCATTACTCCTAGGGTATATACTCGTATTCTTATGATACTACTCATTTACATTTCTATTTACGTTCTCTATTTTATTTACGTTATTTACATTTCTATTTTATTTACACTGTGTTATGCACTGTCACTTGAAGTAACTTATAAAACTATTTTCCACTGTTCACGTATATGTACATTCATTGCTTTCACTTGCTGTTTACACATTATTTACACATTATTTACAATTCCACTTGCACTGTTTTACTCAATAGAAAGATCGTAGTCACTCTTTTATCAATTGTCAGCCCTTTACCTCTTTCCACACGAGGTTTAGTAGGGGGTAAAGGTCACAGGGCCCTTTCCATGGAGCTGAAAAACGGCGGTAGTTAGCAGGAGCAAACAGACGTACCTTCACTTTGAAAGACGACAGTGAACTGATAGTGGTGGCCTCCTGCCGCCTGGCTTGGGTGAGTGCAATACTATCAACTTTAGCCTTGTGAGACCTGCTAATATGTAGCAATGAAATGATTGGCAGGAAACCAAGACAATACATAATTAATTAGGTAGTTCCAGGTGAATGTACATATCACTTAGGCTTCTCCCTTCCCTCCTTATATGTATATTTATTATGAAAATAGATTATACGGCATATTTCAAGGGGAAATAAACAGCAAAAATTAGCGAACGAGTGCATGTGAGGTGTTGTCAGGTGATAATTAGCTAATTCCAGGTGTATGGCACTATCACTTACCTTATTTCTTTTTTGTATATATTATTTGGTATAAGAATAGGGCATAGGGCTTGTTTCAATGGATGAAATCAGTGGAAAATTCCAGGAAAGATTTACTTAGCGTAGAATACAGTTTGGTGGCCTGCAATAATTAGGTACTTCCATGTGAATGTAAATATCATTTAGGCTTCTCCCTTCCTTTCTTATATATATTTTTATTACGAAAATAGATTATACAGCATATTTCAAGGGGAAATAAACAGCAAAAATTAGCGAACGAGTGCACATGAGGTTTTGTCAGGTGATAATTAGCCAATTCTAGGTGTATGGCACTCTCACTTACCTTATTTCTTTCTTGTATATATTATTTGTTATAAGAATAGGGCATAGGGCTTATTTCAATGGATGAAATCAGTGAAAAATTCCAGGGAAGATTTACTTAGCGTAGCACGGCCGGGCAGGCGAGAGGATAGGGTAACGGAGGGGAGGTAGGGAGGGGAGTCAAGAACGGGGAGAAATGGCTAAATTGTCAACAATGGATGGGAGTACAGATGAGATTAGGAGTGCTGACTAGTGTTGGACATTGGCAGTACTGATAGATGATACAAGCCACCACTTGAAATCCCGGTTGAATTCAAAATAACACAGAATCACAAAAGTGACACCCCGCGGTATGATCCCTTGCTCCCAAGCGTTACAAAAGTGATGCCCTGCGGTTAAGGGGTTAAATGAGACTAATGCTGTTTATATAAATTTAAAACACCTCTGAAGACATGTTGTGTAGGGAAGAACTCCATCATTTATTATCATATTAGAGAGTAGTGTAGTAGTAGCAGAAAAATTATACAATAATTTCACAGGCATCCAATATATTTTTACGATAATTTGGGTGGAAAAACGATAATTCTGAAACATCAGTACGATAACTTGATCAAAAAAATCTGGCAACCCTGCACGGTGACGGTCAGGGTTGCCATTTGTATGATAATTATCTTACATGTATGATTAAACTACCTCTGGTACGATGTACGATACCTTTTCTTTTTATCGTACTTCTGTACGATAATTCAGTGTTTTAGGGCATAAGAGTTTGTTTTAAAAAATGATAATAAGAAAAGCCTTTTCATCGAGTAAATCATTTCCATAGATAGTACGTTATCTGTAAAATGAGAAGTCGTAATTTTCCTTAGTGCATGTAGAGTAATTGTGTTTATGAGATAGCTAGGCTTGTTATACTGAACGAGATGTACAGGCACATTTCGAGTCACAATGACGGTTGACTGTTATGGTTTGATATTCGTCAGTTGTCACCGTGAAGTACAATACAGTATAAAATAAATATTTATTTTGATAACAAGAAAGAATTACCTAAAAGTATCTTGTGTAATCAGTGATTTGTAAATAGTGTAGAGGAATTGTTTATTTTATTTAATATATTTTGATGAATTTAATTAACTTTTATAAAATGAATATTGTTATATAAACCTCCCTTAGCCCGCCCCATCCCGACGTTTTCTGGGCAGTGGTACGCCCCAATCCCGACATTTTTGGACCTTTTTTTTTTGGCTCAAACATCCGTTTTTGGTGAGAAACATCGAAAATTCATAGAGAAATCACTCACCTGAGGTTTAAAATACTTGATCCAGGTACGAGTTCCTCCTTACCTGACTGGTTATTCCAACAGGCTGGCACCAAAAAAAACGAGTTCTATGGGAGGGTAACTATTTTATCCACTCATAAACAGTATTTATTTATTTACTTGGTACGAATTTATATGTAGTACAAGAATATATTGGTTTTCAAACAGTAATATAGGCATTATAAGCATTGTTTCACTCACTAACTCATCACCATTCATGACCTCTTTTTCCCACATTACCTGGTCATCATTTCTGACTGTTTCTTCCTCTAATGCTCAGTAAACTTTGTCCTCCACATTGTCATCGATTGGGGAATCACTCTGGCCTTGAATGTCTTTATTGGCCAGGTCACTGGTAACAGGTGAATTGCCGAGACAATGGCGAGCAGGGGGGGGGAGAGGTTATGCGGTGTAAGGCAATGTCCCTGCTTGGCATCTTGTAGAGGAAGAGAGGAAGGTGTCCCGTGTATACGTGCCAAAAATCACTCGCGAAATCACTCGCAAAAATTGAAAATTGTGCAAATTAGGGACCTTGCAATGTTGCCGCGTTAATTTGCGTCTCCGGGATATGAGTGCACATCATGTGAGGACGTGAATTCACGTCTCCGGGACACGGCGGGTTAAATGATACGTGCTGCATACAGTATTTACATTAGCCATTACACATATCAAAACTTTTATGAATTTCCACTTTTTTCTTTTTTATTACATGAGACTAATGCTGTTTATATAAATTTAAAACACCACTGAAGACGTGTTGGTAAGAACTCCATCATTTGTGTTATCTTCATCATTTTCCAGTAGAGCGTAGTGTAGTAGTAGCAGAAAAAAATATACAATAATTTTCACAGGCATCCGATATATTTTTTACTATAATTTGGGTGGAAAAACGATAATTTTGAAACATCAGTACGATAACTCGATCAAAAAAATCTGGCATACCTGGTGATGGTACACTTCATTTGTCAGTTCACCACCTGCTGACGTGACGAGTGGATGTACGATTTTTTGCTCGTGGTCATGCCTAAACCCACATAGTTACACCCATTATCTCGACCCAGACAGAAAATATTATCTTTCTCCTTCCTTGCAAACACACACGACCACCCTGTGTACGATTATAAATAAACACAGGCATAAACAAAAAAGACATGAAAATAAAGAAAAATTAATTTTTGTTTGGTATCTTTAACTATGTGCTCAGGTTTGTTGCACTGTTTTGAATCATTTTACATATTCTTTGCCTTTTGCAAGCATAACAAGACAGTTTTCTGTGTTCACGTGATGCTTTCGTGAGGGGAAAGAACCTCCTTCCCTTCCTGCTAATCAGCTCGTGTGAGGTGCAAATGGCAGGTCGTCTCAAAATTCTGACCGTGTAAAGTGTTGGGAAACATCCAGCTGTACCCTTTTTCCTTACCCAGGCAGAAAATATACTTTCCAACACTCACGACAGACAAACAGCAACATATATTGCAAAAATAACAAGGTTAAATGATAAAGGTGAACGTGTTATTACTGAAAAAATACGTTTTCCCCCGTCTGTAAACGTATTTTTTTCTGCTTTGTCTCTCTGTTCGTAATAATTAGACTTATTCGTAGTTTTGAAACTGCATTACAATTCTATTTTTAGCCATGCACGTGGTGTGGGAGTGGCAAGCTGCAGCTCAACTCTCCAATTCCAAATCGGATCTAACTCTCCACTTTCATCCTCCGTGGGAGAGCCTAGCCTCGGGGGACGGGCAATTTTCTCTTTTAGGACTGAAAATTCAACAATTTCACTCCCTTTTCGAAGCATGGGCACAATGATAACAAAAAATAACTCGACATTACCGTAAACATATATTAAAAAGGTGAAAAAATATTCATAAAAAATTTTTTTCCAGCCAATCCTAACATACTATGTACTGAAATCATTCGATATTATCATACCTAATATATGCGCAACATTTCAAGACCATTCACATTGTTTTAGGGGGTAAAAAATGTGATAACATGCAATGTTGCAGCGCGGCAGCACCTCATGGCAGCGGGTATCAGTTGCTGATATTTCTACAACTTTTGCACTCCATTGCAAGCCATAGAATGGGTCTAGGAAGCTGGGCTTTGCACTGTTTGGAGTTAGGTGCATCTGAACTTTCTCCTCAATATGGCAAGAAAATCAATTTTTGAAACTTCAGAAAATGGCCCCGGCGCCGGCCTGGGGTGCACATAAATTTCCGGACCTATGGCCACGGAGGAGTTAAAAAATGAATCATAGTAATAATTTTTCATTGTTTTCTCATTTTAATTAAGTTCAATTTGTCATTGCTTTCTTGTATAATTCTCAATCTCTCAGCTTAGCGCCAGACCTAAGAGCGTGGTACATGTACAGTCAACAAGAGTTCCACCTGGACCACCTAATCGCGGGATATGGCTAACGTGGCACCAGCGTGTGTGTGTGTTCGTGTGTACATGCCCGAAAATTTATCGAATCATCAAGCTTCATCCTCTTTGCCGTATTATATTATTATATGGTCATTGTATTATGCTGTGATATTGGCTAATAAATACTGTGTGATTGGGATAATGAGCTGTGCGCTATGCTATTTATAAAGTCTAATTTATATAAAATAATTTTTTTTATCTTGTAGCGTGAACCACGGTACAGGTTGCGTTGTGGTTCAGAAACAGTGAGCAAGTTCACCCATAAATGGCGCGATGTTTCTGAACCACAACTCAACATGTATCGTAGTTCACGCTACAAGACAAAAGACGAATTATTTTATATAAATCAGACTTTATAAATAGCATAGCGCACAGCTCATTATCCCAATCACACAGTATTTATTAGCCAATATCACAGCACAATACAATGACCATATAATAATATAATACGGCAAAGAGGATGAAGCTTGATGATTCAATAAATTCTCGGGCATGTACACACGAACACACACACACACACACACACACACACACACATACGCTGTTGCCACGTTAGCCATATCCCGCGACTAGGTGGTCCAGGTGGAACTCTTGTTGACTGTACATGTATGCTAAGAATGTGTGCATGCATACTGAAATCATGCTATGCATGTTAGAGAAGTATCCAAATCACATCACATGATACATGTACATGCATGCTTGGACTGCTGAAATCATGCTATGCATGTAACAGTCCAAATCTAAACACTTGCTTTATGCATAATTATACTTCCCCAAAAAGATCATAAACTAGAAAACAAATATTTTCTTCTAAAATGGTTATTAAGAAGTAGGAATGGCAAAAGTGCAAAGATAAGAGATGAAAAAAAAAAAAAAAAAGCACAGCAACAAGAGCATTCCACCGGGTACAAATACATGTTTCTGGCTATGGTGTGGATTGTTGTAATGAGTATAAGTCTCCAAATCTACGAAGGGCAAACGTGCTGAGATAAGCGGTAGAAAAAAAGAAAGAAAAACAAACAAGAGAGCATTCAGGATGGGAGAAGATTTGGAGACCTATACCCATTACTATATTCCACAATTTAGCCACAAACTTATAGCTGGTGGAATGTAGTATTGGGTATAGGTCTCTAAATATTCTCCCATCCTGAAAGCTCTCTTTTTTCTGTGCTTATTTAACCTTTTATCTCAGCCCTTTGCTGATATGGAGACCTATACCCATTACTACATTCCACACCTTAGCCATAAACATTTATCTGTAGCTGGTGAAATGCTCTTCTCTCTTTCATCTCTTATCTGTGCACTTTTGCTATTCCTACTTCTTAACAGTCATTTTACAAGAACATTTTTGTTTTCTAGTTGTATTCAAAAGGGGGAAGGGAAAAGCTATTGTTAACCCTATGGTTAGGACAGAAAGGAGAAAAGGAATAATTAAGGAAAAGTTGGAGAAGGTGGAAGGATGAAATGAGATGACAAGGCAACGGTCGCTAATACCTTTTCGTTACAGGCAGTAATTGGTGGGGGACTAGAAATATTAAGCAATGAGTCGGAGATTTATTGAAGACATAAGACTACGTCCAGGCAGGATTGGTAGTGAGCCACATGTTAATTAGGCAGTTGTGTTGGCAAGGAAGATGTGATGGTGGTAGATGTGGTTGTGAGACAGGCGCGACTTTGAGAGCCAGGAGTTTTGGTGAGGCAGATGTGATGGTGAGAAAGATGTGGTGGTGAGGCAGGTCTGGTGGTGAGGCTGATGTGGGGAGGAGGCAAGTGTGATGAAGGGAGTTGTGGTCTTGAGCAAATTGTTGTGATGAGGCAGGTGTGATGGTGAAGCAGCTTTGATGGTGAGATCGGTGTGGTGCTGAGACAGATGTCGTGGTGAGGCGGGTCTGGTTGTGATGCAGGTGTGATGGAGGCAAGTATTGTGTTCGGCAAGTTGTGATGGTGAGGCAGGTGTGGTGTGACGCTGGTGTTATGGTGGAACATAGATGGCAGTGAGGTAGGTGTGTTGGTGAGCCAGACGTGGTTGCGAGGCATTTTTGTTAAGGCAAGAGTGGTGGTGAGGCATTTTTGGCGGTAAGGCAGGTGTGATGTAGAGGCAAGTTTTTTTTTTTTTTTTTTTTATGCGAGGAAGAAGGAACGAAAGGCCATGAGCCCGTAGTAACAGTTCCCTCCAAGAGAAAAACAAAATACAATATAGAGCCAAATTCAAGATCCGATCATTTTGAGATGCCTGGACACACTGCGTTTGAAAGACTGGAGATCATAGGCAGCAGGAAATACAGACAGAGGGAGACAGTTCCAGAGCTGACCTGTTGCATAAATGAAAGACTGGGAGTAACGGTTAACTCTTGCATTAGAGAGTTGGACAGAAAAGGGATGAGAGAGTGCTGCCAGACGGGTGCTACGCGCCCGTCGTAGAGGTGGAGGAATGCAAGCAGAGAGTTCAGAGGAGCAGTGACCATTAAAGTAGCGATAGAAAAGAGATAAAGATGCAACAGTGCGGCGAAGAGACAGAGGTTGAAGGGAGTCAGTAAGAGGAGGAGAGTTAATGAGACGAAAAGCCTTTGCCTCAACCCTATTGAGAAGAGCTGTATGTGGGGAGCCTCCCCACACATGAGAGTTGTACTCCACACAGGGGCGGATAAAACCCCTGTATAGAGTCAACAATTGTGCAGGGGTGAAGAAAGTGCGGAGTCGGCTTAGCACACCCAGTCTCTTGGAAGCAGATTTTACAAGAGATGTAATATGATATTTCCAAGATAAGTCCCGAGTAAATGAAACCCCAAGCATGTTCAAGGATGATGCAGGATTAAGCTGAATATTATTAAACATTAGTGGGTATACCTGTGGAAGATTTTGTCGGGTTGATAGGTGTAAGAACTGAGTCTTAGATGCATTAAAGACAACCATATTATTTTTACCCCAGTCAGAGATACGAGCCAAATCAGACATTAGGTGTGCCACAGCCTCATCCCTTGCTTGTTGAAGTAACTGTTGAGATGGGCGTTGCGGGAACCGAATGGAAAGGTGAAGGGTGGAGTCGTTAGCGTATGAGTGGATAGGGTTAGATGTACAGCTTAGAAGATCATTGATGAATAAAAGGAAGAGAGTTGGTGATAGGACAGAGCCCTGAGGAACACCACTGTTGATAGATCTAGGAGAAGAACGATGGCCATCTACAACAGCGGCTATAGAACGACCAGAAAGGAAGCTAGAGATGAAGGCACAGATAGAAGGATAGAAACCGTTGGAGGGCAGTTTGGAAATTAAAGATTTATGCGATATGGCTTTTTTGGTGATGGGGCATGTGTGGTAGCGAAGAAATGTGGTATTGAGACAGATGTATTGGTGAGGTAGGTGTAGTGGTTCGTGTGGTAGTGAGACAAGCGCGACTGTTATTAAATACAGAAGGATACTGAACATTTTGATAATTATTTTCATCTCTTTTTGTGAACAGGATATATGTGAGTGATATTTATCCAGGAATCGCATAAGCTTACGCCAGTAGATATCGTCCTCCATTTTTTTTTTTTTTTACCTATTAACCCCCCCGGTTCCTGTGGGAGGGATTGTGCTGAAAGGGTACTAAGCGTACTGCCCTCCGCCTATTGGCTCATAGTCGCGAAGCTCACAAATCTACCCCGCGGTTTCCCTTCATTAACTTTTAAAAAAGCCCAGTTCCGTCCTATACTGAGGACACTGGGCGCAAATGGGTTAAGGCCAGGGTCTATACCCTTACCCCCCCCCCCCTTGTCTTTCCAAGCACTGCTCTGTGTGTTTTACAAATACTGACCGTGATGTCAGAAGTGTATAGCAAGTGGACAAATGCAAGTCTGATATCAGACTATACATTTTAGACTGGATTAATTCTACGGAAAGTTCTTGGCCTGTAAGTGTACTTTTAATTATTTTGAGCAATAAATGATTAAAAGGATAAAAAATATTTAAGGATTCCATGCATCACCCTCTACCAGACGACAATATAGCAATATACTGTATATGTGTTAACGAGAATTCTTGTTTTGGCGCAAAGAGTCTCCCTCTAATTATCGTTTCAGTTCTTTGTGCTGTAGATTATGCTCTGATTCTTGTCGACACGTGGCCCATAGTAACAGTCGGTTACTGCATTGTACGGTAACGTTCTTCCCAGGATTTTAATTTTTGGTTTCCACTCTAATCATTTGTTGTTTTCTTTATATACGTATCTCACTTTGTGTTAGCTAAAGAAAATTATTTGATGGCAGTCAATCCCTTTAGTAAAACTCTCACCGATGGTGTTGTCGATGACTGTATTTTCATACAATTCATTATTTCCTTGTATTCATCGAAAATTTTTACAAGCACCTGACCTACTCAACGTTTTTGCTTAGGTATTTGCGCCAACAGCGTACCCACTAAAGAAGCGGGTACTCTTTTTACTGATTTGGCTCTCTAGCAGTGGAGTTAAGTTTCATGGCACTCCGAGACAGTTGTTCACTTAGGAAAATTTTTTATCATTCTTTTGTCTGTCGCAGCATTGTCTGGGCTCGTGAATATTCCATTCCGTCTCTTGTCAGTCCTTTTATCAACCTGATTTATTATTGTTATTAATTGTTATTATTATTATTATTATTATTATTATTATTATTATTATTTTCGAATCGTAGCAGTCGTGGCTCTGTGGGTTAGAGTGCTCCACTCTGAGCGAAGGGTCGGAGAATCGAGTCCACCAACGGGTCATTGGTTGACATCAGGAAGGGCATCCTGTCATAAAGTGCTACAAGCTCCAAACCTAAGTCCTCAATCCTGGGGCAACGCCTTAGTCCTTATCCAAAAAAAAAGTTCACGGCATAAAACTGTAAAAAAAAAAAAAAAAAAAAAAAGTCGGTGTATTTATTGCTTACTTTGCTATACCAGGAGGTGCGACATCCCGAGTGACATAAAGAAGTAGTTTCTAGCTGAAGTACTGTTATTTCAATTCATTAAAATTTTATTAGGACGTCTGACGCTCAACTCACACACACACACACACACACACACACACACACACACACACACACACACACACACACACACACACACACACACACACACACACACACACACACACACACACAGATGAGAGAGGATGAAATTGAGTCATTACTCAAAGTTAGTGTTAATTACCTGTCCTCACCTGAGCCTTCATCACCCAGTGAATTAGTGTACGGAGCAAGGCGGGTGGGGAGACAGATAGGTACGTAGGCTGGTTGGTTGATAGGTACATTGGAAGGAAGAAAGGAAGGAAGGGAGGATGGATGGAGAGTGTGTACGTAGATCAGAAAGGAAAAAGGGAAGAAAGGAGGGAGAGGAGAATCGTGGGTCGGAGACGCACGTAGGCATGAAGGTAGATACAGTAGGTATGTAGGAAGGAAAGAGAGCAGATGTGTGTACGTACCAGAGAGGATGGAAGGAAGGAAGGAGGAAGAGAGGAAACGATGTGTATGGCTTGGAGACCTTGGTAGATAGGTCGGTACGTATGTACACTATACGAAAGTTCCGCGGTATAAACTCGTTCATCAAGTCGAACCACTGCATATGAGACAAGTTATTGTTAACTGATGGCCAGTCACTCACCTATTTGGTAGATGTGTGTGAAAACGGTAGGGGTGATGGGAGGAATAATAGAAGTTGTCAGCCTCTCTATTCTTCCACTTCCCACAAACCCTTCCCTTTAAACACATAGATATCATCGGCAGACTTCTACCTCTTGCCTTAATTTCATTTGCCTCATACAAAGTATGTAACATGGAGCTTTCCTCATGTGCATAAATGAAGGAAGGAAGGAGAAGAGGTGCTGAAGTTAGAAAATTAGGTAGGCAGGTTGGTAAGTATGTAGCGATGGAGAGAGGGTGCGTGAGTTAGAGAGGTAGGTGGGTTCGTAGGCAGGGAGGGAAGAATGAAGGAGAGGAGGTGCGTGAATTAGAGAGGCAGGTAAGATGGAATGAAGGGATAGAAGTGTGTGGAACAGAGAGGTAGGTCGGTCGGCAGGTAAGTACAATCGAGGACATAAGTCCTGACGCAGGTGTGGAAAACAAGAGTTAGGTCTCTACTGGTAACACTGTAATTCCCTCCATCTGCACCCTTCCCTCCCCCTCTTGCACTCCTCCCTCGCCACCAGAAACCCCTTCCCTTGTTAATGGAGTAACCCCTGCCTCTCAACACTCTCTCTCTCTCTCTCTCTCTCTCTCTCTCTCCCAAGTAAGAGGTACAGAGTAAACTATCCTGGAAAGGGTTATCGTTGCGGAGCAGGAGAATTTCTGAATCGCAGAGGAGAGGCCAGGAGTCGATCCTCAGCTAGGCCATGAACGGTGATTATTATAGTCACCTCATAATCGCAGCGTGTTATTCGATGAACAGATTCATTGCCACACCATTAAATTAAACACCAGCCAATGAGACTATTCAAGTAACTAAAATCTTTATGAATCATTAAGTAAGGAATTTTGTAAGTATTTAATATAAAGGGAATCACCAAATACAAGGTATATTAATGTTGTCCCTTATAATTTAGAACTTTAATATTGCATTATTAAAACGCTTTCGACCCAATCAGTCCATAAGACAAAAACCTGAAAGATAGTTTATATTCTTAGAGCAAGGCTGTCCTACAAAGATATTAGATATACACTTTTGGACACTGGTATGGTAGAGCTATTAAGTGCTAAACATGCAGCTGAAAGGTTCCAGTTCTATTATCGCCTTGTGCGACTGTGAGAGGATATTTTTGGTTTACCCTGTAACATCCTTAATCTAAGGGCACTACAGACATCACCGTATTCATTAAAGGTGGCATGTATTTCTGGCAAGCTATTTGTTTCCAAAATATTATGATATATATTTTGCATCAGTAGACTCCTTTATCAGTTGACTATATTTCTCAACACCCTTACAGGCTGTGAATATGGTATGCAAATGCTGGAGTTTGTTACATATTACTGAATCCTCTGTTCTTCCTCCGACGAGAGAGAACGATATCAGCTCGGTTAAATCAAGCTTTCCGATACACCCCGCCCCCCCAACACCATCCCACCCCACTATAACTCCCAAATAACCGGTCGGATACCACTAGCACTGTTTCACCTTCATCCTTTTCAAGATCATCAGTTTCTACAGTAACATTTAACCCTTCACTTGATAATGCACAATTAATCCTCTCAAGACGAAAGAAAACTTTTATTTTACATAAAATCGTATGGAGGTAACCAAAACT
>NC_136991.1:18592156-18664656 GCF_032717465.1 Coenobita brevimanus | reverse complement strand
TGTAATGGGAAAAAACAGGTTAAATATATGATTAACTGCAATAGCCTCTATTAACACGAAATTAGCAAGTGTAAATTCATCTAAGTCAGCCCTGATAAAATGAGAAAACCGGATAATGCTCAGTTAAAGCAAGATATAATAATTAGATACAAAATATTATTAACAATGGCTGACAGTAAAACTTTACATCAATCACAAAAACCTCACCAGGCCTACGAATTAACACCTTATGGTATACAGTACAAGAAAAAAAAATGTAATAACACTTATACTCAAATTACACAGCTGCTAGATGGTTGGAGACTTCCTGAGCACTCACAAAAATAATAACAACTGTACAGGGGAGGACAGAGATGTGAACAAAATGAGGAGTAGATCTAAGTGGCAATTAATGCAGAGACTGAGCTCATTATATAGGGGCCGGCAGAGCTTGATACAACTTGTAAGAAGGACACGCAAATGAAGCCATAGGGGACAAAGAGTTGACAATGCTGCTCTGAACAACAGAAAGAACGACTTACTCTACTATAAGGGGGAGAAGGGGGAGTGAGGTAAAATACGCTAGCCTGGTCACTATGGAAGCCACGAGGCAAATCGTGATCAAACATGCAGCATACTGTACGTTAGAATTATACAAACGATGATGAAATCATAGGCTATGTAACACCTCCCCACAAAAAAAAAAAAAAAAAAATTTACAAAGGAAATTTCTTATTACTCTAAAACAATCTGTCTAAAGTCTAGATAAGCAATCTGCAATAACATTTTCTTTCCCCTTGACATGTTGTATGTCTGATGAATACTCCTGAAGAAGTAGACTCCATCTTGTCAATCTCTGATTTTTATCTTTAAACTTACTAAGGAATTTCAGTGGGTTATGATCGGTATAAATGACTATGGGTTCAAAACCAGAACACAAATAAAATGAAAAATGCTGTAAACCCAAAATCAAGGCCAAAAGCTCTTTCTCAATAGCTGAGTAGTTCTTTTGAGGTGGAGTGACCTTCTTACTGTAATAAGATACAGGGTGTTCAATACCCTGATCATCCTCTTGCAGCAAAACAGCCCCAGCTCCTGTATCACTTGCGTCAACAGCCATCTTAAAAGGCTTTGCAAAATTTGGAGTAGCAAGCACTGGCTGACTTAATAGGATAGCTTTAAGTTTGCTGAAAGAGGATTCACAGTTATCGGTCCAGACAAATTTAACTCCCTTTTTCAATAGGTCTGTAAGTGGTGATACAAGAATTGAAAAGTTAAGAACAAATCTCCTGTAATAACCTACCATTCCCAAAAATCTTTGTAGCCCTTTCCTACTTTTAGGTCTGGGAAGATCACTTATAACCTGAACCTTAGCTCCTGGTGGTGCAACATGTCCGTCACCAATTACGTACCCAAGGTACTGAACTTTAGCTTGACCAAACTCACACTTTGATAAATTAGCTACAAGATTAGCCTGAACCAAATGCTCAAGAAATTTACTGACATGGCATAGGTGATCTTTCCAGTTGTCACTGAAGATTAATACATCATCAATATAAACAACACACCCTGCCAAACCCTCTGTTACAACGTTCATGAGCTTCTGAAAAGTGGCTGGTGCATTCTTCATACCATATGGCATTACAGAACATGCAAAAGTCTTTCCTAGTGTTATAAAACATGAGATCTCCCTAGCACGTTCAGTCATAGGTACTTGCCAGTATCCCTTTAACAAATCAAACTTACTTATGTACCTAGCCTTTCCGATCTTGTCTATGCAATCTTCCACGTGAGGGAGAGGGTAAGTGTCTGTTTTGGTTATCTGATTAACACGTCTGTAGTCGATGCAAAGCCGCTGTGACCCACCTGGCTTAGGGACTAGAGTGACAGGAGAACTCCACTCGCTCTGACAGGGCTCAATCATCTTGTGGTCCAACAGGTAGCCAAGCTCCTTCTGGATGAGAGGGACTTTCACTGGGTTCACACGGTAAGGAGGCAGTTTAATTGGCTTTGCGTCTCCAACATCGACATCATGCATCAACACAGTGGTTCTTCCTGGAATGGCACGGAACACTTGCAGGTACTCCTGCAGTAATGCCGAAAACTCCTGCCTTTCCTCGGGAGCTAGATGAGAAAGCTTAGTCTGGAGATCATTCATGATATCAGGATTCTTCCCCAAACTATCACTCAGGCTCATGCTGCATGGGAGAACTTCACTTGCAGACTCGGGTGGAACAGCTACAGTGCAGACTGGGTTATTTTCGTCCCGCCTGTGATATAACTTTAGCATGTTGATGTGACAAAGTTGCTTGTTCTTTCTACGATCTGGTGTGGCGATGACATAGTTGACATCTCTGAGTTTCTTCTCCACGAAATAAGGACCACTAAACTTGGCTTGAAGAGGTTGCCCATGCACCGGTAGCAGAATCAAAACCTGATCTCCTGGCTGAAAGTGGCGTAACCTGGACTTCTTATCATACCAAGTCTTCATCTTCTCCTGAACAGCTCCTAAATTCTCTCTCGCCAGCTGTAAAGCAGTGGACAGCCATTCTTCGAACTTCATCACATACTCCAGCAGGTTGACGTCATCTTCCTCCGACAGCCAGCATTCCTTGAGTAGCTTAAGGGATCCTCTTACTTCATGGCCAAACAGTAGTTCAAAGGGTGAGAAGCCCAGTGATTCATTTGGAGATTCTCTTGCGGCAAATACAACGAATGGAAGACCTTTATCCTAGTCTTTCTGATGTTCCAAACAGTATCTCTTGAGCATCGATTTGAGTGTTTGATGATATCTCTCCAACGCTCCTTGGGTCTGGGGATGGTAAGCTGAAGACGTGATCTGGGTGATGCCCAACTCTTTCAGAGACTGCTTGAAAACATTTGACATGAAATTACTTCCCCGGTCTGACTGTACCTCCTTGGGCAGACCAAACTTTGTGAAGAACCCTAGCATTTCCTTAACCACGTTCTTTGCTGAGATATTTCTAAGTGGAATGGCTTCAGGATAACGAGTAGCCATATCAATCAGGGTCAACACATAAGAAAATCCTGAAGAAGTCTTAGGAAGAGGGCCCACAATATCCACCAACACACGGGTGAATGGCGCCTCAAAAGGAGGAATGGGAACTAGAGGTGCAACCTTTTCGGTCTGATTACACTTCTCCACAACTTGACAGGTGTGACAAGACTTACAATACCAGGAAACATCTCTGAAGATACCTGGCCAGTAGAAGTGTTTCAAAATGCGTGCCACAGTCTTCCTCACTCCAAGGTGTCCTGCCAAACTGGAATCATGAGCCACTCTAATGATATCCTGCCTACAAACACGAGGGATGACAACTTGATGTACAACCTCCCATTCACAGTCGGCTGATGCTGTTGGGGGTCTCCACTTTCTCATAAGTACTCCTGACTTTATATAATAACAAGTAGAAGCACCGGCTGACTCTTCCTCACTGCAAGCAGAGTTAGCTAGACCTTTCAACTCAGGGTCAGCAACCTGCAACTCAACCAACTCTTGACGAGACAAATTATCAACACTACGGGGTACTGCCTCATCTGGTGAGTGGTCCAAATTAGCAAGAAAAGTGTCAGCTAGGATAACATCATCATCATCATTATCCTCTAAGTCACCAGTAACATTAGACTTAGCCCTAGTGACAGCACATGCAGAGAACACATCAGGGACATCACAATCCTGGGTCGCAGCCACTGGCTCACTAGACAACTGAGGAGCTGGACACACTTGACTTCCACCAATATCATTTCCAAGTAAGAAGTTACACCTGACATTGGGAGTGTCTCAACCAACCCAATCATAACGGAACCATTAACAAAACCAGACTCTAGATTCACTCTGCACAGAGGGACAGAGAAGTACTTATTCCCTACACCTTGAAAGATTACAGTTTCATCAGAGGAATTAACATTTGAGCCTAGAACACTCGTCAACATAAGGGATTGGCAAGCACCTGTATCACGATATATTTTAACTGATTTCCTGTCATTACTGTCCAGAGGACCGACAAAACTATCAGAGAAGAAATTAGCACATGAACTCTTGAGAGTGTCACCCACGTTACTGCTCAAAAGAGGAGCTCCATCATGAGAATTTAATTTACCCCTCAAAGCAGGTTCAGTTAACTCGGTTAAAGAATTCTGGGAACTCTCAAGGGTGGATACTAGACCAATTGACTGAATATTTAAAGACTCCTTTTTGTTCAGATCACGCTGTCTCCTGAAACATTTCTCCGTAGTATGACCAAGCTTACTACAATAAGTACATTTACTTTTCTGAAATCTAGATGTGAAGCTGGTATTTACTTCCTGAGAAACATCTTCTTTATTCTCTTTCCTGTTACCTGTACTCTCTGAGTAGAGGCAACGTACTTACTCTCAGCTTTCCTTTTTTGTTTAGAATATCTCTTGTGAGGGAGAACATATTCATCAGCTAAAACTGTAGCATCAGACAAATTATCTATTCTTCTCTCATCAAGATATAGGCTTACATCTTTATTAATACACCTTTTGAAGTCCTCCAGCAAAATCATCTGCTTAAATTTACCAAAATCAGAATCCACATTCTTAGAATTTAACCACTGCTCTAACAGATCTTCTTTGATTTTTGCATACTCAACATGGGATTGCTTATCTTGCTTATAAGTTGTCCTAAATTTTACTCTATAGGCTTCAGGAACAAGCTCATAGGCCTTAAGAATCAAGCTCTTAACTACATCATAATTATCAGATTGATCCTGAGGCAAAGATGCATAAGTTATTTGAGCTTTACTGGTGAGAACAGTTTGAAGGAGTACTGGCCAATACTTTTTGGGCTAATTAAAACCTATAGCTACCCTTTCAAACAACTGAAAATACTTTGTTAAATCAGATTCATTAAAAGGAGGGACAAGTTTAACATTTTTAGCCACATCAAAATCATCAGAGCTAGATGATCCAGTTCCACCTTGTTTCATGCGATAATCATGGTCTGCCTGAATTCTAGCAAGTTGAACTTGTGCCTGAAACTCAGCCTCCTCAGCACGAGCCTGAAACTCAGCCTCCTTAGCACGGGCCTGAAACTCAGCCTCCTTAGCACGAGCCTCCTGCAGGGCTAGCTGTAACTTAGCTATTTCAATCTGCGTTTGCTTATCTGGAGGAGTTACATTAAACAAGCTCTCATTAATCATGCCAACAATTTGATCTTTAGAATGATGAGAGCGAACAGTAATTCCGAATTGTTGAGCAACAAGCTTAAGTTCATTCTTTGTTCTGTTTTCTACATCACACACTGTTTGCACATTTGACAAAAAATCTTTGGCTTCATCAAGAGTAGTAATAGTAGACATCACGAATAAATCACAGTCACAAAATATCAAGCAATATCCTTATGATAATATCCTGATAAGAAGTCGCCAAATTTATGTTACGGAACAGAGAGAGATAATGAACACTTCAAGCAAGAACACTAAAATCACTACTGGTCCCGCAAAGTTCCAGGTTCAAAACAAAAGAGTTAGGTAAAATTGCAAGTTAAAGTTTAATGCTCAAAATAACAACTAAACATTCAGGACTCATAAGGATAATGTAATGGCAAAAAAACAGGTTAAATATATTGTTAACTGCAATAGCCTCTATTAACACGAAATTAGCAAGTGTAAATTTATCTAAGTCAGCCCTGATAAAATGAGAAAACCGGATAATGCTCAGTTAAAGCAAGATATAATAATTAGATACAAAATATTAACAATGGCTGACAGTAAAACTTTACATCAATCACAAAAACCTCACCAGGCCTACGAATTAACACCTTATGCTATACAGTACAAGAAAAAAAATGT
Source organism: Coenobita brevimanus (assembly GCF_032717465.1). Lineage (NCBI taxonomy): Eukaryota > Metazoa > Arthropoda > Malacostraca > Decapoda > Coenobitidae > Coenobita > Coenobita brevimanus. The sequence goes on along the minus strand of NC_136991.1, from coordinate 18,658,840 downwards.
AATAACACTTATACTCAAATTACACAGCAGCTAGATGGTTGGAGACTTCCTGAGCACTCACAAAAATAATAACAACTGTACAGGGGAGGACAGAGATGTGAACAAAATGAGGAGTAGATCTAAGTGGCAATTAATGCAGAGACTGAGCTCATTATATAGGGGCCAGCAGAGCTTGATACAACTTGTAAGAAGGACGCGCAAATGAAGCCATAGGGGACAAAGAGTTGACAATCCTGCTCTGAACAACAGAAAGAACGACTTACTCTACTATAAGGGGGAGAAGGGGGAGTGAGGTAAAACACGTAAGCCTGGTCACTATGGAAGCCACGAGGCGAATCATGATGAAACATGAAGCATACTGTATGTTCGAATTATACAAAGGATGATGAAATCATAGGCTATGTAACAATATATATATATATATATATATATATATATATATATATATATATATATATATATATATATATATATATATATATATATATATATATATATATATATATATATATATATATATACATATATATATATATATATATCTATATATATATACACATATATATATATATATATATATATATATATATATATATATATATATATAAACATGTTATATCGTTATGAATATCTCCCGGGGAAATGCTGGGGAAACGTCTCATGTTAAAGTCGAGTGGGAATGAATGCATTCAAACTTCTGTCCGAACCCAGCAAACTTTCATAACATTCCTGACAATACTAACTCTAAAGATATCCATGGAATTTTCTTAGATAAAATGCTAGCGTCATATTGTCATCTATCCTCACTAAATTAAGTCAAGCACACCACCCAAGTCATTCACTGCAGACTTACACGTGATTCCCAGCCTATCACTAAACCCTCCTGTGTCCACAATCCCCCACCTCCTCCTCCTTCACAGTTACCGGACACATGAGGTCTGGCTGCCGCTTCACATTCACCCGTCTCACACCTGTGCTTTGAGAGGTGGGTGATGCGAAACTTTCCCTGACTGTACGTGATTTAAAAAGATGGGAGTGTAGGTAGGGAGGGAAGAATGGAGGAGACAAGGAGCGTGGATTAGAGATACGTAGGTGGCAGGGTGGGATGGATGGAATGAAGAATAGGTATGTGAGTAAGGGAGGTACCGAAGACTGGTGGGTAGGTAAGTATGTAGAGATGAAGGAGAGGTGTGTGTACTAGAAAGACAGGTAGGTAGGTAGAAAAGTAGGCAAGTGCGTATGAATGAATGAGAGAAGGTGCATCGGATAGAGGTGTAGGTAGATGGGTAAGTATGTAGGAATATGGAAAGGAGGTGCAGGGGTTAAAAAGGTAGGTAATTAGGCAAGTACATAGGGATGAAGGAGAGGAGGTGCATTGGTTAAAAAATGTAGTTGGGTAAGTAGGTGGGCAAATATATAGGTGCATGGATTAGAGAAGCAGTGTTAGGTAAGCAAGTAGGCAGGTAAGGCAGTAGGTAGCTAGATAAGTACGCAGGAAGAATGAAGAAGTTTCATGGGACAGGGAGGTAGTTAGGTAGGCAGGTATATGTGCAGATATGCAGGTAATTAGGACAGGAGAGCAGGTGCATGAGATAGGCAGGTAGACAGATAGGAAAGAAGAAGAGGAAGTTAGTGGATATGAGGAAGGGAGGTGTGTAGGTAGACATATGGTGATGGGGGGGTATATGCACGAGGGAAGGTGGGTTGCATGAGATAGGTAGGTCGGCAGAAAGGAAGATGAGTAATTGTTGCATAGGGGAAGTGAATGATATTGGTAAAAGAGTAGGTGCTGAAGCTTCCTTAACCAGCAGAGATGTTAATATTATAACTGCAACCTTCCACTTACAGTTATAGACATTGGCTGCATGATAATGTTATCTAATATATTTATCATGATCATTTTAATGAAGCCGGCAGCAGTTTAATTACAGTTCTTTTTATTCAGCTCGATCACATAAAGACAGTATCATCCAGCTCCATAGTCCTTATCACAGTCCTGTCTGCTTTAACCCGCCAACTCCCCTTGATGTATACATACGTCCACATGTTCTGTCACTGTGACTCCCGTTGATGTAAATAAACGTGCAGCAATTGCAAGGTCCCTAATTTGCACAATTTTCATATTTTGCGTGTGATTTTTGGTATGTATACACGGGACACCTTCCTCTACAAGATGCCAGGCAGGGTCAATGCCTTACCCTGCATGACCTCCCCCCCCCTGCACGCCATTGTCTCGGCAATTCACCTGTTACCAGTGACCTGGCCAGTAAAGACATGTTGTGCCACAGTATGAAATTCAAGGCCAGAGTGATTTCCCAATCGATGACAATGTGGAGGACAAAATTTACGTAGCATTAGAGGAAAAAACAGTCAGAAATGATGATCAGGTAATATCACCAAAAAGGGTCAGGTATGATGTGTTTGGCGAGTGAAACAATGCTTATATTGCCTATATTACGGTGACAATGAATATACTCTCGTACTACATATAAATTCGTACCAAATAAATAAATAAATACTGTTTATGAGTGGTGTGGAGTAGTTACCCTCCCATAGAACTCGTTTTCTTTGGAGCCAGCCTGATAGAAAACACAGTAAGGTAAGGTGTACTACTACCTGTATTCAGTATTTTAAACCTCAGGTGAGTGATTTCTCCATGAATTTTCAATGTTTCTCACCAAAAACGGAGGTTTGAGCCAAAAAAAAAAGTTCCAAAATTGGTTGGGATTGGGGGGGGGGGCAGTAGTGGAAAATCGGTCAGGACAGAGCGGGTTAATTACGTAAATAATGAACTTATTCTGATAATGACGTCTTCATTACCTGGTAGTTATCCTGGGAGAGTCTGCTTGTGAATCTGGGAGAGAGTTAAGACTGAAGTGAGTAGAGGACGAATTAAGTGTTGAAGGGAAGACAATAACAGAGAGGTGGTTAAAGGAAGATGATTTTGAGCTAAGTTTTGTAGTGTCCAAATACATATCTTATCTAATCATAACCATTAGGGACATATATGCATTTATGCGCCCAGTATTGTTAAGGAGAAAAAGTTACGTCAAGGGGTACTGAAGCATTTGCATTTACGTACCCGATATTGTTAAGGAGAAAAAGGTATGTTAAGGGATACTGAAGCATTTGCGCATAAGCACTGATTTATTCGGGAACTGTGTGGCCGAATGCCTTGAAACTAGAGGACATGAATTCATACCATGGTTTCTCTCGAATGAACTGGGCAGGGGCAGCATGACAGAATATGTGGCACTAGTACGTCATGGGAAGGCTGGAATTCGTCACAGCCACCACTTAGCCTGAAGCCGTCTTCTTAGTGGGAGATGAGGCCTTTTAAACTAATGTCCCAACTCCCGCATGTGTCAGGGTAGAAACCCTATCTTTGCACTGTTCCAGCTCACAACAATTTTCAGATTACAATATCTAAGCTGTTGTCATCATCTTTATAATGAGCCATACTTAACATAAATAATCGGTGATTGGTTATACAATCATTATAGGGAAAATGGCACAAAAATACAAGAATTCCCTTGGCGCAACAGGAAGTAGGACTAATGCTCATTTAAAAACACCCGTATTTCTGATATTGCTTACAACACCAACATGCAGTTGGTTGCATTCCCTTTAGAAAGGATTGTACGATATTATACCATTGTAAAAACCGATGAATATTACCAATATTAAGGCAAAAAATTGCCATCAAAACAACACAGTCATCGGTGATGCAAACCCATATCTCTACACTTCAGCTCTATCCACATGTTTTACCATTTACAGTGGTGTGTTTGGTGTCTCCATAATTAGCAGGATCAATGCGTCATATACATATCCACTGAATATTATTGCAGTCGTTATGGACTATGTGGTACATCAATGAATATGGTCAAAAACACTGTAGAGACGCAAACTGGTAGCACTGAAACAGCATGCATAAGTCGACAAACATGAAGTTGGTTTAATTCTCTTCCTACAGGGCAGTATTAAAAAACTCAGGCATAAAAATTCAGAGTTCCTATATTTCTCCTTGGAAAAATGCCATAAAAATATATACATGGCCTGGTGTGGCAAATAACACTGTTTATGCCTGTCAATGCTCACCTGGAAATAATGCCATGCATTAGCTACTCAAATTTCCTTATCAGCCCACACTCAGTTCATAAGAATAGCTAAAAAATTTGTGTACTGGGAGCGAAACAATATAAAAAGCCGGACATCCCATCACCACACTGGAAGTGGTTCTCAATGTCACTTCAAAATTCAGTTTCTCTGGTTCAAAAGATGATAGAAACATCTAGTTTGCTTCTAGTTTGCTTCATTATCTTCTTAGAAGGCTTTACTTTAGGATTCTGAGATAAGAACACAATTCCGTGAATCTGTAGGTGAAAAAAGAATGAGAGAACAGTGTATACGAACAATTAGTAATCAACTTTTATTTTTCTTAAACTTCAAAAAGCTCTCGAACTGTTGAGTGTATTCTATTTCCGTTTCTTGCATCGTACTTAGATGTATTTTTCTTTCTATCCGTACCAGATTTATACACAAACATCAATTACTGACGATGCAGGAAAAGTGGAGGTTAGCGCCATTCCACGGTTTAAAAAAAACGGGAACTGTACACCCGTGCTAGAAGCAGTGATCAGAGACATACATAGTTACTATTATCATCTTATAGGAAGTCTGATATGGGTTATTAAATGGTACCATGGCGTTTGACTTTAAGTGACCTTGAAAAGTCAAACTCAGGGTCACGGATATTCAAGGGACAATAACTCGAAACTGGTTGAGGACAGAGATATTCACTATTATTAAGATATAGGAAGTCTCATATGGACTTTCATTTGGCACCATGACCTTTTACCTTGTGTGACACTGAAAGATTAGATGCAAGATCACGGATTTCCAGAAAGCTATAACTTGAAAACGGTCGAAAATAAATAACTGCTGTCGGGCGAAGTTTATTGACATGCACCACTAGTTTTGCTCTTGAGCCACATTTCCATACATTTACGGTTTCCCTTCCTCCTTCACCAACACCTTTTCTTTCGCTTCCTATCGATTGCTCCTCCTTTATAAACGTTATTCCCTTACTTGCATTTCTCTTGTCTTTATTCCAGTGTTTTCACTTCCTTCTTTCCTAACTTCACATAATCTGTTCTTTTTGCTTTTCACTCTTCGAAATCCCTTCTCTCTGTTTCCATTCTTTTGTTATTTCTCCTCTCTTTTCTTCCCCTCTTTCTTCGGCCGAATTATCTTTTCCTTTTCATCGCGTTTCCTCCTCGTCTGTGGCTTTTCTTCCTCTCTTAAATACTCATGTAAAATTCTGATATTTCTTCCATACAGATCTGGCGTGACGACATTCGCTGAGAAATTTTGTGGTGTGTCGATGATGCAACATATTAACATAATGAACATAATAATAATTAAACAAATTTTTCCACGGAAATCCAGCGTCGATCTTGCAGCTACATTCCTTAATCCATCGTCCTGCGCACAGTATCAGCACCTAGCCTGTTCCTTCATTTCCTTTTGTCCCTTCTTTTATATGTCACTATATTTCTTCCCGCTGCCATCTCTGACCAAGGCACAACACTTTGGTGATTCTTTATGCTCCTCTCACCTTCCCCGTCTCTTTTCCGTTCTATAGCAGACTTCCAGTTTATTTTACCTCACATTTTCTTTTCTTCATCTCACCTGTCATTCCTTCGCTCCACACCTAGCTATATAATACTTTTCTTTCCAAACTCTTCTGTCTTCAACTATATATCACATGCCCATTTTAATAACTTAAACCCTTTGCTAGGGTCATAGCTTTTTTTTTTTTTTTTTTTTTCTGTATTTGGATATTTGACTTGGGATAGCCCTCTCTTATACAAGTTCAGTATCAGTTTAGTATCGTATATAAAGGCTCCAAAATTCTTGCATGCGTCAGCCTCGGTTACCTAATGGCAGATCATCACATAGCTCGATGTCTGGCAGTCTCCCTGTTCAGTCCCTTATCGTTGAGGTCACACTCTATGACACTGGATCAGGTCTTTTTCGGTCAACCTCTCGCAACCCTACCCCGACGTTCGGACTTATCACTTTCTGCACCCAACTGTCATCCTTCATTTTCTCGACATGCCCAAACCTTCTCAATCTACTCCTTATTACAACATCAGTGCACTCCAGTTCCATTCCTTCTCCCAACCCATTAGTCGCAATCCTAGCCCCCCAAGATCTCGCATTTAAGAATGCACTACATATCTATCTAATCATTGTATTTTCTGTACGTTTGAGCCTATGAATGTCCACTTCCTATACTGGCCCGGCCTCACTACAATTCAAGGAAAATAAAAAAAAAAAAAAATGTAAAAAATTGTACAACCCTATATTGAAAGGTCAGAAAGAGTCTCCCAAGACGAATGAAACCATATGGAGAAAAATACATTTATTTATTACTTCAAGGAAAATTACAATGAAAAATGATAATTCGGCTTCCTACAGGAGGTGACCGTAATAAAATCCGTACTTGTCTAGTGACAATTTGCTTATTAAGCATTCATTGTACATTGACCCTAGTAAATAAAAATATAGCATTTTCTATTCATGCAAGGAAGAAGGAACCAAGGCCAGGAGCCCGCAAACCGTTCCTTCCAAGAAAAAAACAAAAACAATACAACAAAGAGCCAAATTCAAGATCTTTTCATTTCGAGATGCCTAGACACAATGCGTTTGAAAGACTGCAGATCATAGGAAGTAGGACATACAGACAGAAGGAGACAGTTCTGGAGTTTACCTGTTGCATGAATGAAGAAATGGGGGTAACGGTTAACTCTTGCCTTAGAGAGTTGGAAAGAAAAAGGATGAGAGTTTGTTACCAGACGGGTGCTACGTGCCCGTCGTGGTGGTGGAGGGGTGCAAAAATAGTTCAGAGGAGCAATGACCATTAAAGCAGTGATAGAAAAGAGATAAAGATGCAAAAGTGTGGCAAAGAGTTCGAGGTTGAAGGGAACAATTAAGGGGAGGACAGTTAATGAGACAAAAAGCCTTTGACTCCACCCTATTGAGAAGAGCTGTATATGGGAAGCCTCCCCATACATGAGAGTTGTACTCTACACAGAGGCGAATAAAACCTGCGCATAAAGTCAACAACAATGCAGGGGTAAAGAAGGTACAGAGTTGGCTTAGCACACCTAATCTCTTGGAAGCAGATTTTACAAGAGATGTAGTGTGATTTTTCGAAGATTAATTCCGAGAGAATGAAACCCCAAGTTTTTGTTTTTGTTTTTTATAACAGAACGGAGGAAGGAAAAACAAATGAAAAAAAAAATAATCCATACACCAGATTACTGGTGTCCTCTGTTCATAAAATATCTGTAACAGTTAGACTTGAACACCTGTGGGTTTAAATTTGGAGGGAAACAACTCTAGGGAAGCAAGTTCCAGAAAGATGCCGTTCAGGGAATGAGAGAATTTTGATAGGCAGTAGTTCTGCAATATGGCTGAGTAACATTCCAGTCATGAGCGCTACCAGATGCCCTTGTAGCACAAGGGAAGGTATGGAGAGGTGGCACCATGGACGCAACTTCGTCTGACCATTTGCCAAAAAAATATCTGTAAAATAATGCAAGGAAGGCAACATTTCTTTTTACTTGCAGGAGAGGTAGTTTATTTGTAATGGCAGGGTTGTTAATAATTCTAAGGGCTTTGTTCTGAATTTTGTCTAGTTGTTTTAATGCTACCTCTCCACATCCATTCCACAAGGGTGAGCAATATTCAAGCTGAGAGTGCACATGACATAAATTATAGCTAACTGTTCATCAGCGAAGAACTTACGGACTCTGTACAATAATCCAAGTTTCTTTGAGGCAGTTTTAGCAAGTGATCTAACATGAGAGGTCCAACTGAGGGCATTGTTAAGTGAGATGCCAAGAATTTCAATATTTTTGGAGATGGGAATATTAGTAGCACCGAAGGTAATGTACGAATCTGGTAATATCTGTCTATTAGTAAATTGTATATATTTAGTTTTACTAGCATTAAAAGAGACAAGGTTGTTTTGTCCCTATTCACTGATTGTAGATAGCTCTTATTTTATGGAGATGGCTGTACTGAGTTGAAAGGTAGAGATATTAGACTTTGTAAATGGGTGTCTGAGTGTGAATGTACTATGTAGTGTTGAGTCATCTGCGTATGAGTGGATGGGATTGTGGGTGACAGATAAGAGATCATTAATATGAACCCAGAATAGGGTTGGCGCCAGAACTGACCCCTGCAGCACGCCGGCGTTAATTGAGTGGAAATTGGAATATACATCATCTACTTTTATACTCCTTTCACTAAGATATGAAGAAATCAAAGGAACAAAAAACGTTATTCCATAGCAAGGAAGTTTGGACAGCAGGGAACGGTGCCATACTCTGTCGAAAGCTTTAGAAATATCAAGAGCTACTGCTTGAGTTTCTCCATGTAGATCAATTGATTGATGGATGGTATGAGTCAGGAGATTGAGTATATCAATGGTGGATCTTTCGTGGCGAAAACCATATTGTCTATCACTAATTAAGTTGTTGGATTCAAGATGTTTAACAATGTGCTTATTAATTAAAGTTTCAAATACTTTACCAAGGGAAAATACAACAGCTATTGATCTGTAAGCAGAGAGGTCAGAGGATATTCCTTTCTTCGGCATTGGGCGAATATTGGCTTCTTTCCATGAATCTGGGAATAAAGAAGTACATATGCATAGTAAGAATAATTTAGCTAGAACAGAGGCAAGTTCATGGGCACACTTTTTCAAAACAATTGATGGACTTCCATCTGGGCCTGGAGCTTTATTGGTTGGTAAATTGTCTAGGATGGATTTTACTATCTTGTCTGTATTTTAAGTGGGGCAATTTCGGGGGAGTCAAGTTGTAGTACTGGGACATTCTGGCTGGTATCGGCTATGGTAGAGTTTCTGGCAAATGTACTGGCAAAAATATGTGCTTTCCAACGCGGGTCATTTGTAATGTTGCCATCTGAAGATTTTAGTGGGAGAAAGGAAGATGACTTATTAAAGTTATTATTGAAAGAATTAAGAGTTGACTAGAATATTCTATTGTCATTAGGTTTGTTAAGTAGTTTTGATCCTTGCCTTTGAAGAAAGTTTGATTTTGCTAGATTTAATACAGCTTCTGCATGATTTCTAGCAATTTTAAAATGAGAGAGTGATTCAGATGTTTTTGATTTTAGGTAAGAGTTATATGCTAATGACTTTTGGCCTGTTGGTCTGGCACAGTTGCCATCAAACCATTTTGGAGAGTTCGATCTTTTAGTGAACTGTTGACTTGGTATGAATAAATCCATACCAGCTAGTATTAAGTCGTAAATGTGGGACTGGGTAGAACTGGGATCACTAGAGAAGAAAGACTGCCATGGAATGTCAGCAAGATAGTTTCTAAATCCATCCCAGTTTGCCCTATCAAAGTTCCATTGGGTCACCCTGACAGGTTCAGAACGGGGAGGTGTGGGGGGGGGTTAACTGATGAGGCTTTGATGAGATTGTGGTCAGAGGATCCAAGTGGTGACAGTACCTCTATCCTTTATTGATCTGGATAATTTGTCAAGATTAAATACAAGAGATGGGCATTATGGTCAGGATTATCATGTATTCTGGATGGTTGCTTTACCAGCTGAGATTAAACGATTCTGCAAACAGCTCACACTCTAGACCAGCGTCGTCAGTCCTGGCAGAATGCAATAACCATTCAACGTTATGTATGTTAAAATCACCCAAAATGGTAATTTCGGTGCTAAGGGCAACGTTAAGGTTACTCAACTGTGTGGATATGGAATCAAATACACTGGGTTCCGAAGAAGCACTGGGGGAATGAAAAACTTCTCAGATATATTTGGTAATATTTTGACAATATAGTTTATATAATGAGTAATCAAAACTGGATGAAGTGAAGTTTAAAATAGTGTCAACTGCATATTGGGATTTGATATAACAACAGGTGCCACTCTTGTTACGGAAGTATGTAAGGAGATGGTAACCGGGAAAACAAAATGGGGATATATCAGTAGAGGGTGAGATTTGTGGTTCTGTGAGGAAAAGGGCCAGAGGGGATATGGACTGAAGTAAAAATGAACTGAGTTTAAATTTGTGGTAAGGCCGCGAATGTTGGTGAAGAAGTAATGTTTAAAGATGATGCAGGATTGAGCTGGATATTATTAAACATTAATGGCTGCTCCTACTCGTACAGAAGATTTTGACGGGTTGATAGGTGTAACAACTAAGTTTTTGATGCATTAAAAACACCAAGATTACTTTTACCCCAGTCAGAGATACAAGCCAGGTTAGACATAAGGTGTGACATATCCTCGTCCCTTGTTTGATGAAGTAACTGCTGGAAGCGAATGGAAAGAAGGGTGGAATCATTAGTGTATGATCAGATAGGGTTATGTGCAGCTTAGAAGGTCACTGATGAATAAACGGAAGAGAGTTGGTGATAGGAAAACGCCTTGAGGAACACCAACATTGATAGATCTAGGAGAAGAATGGTGGCTATCTAACCCAGCTGCTGTAGAACGATTGGGAAGGAAGCTAGAGATGAAGGCACAGAAGGAAGGATCAAAACCGTAATACAGCAGTTTGGAAATTGAAGATTTATGCCAGAGTCGATCAAAAGCCTTTGAGAAGTCTAGTGCAATGACAAAACTTTCGTCAACGTCCCGAAAGGAGGATGACCAGGAGTCTGAACGGTAGGTGAAAAGATCACCAGTGGAGCATCCCTAACCCCTAGGCGCCAGCTCACGTCATATGACATGCGACCTACAGATAGCGGTTCATGTCATGTGATGTTTTCATTTTTTGCTGGCATGTTTGAACTTTCAAGCTCGCCAAATTGACTCAGAGTATTTTCACGGCTTGTCTGGTGCAAGGAGTGATGCTGGCTGGCGGTGGTATGGGGCAAGGGTGGGAGGGCAGCCCAGCCGTGAAGAGAGAAACGTGGTGGATATGGATGGTGGTGGGAGGCCCGCACAGGGAGAGTGTGGCCTTGAAAGCAGCTGAGCAAGAGAGAGTAAGTACACGCTTTTGACGTGTTTTTTGTCATTTGTGAATGATTTGTAATGGAAAAAAAATAACTGGCAGAAAATCGATAATCCAAAAAAATAGCCCGGTTTTGGGACGTGGATAGGTTGATCTACCCCCCGCTCCCAGGGGCTAAGGGAAGCCATACTGATGATCATAAAGAAGGTTGTGATAGGAAAGATGCTTTAAAAAATTTTTATTAAGAAAAGACTCAAAAACTTTGGAGATACAGAATGTTAAACTAATTGGTCAATTGTCAGAAGGTTCAGAATGGTCACCCTTCTTTGGGACAGACTGAATGTGAGCAAACATCCAGCGAGAAGGAAAGACACAAGTTGACAGAAAAGGGCAAAGGAGTTTATCTAGGCAGGGTGTAAGCACACAAGCACACTTCTTGAGAACAACAGGAGGGACCCCATCAGGCCCGTATGCCTTGTTAGTATTGAGGCCAGTGATGGCAGAGAATACATAAGTTTAAGAAATTTTATTGTTAGTCATGAGGAGGTCAGAGGGAGGATGTGATGGAGGAACAGCACTAGAATTGTCTAAGGTGGAATTACAGGAGAAAGTCTGAGCAATGATATCTGCTTTATTAGTAGGGGAAGTAGCTACAGAGCCATCAGAGTGGAAAAGAGGAGGGAAGAATGATGAGATAAAGTTGTTAAAAAGGTTTTTGGCAAGGAAGCAGAAGGAGCGGGAAGAATTCGAGTTGGAGAGTTCAGAGCATGTATTACGAATGAAAATATTTTTTGCAGGGCTAAGAACATACTTAGCACAATGCCAGGCAGAAAAATAAAAAAAGATGGGATTCAGGGGTGCGTTGGCTCCGGTACCTTTTGTAGGCCTTCTCCTTGTCTTGGACAGCATTAGAACAAACATGATTAAATCAAGGTTTCTTGGCATTAGTGAAAGGATATGAGAAAGCAATGTATGCTTCCATGCCTGAAAAAATGACCTCAGTAATGTACAGTATATGGCACACTTAGATGGTTCTCGGCCATGGAAGCAATAATCATTCCAAGGAAAAGTGAATAAGTACTGCCTGAAGGCCATCCAATCAGAAACTTGAAAGTGCCACAACCGATGTTTCTTTGGAGGGTCCACAGCTATACTGGAGTGATAGGACACGTTAAGGTGATAAGGTTGTGGTTGGAGGAGCCCAACAGAGAGGAATGATGAACAGTTTAAGCAGAAGGATTAGTTGTCAGTAAGAGGTCAAGTAAGTTGAAACACTCCCGAAGACGATCACAAATATGGGTAGGGTGCTGTACTAGCTCCTCTAGGTCATTAAGGATAGAAAAGATGTAGGCTTGTTCACCAGGTGGGTCAGTGAAAGGAAAAGAGAGCCAAAGGTGGTGGTACACACTGAAATCTCCTAGAACGGAGATTTCAGAGAAAGGAGAAACGGATAGGATGTGTTCCATCATAGAAGTAAGATAGTCCAAGAATTTTTCATGGTCAGTAGAATTAGGGGAAAAGTAGGAGTAGATGGCACAGATACATTTAGTCAGAGAATGAGGGGAAAACCGAAGCCATAGAGAATAGAATTCAGAAGAATCAAGTCCAGGAATGTGAGGGCAAGATAAATCACTGCATACATATACATAGAAGCCTCCTTTGGCTTTGAATTGAGAATAGAGAAAGTAGCAGGATACAGAGAAGGGTTTGCTATCAGTTGTTTCAGACAGCTGAGTTTCAGTCAGGAGAAGAATGTGAGGTTTGGAGGAGGAGTAGTCGTGCTCAACAGAGTGAAACTTAGAGGAAAGACCGTGAATGTTCCAGAATGAAAGAAGTGAGTCAGATAGTGGCATCTTGCTGGGTTGTCGCTGGCAGAGGGGCGGATGTTGGGGTCATTTATGCCCCCCCCCCCCAGGACTCCGAGGCTTAAGTATGAGACGTCGTTTTGGTTGAATTTGAGCAGGAAGTGTATTGTGTAATGTGCATGTACTTTGTTGTTGATAGAGAAACTTCCATTAGAGAGTATGCTGGCCTATTTTCTGTGTTACTGAGACACTGAAAATGTTTAACAAAGGGGGAGGGTCAGAGCCAAGTCTCAAGGGTTGAAGAAACGGGAGCTCCAGCTCTCCCTATCATCAGTTTTCCATCCACCACCTTGTGAATACCGTCCTGCACCACTAGTGCTACAGTTTACCCCTTAAATATGCTAAACACGAATATATTATATATATATATATATATATATATATATATATATATATATATATATATATATATATATATATATATATGGCTAGTGAGGGAGTGATCGCCCTCTACCTACACAGATCAAAAGCCCTCAGGAGCAGGGGGGTGGTTGCTTTCTCAGGCAGAGGAACTTCTTTTGAGAGTGAAATGGCTGGGAAGCATGCCGGCACGTGACTGGCTACAGCATAGCTGGGTCTTTCGGGTGTGGGCAATCAGGCAAGTTAGCTGCCTACTGCGACTGCAACACAATGGCGAGGTGTTCAGGAAGTTAGCCAAAGAAACCTTGATGGACTCTGAAAGAACAATAATGGTTCCCAGTCCCGTGCAGCCCTTAAATGGGCAGGGGGTGCTAAGAATCTCACGGTTGCCTCAATTACAATCTAATTCCTTTGTTAATGCAAAAAAATACAATTAAAATTGGTAACTGGAATGTGAGAACGCTAAATCATGACGGTAAAATCGATGAGTTAGTGAAGGTTTTTCAAAATTACGGACTTGATATTTGTGCTCTGACAGAAACTAGATTAACTGGAGTCGATAAGTTGGATTTGGAGGATGGTATACGTTTATTGATATCTGGCCGACAGGACTGAATGCATTATCAGGGAGTAGGATTGTTGCTGGGTTGTAAGGCAAATAAGGCTTTATGTGAGTGGGATCCTATAGATGAGCGATTGTTATACGCACGGTTTAAATCAAATCATGGCAACATCAGTCTGTTTGTGTGTTATGCACCTACTAATGATGCACTCGATGAAAGGAAAGACACATTTTATGAAAAGTTGCAAGAAGGAGTAGGAAGGGTACCTAGACATGATGTTTTGATCTGCGTTGGAGACTTTAATGCAGTAATGGGTTGTTCAAATGAGGGATTTGAGGCATGTATGGGTAAGATGGGAGTTGGTAGTAGGATGAGTGAAAACGGAGTGAGGTTTGGAAGCTTCTGTCTGGCAAATGACTTAGTCATCGGGGGCACACTCTTTCAGCATTGCAATATACACAAGACAACTTGGGTGTCGCCGTGTGGAAAATATAAAAATCAGATTGATCACATCGCTATCAGTAGGAGGCATAGAAGTTCTCTGCTAGATGTTCATGTTAAACGGGGAGCAGATATTGGTAGTGACCATCAACTCAGCATTGCAAAAATAAGGTTTAAACTTAAAAATCAGAAGAAGGAAAAATCTGGTGTTGGTAGATACGATATTGTTAAGCTTAGAAGGGAAGGAGAAGAAAAGGAGGAATTCAGATTAGAATGCAGAAATAGGTTTTTGGTGTTGGAAACGTTGGAAGAGGGGGAGAGAAGTGTAGATGAGATGTGGGAGGATGTGAACAAAGTTTTGCATGAGACTGCTGAATGTACGATTGGAAGGAGACATAGATTCAGGAGAAAGAAATGGATATCAGAGGAAACGTGGGATATGATAAAAAAGAGAGGTGAGGCTAAATTGAGGAGTGAGATGCAATGCGTTGATGAACGAGAGATTGAATTAGCAAGAGCTGCGTACTGGAGTTTGAATTCAGAAGTAAGAAGGTTAGCTAGGAGAGATAAAAGAAGATGTGTGGATGAAAAGGTTGCAGAGACTGAAATCTTAATAAACAAAAATAATGGACAGAGTCAAAGAATAGCATATGAATCGATTAGAGAACTGAGTGGTAATGCAGGTAAACGCAAGGAAATACCAGTTAGAGACAGGGAAGGAAATTTATTGACCAAAGATGGAGATATTAAAAACAGATGGAAAGAGCATTTTGAGACAGTTCTTAATAGACCAATACCACCAGAAGAGGATATACCGTCTGCTCAGGAAGATTTAAATATAGAAACAGGAGAGTTGAGGCTTGCAGAAGTGGAGAAAGCAGTAAAACAGTTAAAGAATAATAAGGCACCAGGGGAGGATGGTTTATTTCCGGAAATGTTTAAAGTGGAGGGGGATAGATTAATAATGATCTTGACCAAGCTATTCAATAAGATATGGGTGACGGGGTTACTACCATCAGTTTGGAAGAATGGTGTAATTGTTAAAGTTCCGAAGAAGGGAGACCTGAGTGAATGTGGTAATTGGAGGGGAATCTCTTTGTCACCGATAGCTTTGAAAGTTTTCAGTAGAGTGTTGTTAAATAGGTTGGAGACGGTGGTTGAGGGTATTCTGAGGGATGAACAGGCTGGTTTTAGAAAGGGACGTGGTTGCAATGATCAGATCTTTATAGTTAGGCATTTGATGCAGCAAGTTAATGAAATGAGAGTACCGTTAAGTCTGTTTTGTTGATTTTGAAAAGGCTTTTGATAGTGTTTCGAGAGAGACTATGGGGAAGATCATGAGACATTATGGAATACCAGAGGAGTTTGTGAGGGTCATTATGAACATGCATGAGGACACATTTTGTAAAGTGATGGTTGATGGTTGTCTGAGTGATTCGTTTGAAGCCAAGTCCGGAGTAATTCAAGGTGGTGTTCTATCGCCTTCACTATTTATATTGGTCATTGATTACATTATGAAACTCGTTGGAACAGAAACCGGTGCAGGTATACTTTGGGGAGAGAACAGGAAACTTTTGGATTTAGATTATGCAGATGATATAGTTTTGATTTGTGATGGGCCAGAAGAGATGCAGAGAGTGTTGGACTGTTTGATGAGTGAAGGTCGCAAGGTGGGTTTGGTTATTAATTGTGGAAAAACTGAAATAATCAATATGAATATGGAAAATGCGCAGGAATGTGTAATTGGAGGTATGGTTGTAAAGCAAGTTGATAGGTTTAAATATTTAGGTACTTATTTAGCCAAGGATGGTTCTTTGAACTTTGAATTCGAGGAAAGGTTAAAGAAGGCTAATCAGGCAATGGGAATGCTTAAAAATATTTGGAATAATAACAATTTTTCTGTGCATACAAAAATCAAACTTTATAAGGTAATGGTTAGGAGTATCTAAATTTATGGACACGAGTCTTGGTACAGCACAGTGACTATGGAAAATAAATTCTTGGTGTTTGAAAATAAAGCACTTAGAAGAATATTAGGAGTTAAGTGGTGGGAAAGGATACCAAATAGTAGAATTAGAGAAATAACGGGAGTGCAGCCGATCGATGAATATGTTAGATTCTCACGATGGAAGTGGCTAGGACATGTGTATAGGAGACAGGGAATAGTACGAGGTACACCAGGGTGGGTGGCACTTGGTAGGAGAGGTAGAGGAAGGCCAAAAGAGACGTGGGTGAGGACAATGAGACGGGAAGCTGGAGATGAGTGTTGGGGAGATCTTGAGGAGTTAGCACAAGATAGGATGTGGTGGTGTGAGTTCATCGAGGCCCTATGCATCCCCGAGGGTGCCACAGGAAATGATTGATATATCTATATATCTATCTATCTATATAAAAATATATATATATATATAAATATATATATATATATATATATATATAGATCTGTCTCTCTATATATATATATATATACAGTATATATATATATATATTGTGGTAGATGGAGGCGCTCACCATCCACTCACTCGATGTAGTGCTGCTTTCGGGTGTCTGCCCTTTCCTCTCCATCCTTCTTTCCTTTCATTCTCTTCTGTCTTTCTTTCCTTCATTCTTTCCCTGTCCTTCTGCCTACGGGTGACTTTACACTCCCTCTTCTGTCTTTCATTCCTTCATTCTTTCCACTTCCTTCAGCCTGTGTGTGACTCTATACTGAGTGACAAGCCAAATGGTTTCCTGTGCACCAGGAAACCATTTACTACGCTGGGTGGTAACCATATAACCAAATTTTGGCGCCTGGTGGTTTAGTGGGTAATTATTGCGCTCCAGTTGGGTTGAGCCGGTGAAGGTTTATATCCAAGGGGTGGTTGGGGTTGACTGCTCATGTAATGCTACTGAGGGATGAGTGAGGCTGGTCACTCTCATCTTAAATGTCGGGATCAACTGCCTAGCCCCGGGCTCCTACGCTCCTCATGGGGCAATGTAGGATTGGATGATATATATATATATATATATATATATATATATATATATATATATATATATATATAAGTCCACTGCTGAACGAAGGTTTCCCCCAACTTTCTCCATTCATTCCTTGACTAAGCCAGTCTCTGCTAAGTTGTGCTTCCAGACTTTTTTGTATCCCATCTCTCCTCATCTTGTCTGGCCTTTGTCTGGAGTACTTGCAGTCTCTTGGGGTCTAGTGAGTCAGCAATTATCAGTTACCCCACTTTCTTGCTGCATGACCTGTCCACTTCCATATCTGTTCTATAAATTCTTCAATATCCTTCACTTCAGTCTGTTTTCTTACCCAAGTTCGTCTTTTCCTGTCTCTTAAAAGTGTTTCCAACACTGACCTTTCCATTGCTTTTCGAGAACCAGTTAATTTGTTTTCTATTGATTTTGTCAGTATCCAGGTTTCACATCAGTAAGTCATAGCTAGAATTATACACTCATTATATAAGGTACTTTCGTTTGATTCGTAATGGCAAACTGATTTTCATGATGCATCTATGATTACCAAAAGCTTTCCGTTCATTTGTAATGCATCTTTTTAATTTGTTTTATGGCCTTTCAATAGTTTGGGTATTTGCCCCAGGTAATTGTGCCAATATGCTTGAGTTCCTGCATTTATTTTTATGACGCTTTTTAGTGTATTTGAAATAAGTATCACTTAAATTTTACTTCGGTTCATCTGTAGCTCTACTTCAAACTTTCTCTGTGTGTTTCTGTGTATTTCATTTCATTTGGTGCACTGTCTCGGCTGTTTCTTATATTAGGATAATGTCATCTGCATATCTTAAGTGGCTTAAATATTTGCCATTTTTGCTCCTGTGCACCAGGAAACCATTTCAAGCTTGATGAATTCTTTCAAGGCATGCTGTAAATAATCTATGTGAAACCATATTATCGTGATGCACAACATTCTCATTCTTAATGTTTTTCTGAATTTTCGTGTAACTTAACTGTTCCAGTTCCCTCTTTATCTCCCACCTAGCGAGGCAGTATTGTAATTGCCTGTGTGTGTGTGTGTGTGTGTGTGTGTGTGTGTGTGTGTGTGTGTGTGTGTGTGTATGTATGTGTGTCTGAGTGTCTGAGTATATGTCTATCTCTTCCCAAAACATCTCAAAATCAAGTAGGCAAATTGTATCCAAACTTTGTGGCAGTATCCAGGGATCAATGGCTTGTTCTGAAATAAATTTGTTGAAGCTGTGGTGATAACCCCCTCATTGCTGGAGGACTTTGCCAGGGGAACAATAACTTTTAACATTTTGTTTTAGTTTGCCATTATTCACCATTTTTTATTGTACCCTCAATGAAGAGAATAAAAAAAAATTCAAATGTCTGTTTTTCTGAATGACCTTAACCAACATAATATCCCTGATTTCAAGCTTCTGAATATTAGTGTGATATTTAACTTGCAGTAAACAACTAAATCCTAAGACTGTTTTTCGATTTTATTGAAGCTCCAGTGATATGCCTCCCATTGCCAGAGAATTACTGCTCTTTTTTTTTTTTTTTTTATGGTAGGTGATGCACAATCACAGCCAAATGCTTTGGCTTTTATTGTGTGTGTGTGTGTATATATATATATATATATATATATATATATATATATATATATATATATATATATATATATATATATATATATATATATGTGTGTGTGTGTATATATATATATATATATATATATATATATATATATATATATATATATATATATATATATATATATATATATATCCCAGTGGAGCCGAGTGTTCAGAGTACTGGACAGAACTGGGAATTTTCAGAGCTTAATAAAGCAGGGAACCCCGGGCAGGGACCTATGAGTTTCGCGACTATGAGCCGATTGGCGGAGGGCGGTATGCTTAGTACCCTCCCAGTGCAATGCCTGGCCCAGCAGCTCTGGGATCCAATGGGATATATATATATATATATATATATATATATATATATATATATATATATATATATATATATATATATATATATATTCACTTTAGTATGTACCGAAAGCATATTACATATATATATATATATATATATATATATATATATAGGTATGTATATGTATATGCATACTGTATATCAATCAACCAATCAGTCATTTCCTGTGGACCCCACGGGATGCATAGGGCCTTGATGAACTCTCTCCACCAATATTTGTCTCTTGCCATCTCCTTCACGTCCCACCAACACTCCTCTCCTGCTTCTCTTTTCATTGTCCTCAACCAGGTTT
Organism: Coenobita brevimanus; assembly: GCF_032717465.1. Taxonomy (NCBI): domain Eukaryota; kingdom Metazoa; phylum Arthropoda; class Malacostraca; order Decapoda; family Coenobitidae; genus Coenobita; species Coenobita brevimanus. The sequence goes on along the minus strand of NC_136991.1, from coordinate 18,639,352 downwards.
CCCTCGACCTACCTCTTCCTCTTCTTCCTCTAGGAGTCCACTCTGGCACATCCTGTATTAAATTGCCTTCTTTTCTGTATATGTTCCCCAGCCACTTCCAGCGAGTCAGTCTCACATATTCATTAACTGGTTCGTCAGTCTCACATATTCATTAACTGGTTCGTCAGTCTCACATATTCATTAACTGGTTCCACTCGCATAATATCCCTTACTCTTTCATTTGTTAACACTGTCTTGCCACTTTACCTCAAGAATCCTTTTCAGTATTTTATTCTCAAATCCTAATACTTTCTGATCTGTTGCAATTGTACTGTACCATGACTCATGCCCTTAAATTAAAGTTGGTCTAACCATGGCCTTGTAAATTTTTACTTTAGTATGTACCGAAAGCATATTATTATTCTAAACAGATTTCAACATTCCAACAGCTCGCCAAGCCTGTCTAATCCTCTCCTCAATTTCATTGTTTAATGAGCCATTAGATGATACAATTGTTCCCAGATATTTAAAGTTTTCTACATTCTTCACCACATTATTCCCAATTACACAATCGATTTGGCTCTCCACGTTTATAATAATAATTTCAGTCTTTCCACAATTTATTACCAATCCCACTTTTTCTCCTTTCTCCACCAGACAATGAAGCACCCTCTGCACCTCGTAAATACTTACGCAAAGCAGTACAATATCATCAGCATAGTCCAAATCCATCAGCTTCTAATTTTCTTTCCAGTTAATTCCTGCACCTGTTCTCCTTACAACCTTTCTCATAACATAATCCATAACCAAAACAAACAGCAATGGCGAAAGAACTCCTCCTTGAATCACTCCTGACCTAACTTGAAATGGATCACTCAAAGAACCACCCACCATTACCTTACAAAAAGTACTTTCATGCAGGCTTCTAATAATATTTACAAACTTTTCTGGTATACTGTAGAATCTCATAATTTTCAACATAGCTCCACGTGAAACACTATCAAACGCCTTTTCAAAATCCACAAAACACATGCTAAGAGGCATTTTCATCTCATTAGCTTGTTGGGCTAGATGCCTTACAATAAAATTCTGATTATTACATCCTCGACCCTTTCTAAATCCTACTTGTTCTTCTCTTAAAATTTTGTCAATTACTGGCTCTATTCTGTTCAACAAGATTTTGGAAAAGACTTTTGCAACTACAGGTGTCAAAGTTATCCCCCTACAATTGCCACACACATTTAAATCTCCCTTTTTTGGTATTTTTTGAAGCACTCCATTTTTCCACCCTTCTGGAATTCTACCATTATCCCAAGCCACATTAAAAAGTTTCAAAAGCTCATTCATTAACTCGTCATTTTCCACCTTAAGCATTTCAGGAAATATTCCATCCTCTCTTGGGGCCTTAAAATTCTTTAATTCCTTTATAGATTTTGCTACCTCTTCCAAGGTTATATCCCCTGTTTCTATCTGCAAATCTCTCTCGGCTGGCAAAATGTCCTCTTGAGTTGGGATTGGTCTATTTAGAACAGATTCAGAGTGCTCTTTCCACTTTCCTTTTATATCCAAATCTTTAGTCATCAAATTACCATTTCTATCTCGTACAGGTATTTCCTTAATTCTCTTTTCAGTCCCAGTTAACTCCTTATGGCCTGATACGCTGCTCTTGTGCTCTGACCGTCAGTTTTACATAATTTAATTTCTGTCTCTGTTGCCTTTTCATCATATAGCCTCCTCTTATCACATCCAACAAGTCTTTTTACTTCAGAATGTAAACTCAAGTACTTTGCTCTAAGTACTTCAACTACCTGACCATCAACATGTTCTTCATTTCTTAACCTAGCCTCTTTCCTTTTCTGAATTGCATTCCATGTTTCATCTGACATCCACTCTTTCCTCCTTGCTTTTCTCTTTTTCTTAATAGTAACCTTAGCACTCTCATGCAAAACCTCTTTTACCTCTCTCCACATTTGATTAATATCATTGTCTTCAGATTCCATCAAAGTCTGCAGGACTAGAAAGCTGTTCCTACATTCCCACCGAAACTTTTCCTTCGTGTTCTCATCACTCCTCAGCTCATCAAAATCATAATTATTACCTCCTGTACAATTATCATTAACATTTCTCTTTAAGTTTTATTTTAATCTTTGACACAACAAGTTAATGATCACTACCTATACCTGCCCCCCTCCTTACGCAAACATCTTGCAAATATCTCCAATGCCTTCTGCTAATTGCAATGTGGTCAATCTGGTTACAATATTTACCACATGGTGAAATCCAAGTAGTTTTATGTACTTTTCTCTGCTCAAAGATAGTTCCACCAATTATAAGGTCATTTGCCAAACATAAGCTTCCAAATCGCACCCCATTTTCGTTTCTTTTACCAACACCCTCCTTACCCACACAATCTTCAAAGCCATCCCTACTACTGCCAACAATTTCATTAAAATCACTAATGCAAACTAACACATCATGTCTTGCCACTCTATTCACTACATCCTGCAGCTTCTCATAAAAGTCATCCTTCATTTCATTAGCAGCCTCATTTGTCGGAGCGTACCCTACAACCATACCGATATTACCATGGCCAGATTTTAAACGAGCATAAAGCAAGAGCTCATTAATTGGTTCAAACTCACATACTGCCTTACAAGCATCTCTACTCAGCAGTAAGCCTACTCCTTGGTAATGATTTCCATCACTCCTACCAGAAACCAACGTAGTAATAGCATCTTCCAAATTCATTTTATCAACTCCAAGCAACCTCGTTTCTGTAAGAGCACAAATATCCATCTTGTATTCCTTGAACACTGAAATAAGTTTTTCCATTTTACCAGCCTGATTGAGAGTTCGAACATTCCAGTTTCCTATTCTTAAGGTTCTTTTTGGATGTATAAACGTATTTGTACACCGTGGGATTCTTAGCACCCCCTGCCTACTTAAGGGCTGCACGGAACTGAGGGCCATTGCATCGTAACCAGAGTTCATCAAGATTTCTTAGGCAGAAAAATATTTTACCCTGGAGCAAATGCCAGTGGCTCGCAGGAACCAGACAGTGGAGAGAGGAAATTAACTAAATGAAAGTAAAATGCAGAGGGTTTGGACAGACAAAGTACAAGGGAAAGAAAGAGAGCAAAAAGAATGTAGATAAAAGTGTCCCTTTTAGTCGCCTCTTACGACAATGCTTTTTCCAAATCCATGAAGGCCTCATACAACTTTCCCTTTTCTAGAAACTTTTCCACTAAAGAGCTAAGAATGAATATCTGATCTACACAACCTCATCCCTTTCTAAAACCTCCCTGTTCTTCTCCAACTAGTTCCTCTACAATTTCCCCTGCTCCGTCAATAAGTATCCTACCATAAACTTTTCCTATTACACTAAGAAGAGAAATGCCCCAATGATTACCACACAATTTCCTTTTTTCCTTGGTACAGGGGAATATTTATACCTTCCTCTCAGGACAAAATCTGCACATCTTCCATATCCATTCTACCACTATGTCTCTCCCATGCTCACCACATTTTCCATCAATTCCTGGGGCTTTCCCATTTCAACTTTCTTTATTATATCCACTACTTCTATCCAACTGATTTCTTCCTCTCTTCTCACCTCTCTCCTTGTCCAAGCCATCCCCCGGCCACTTATACTCGCATTACCTTCATTCTCTGTGTTCAACAAATCTTTAAATTTTTCTCTCCATCTCCTCGCTTTTTCTCCCTTCTCCACAAGCGATCTACCATTTTTATCCTTCATTCCTCAACATACTTCTTTATCACCCTGTCTAACTCTCTACCTTTTTCCAGAACATTTTTTTTTTTTTTACATTCCCTTCACTTTACACTCAAATTCCTCTTTCATTCACCTCTTACTCTCTTTTACTAAGTTTTTCACCTCTCTCTTCCTCTCTACATATAACTCTTTCTTCTGTCTCTCAACTTCTCCACGTCCATGTTTCTCATCCACTCACTATATGTTTTCTTCTTTTGTGCCACTGCCTGTTTCAACTCTTCATTCAACCATGCTGATTCTTGCATCCCTTCTCGTCTTCTCTTCACCTAACACACCACCTCACATGCTGCGCAGATTTCTACTGTGAATATGCTGCACACACCTTCCATGTCCCTCATCTGTTCCAAATCATATTCACCCGATTGCTACTCTACTTCTCTCTTCTATTCTGCCTTTTTTCCATCCCCTTGCAACAATTCTACCTTTCTTGTATGGACTCCTTCAGCCTGTCCTTCCCTACTCCTGCTCCTCCATTTTATTGGGAAAAATAAATATATACACAGACAGCAGATAGATAGATTGAAGTATATATATATATATATATATATATATATATATATATATATATATATATATATATACTATCTATCTATCTATCTATATAGAGAGATAGATATATATATATATATATATATATATATACTATCTATCTATCTATCTATATAGAAGATAGATAAATGTATATGTATATATCTCTCTATCTATCTATCTACATTATCTATCTATCTATCTATATATATATATTTATATATATGTATAAATAGATAGATTGATAGATAGATATTTTTATATAGATATATCTATATATCTATATCTATCTATCTATATAGATAGATAGATAGATAGATGAATAGATAGATATATCTATATATCTATATATAAATATCTATCAATCAATCTATCAATCTATCTATCTGTATATATAAATATAGATTGATTGATAGATATGTAGATATATATATGTATAGATAGATAGATAGATAGATATAGAGAGATAGATAGATATAGATATATATCATCATCATCATCAGCCGCTTCAGTATCCACTGCAGGACCGGCCTATCTCGACCGAAGTCGGGACGATACAGCCAATGTATCTCTACCAAGTTGTTTAGGCTGTCTAGTAGAGATTGTATGTAGGGTGAGAAGTGCTTGTAAGTGTAACTGTAGTGTTGGAGTGGCTTTGGATGTGTGTGTAGTCTGTGAACCAAGTGTAATCGGTCCGCGCAAGCCAACTGGGTGCAAGCATACTTTACAGTAAGAGACACTAGTTCAACCACAGCACCTCTTGTGTCCGCCAATGCAGTACGTGGCTGGGTGAACACTCCCAAAGTTTATTACCCTGGCGGGGCGCGAACCCTGGTCCACCCGTGTACGAAACGCACACCTACCACTGTACCACAGAGGCTTCAGATATATATACATATATATATATGTATCTATATATCTATATCTATATCTATATATATATATCTATATCTGTATCTATAAATATATCTATCTATCTATCTATCTATATATATATATATGTGTGTTTGTGTGTGGGTGTGTATACATACATATATATATATATATATATATATATATATATATATATATATATATATATATATATGTGTGTGTGTGTGTGTGTGGGTGTGTGTGTGTGTGTGTATAAAGATATATATATATATATATCTATATCTATATATATATATATATATATATATATGTGTGTGTGTGTGTGTGTGTGTGTGTGTGTATATACATACATATATATATATATATATATATATATATATATATATATATATATATATATATATATATATATATGTGTGTGTGTGTGTGTATACATACATATATATATATATATATATATATATATATATATATATATATATATATATATATATATGTGTGTGTGTGTGTGTGTGTGTATACATACGTATATATATATATATATATATATATATATATATATATACATATATATATATATATATATATATATATATAATAGAACGGAGGAAGGAAAAACAAATGAGTAAAAGAAAATAATCCATACACCAGATTACTGGTGTCCTCTGTTCATAAAATATCTGTAACAGTTAGACTTAAACAGTTGTGGGTTGAAATTTGGGGGAAAACAACTCTGGGGAAGAGAGTTCCAGAGAGATGCAGTTCGGGGAATGAAAGAATTCTGATAGGCAGAAGTTCTGCAATATGGCTGAGTAACATTCCAGTCATGAGCACTACCAGATGCCCGTGTAGCACGAGGGAAGGCATGGAGAGGTGGCACCATGGACGCAACTTCGTCTGACCATTTGCCAAAAAAATATCTGTAAAATAATGCAAGGGAGGCAACATTCCTTCTTACTTGCAGGGTAGGTAGTTTATGTAATGTCAGGGTTGTTAATGATTCTAACAGCTTTATTCTGAATTTTATCTAGTTGTCTTAATGCAACCTCTCCACAACCATTCCACAAGGGTGAACAATATTCAAGCTGAAAGCGCACATTACTTATAAATTATAGCTAACTGCTCATCGGCGAAGAAGTTACGGACTCTGTAAAATAATCCAAGTTTCTTTGAGGCGGTTTTAGCAAGTGATCTGACATGAGAGGTCCAGCTGAGAGCACTGTTAAGTGAGACACGAAGAATTTCAATACTTTTGGAGATGGGAATATTAGTAGCACTGAAGGTAATGTACGAATCTGGCAATATCTCTCTATTAGTAAACTGTATATATTTAGTTTTACTAGCATTAAAAGAGACAAGGTTGTTTTGTCCCCATTCACTGATTGTAGATAGATCTTGATTTATGGAGATGGCTGTACTGAGTTAAGACGTAGAGATATTAGACTTTGTAAATGGATGTCTGAGTGTGAATGAACTATGTAGTGTTGAGTCATCTGCATATGAGTGAATGGGATTGTGGGTTACAGATAAGAGATCATTGATCTATCTATCTATCTATATACCTAGGCTGCGTCCCCCAAGGAAAGGGAGGTAGCCAAGACAGGACGACACACTCCCCATTTACTCATCCACTCAAACACATTCATTCGCATCTTAGCCCCAAAGGGGAGAACGGATAGATCCTCACCGCACCACACCGCACAAGGGTCAACTGCGCATTGCAATCAGTGACATCCGCAGCAGGGCCCGACAGCAGAACTGGTTTGCCCCTGGCACATCATAACAGACCCATCCCCTTACCTGCACCTTACCTGACTAGCTGATCAGACCAAATGCGGGAGATTATCCCCTCAGGGCTGCGTCATCACTTATTCATTCACAATTTCTCTCCATTTATTTCTGTCACGCACAGCCACTCTTCCTTGCTCAACAGACATCCCTCTCGCATCCAACGCTCTCTTCACACTGTCCATCCATCCTATTGGTGGTCCTCCTCTCAGCCTTACACCTCTCACATCAGATCTAGTTATCTTTTTCACCAATCGCTCATTATCCATTCTCTCCATATGCCCAAACCATCGCAACACCCTCTGCTCAACTCTACCAGCTATCTCCCAAACAACTCCAGTTCTCCTTCGCACTTCATCATTTCGCACCCGATCCATACGCGTCACTCCACACATACTCCTGACACCTCATCTCTATTACATTCAAACTTTTCCTCTCAGCTACACCCATGTTCCATGTTTCAGCCACATATAATGCAGTCGGTACCACAACACCCTCATACAGCCTTCTCTTTACATCCATTCTAAGTGAACGACATTTAAACACTTTTTTCATTCCTCCCAGCACCTTTCCTATTTCATTTATTCTAAACTTCACTTCTGCATCTATTCTTCCATCCACAGCAACATGTGACCCTAGATATTTAAAACAATCTACCTCCTCAAGCAACTCACCATTCAAAACTATATTCATCCCCCTACCATCTATCAACCTCGTACACTTCATCACTTTACTCTTATTCTAATTTACTTTCAATTTCCTCCTTTCACACACCCTTCCAAACTCCTCTACCAACTGTCTCAATCTCTCCTCTGAATCAGTCACCAGTGCAGTATCATCTGCAAACAGCAGCTGTTTCAGATTCCACTCTCCACCATCAACATTCACCAGATTCAGACCTCCACCTAAAACTCTTGCATTCACCTTCCTTACAACACCATTCATGTAAATATTAAACAACCAAGGCGACATCACACATCCCTGTCGCAGCCCCACTCTCATGGGAAACCAATCACTCACAGCATTTCCCACTCTTACACACGCTCTACTATTTACATAAAAACTTTTCACCCCTTTTAGTAACCTACCATCAAGTCCATACAATCTTAAAACAGTCCATTAATATGAACCAGAAATAGGGTTGGCGCCAGAACTGATCCCTGCAGCACGCCGGCTTTAATTGAGTGGAAATTGGAATATACATCATCTACTTTTACTCTTATTTTCCTGTCACTAAGATATGAAGAAATCAAAGGAACAAAAGACGTTAATCCATAGCAAAGGAGTTTGGACAGCAGGGAACGGTGCCATACTGTGTCGAAAGCTTTAGAAATATCAAGAGCTACTGCATGAGTTTCTCCAAAAAGATCAATTGATTGATGGATGGTATGAGTTAAGAGACTGATTATGTCAATGGTGGATCTTTTGTGGCGAAAACAGTATTGTCTATCACTAATTAAGTTGTTGGATTCAAGATGTTTAACAATGTGCTTATTAATTAAAGTTTCAAATACCTTACCAAGAGAAGATGTGACAGCTATTGGTCTGTAATTGGAGGGGTCAGACGAACTTCCTTTCTTCGGAACTGGGTGGATATTATTGGCTATTTTCCATGAATTTGGGAACAAAGAAGTACGTATGCATAGTCTGAATAATTTAGCTAGGACAGAGGCAAGTTCAGGGGAACACTTTTTCAAAACAATTGGCAGAATTCCATCTGGGCCTGGAGCTTTGTTGGTAGGTAAATTGTCTAGGATGGATTTTACATATCTTGTCTGTATTTTAAGTGGGGCAATTTCAAGAGAATCAAGTTCCAGTACTGGGACATTCTGATTGGTATCATCTATGGTAGAGTTTTTGGCAAAGGTACTGGCAAAGATATCTGCTTTCCCACGTGGGTCATTTGTAATGTTGCCACATGAAGATTTTAGTGGGGGAATGGAATATGACTTGTTAAAGTTATTTTTTGAAAGAATTAAGAGTTGACCAGAATACTCTATTGTCATTAGGGTTGTTAAGTAATTTTGGTGCTTGCTTTTGAAGAAAGTTTGATTTAGATAGATTTAATACAGCTTTTGCATGATTTCTAGCAATTTTAAATTGGGAGAGTGATTCAGATGTTTTTGATTTTAAGTAAGAGTTATATGCTAATGACTTTTGGCCTGTTGGTCTGGCACAATTGCCATCAAACCATTTTGGAGAGTTCGATCTTTTAGTGAACTGTTGACTTGGTATGAATAAATCCATACCAGCTAGTATTTAGACACAAATATGGGACTGGGTAGAATTGGGATCACTAGAGAAGAAAGACTTCCATGGAACATCATCAAGATAATTTCTAAATTCATCCCAGTCTGCCCTGTCAGAGTGCCATCGGGTCACCCTGACAGGTTCAGAACGGGGAGGTGTGGGAGGGTTAACTAATGAGGCTTTGATGAGATTGTGGTCAGAGGATCCAAGTGGTGACAGTACCTTTATCCTGTATAGATCTGGATTATTTGTCAAGAATTAATCCAAGGGATGGGCATTATGGTAAGGATTATCAGGTATTCTGGTTGGTTGCTTTACCAACTGGGTGAGATTAAACGATTCCGCAAACAGCTCGCACTCTAGACTAGCATCGTAAGTCCTGGCAGAATGCAATAACCATTCAACATTGTGTATGTTAAAATCACCCAAAATGGTAATTTCGGTGCCAAGGGCAAGGGCAAGGTTTCTCAACTGAGTGGATATGGAATCAAATACACTGGGTTCCGAAGAATCGTTGGGGGAACGATAAACTACACAAATATATTTGGTAATGTTTTGACAATTTAATTTATATAATGAGTAATCAAAACTGGATGAGGTGTAGTTTAAAATAGTGTCAACTGCATATTGGGATTTGATAAAAGAACAGTTGCCGCCCTTGTTATGGAAGTTTGTAAGGAGATGGTAACCGGGAAAACAAAATGGAGATATATTGGTAGAGGGTGAGATTTGTGGTTCTGTGAGGAAAAGGGCCAAGGGGATATGGACTGAAGGAAAAAATGAACTGAGTTTAAATTTGTGGTACGGCCACAGATGTTGGTAAAGAATAAGGCCACACTGTCACCTCTTTGCCGACGAGCATTCCCAGAAATAGCAACAGTCGCTGCCGGCACAGTCGCTTGATGGCGACCGGGAGGACCCTGTGCCGCCAGCCCTACCCTGCCTGTGGTGGCAATTCGAGGTACCACCTCATTTCATAGTATGATTGCAGCGGCCATTACTAAAGACACTGAACAGAAGGCGTGATATGTTATGCGCATGTAGTGTGGTGTAGACAGTTGAAGGTAGAGGTCTTATGAGAGCATGGGGGCCTACTCTCTGTGTAAATGAATGCACTGAAAATGTTCAGGAAAGGGAGATGGTCAGGATCAAGTCCTGAGGGCTGGTGAAACGGGAGCTCCAGCTCTCCCTGTCACCAGCTTGCCATCAACCTCGGGAGTACTGCCCTGTTCGACCGGTGCTACGGTCTCTCTCTCTCTCTCTCTCTCTCTCTCTCTCTCTCTATATATATATATATATATATATATATATATATATATATATATATATATATATATATCAACAAAACCTAACGTGGATTGTAAGGGGAGCGAATGATGAGGTGAAAGAGAGAGAGATTGTCCAGGTGCTTGAGGGTGCGAAAGTGGATGTATGTGGAATAACTGAAACAAAATGGAGAGGAGAAAGTGTGAGAGAATGGGAGTATTGATGGGATATATGTGCAGGAGTAGGTGAGAATGAGAGGGCAAAGGAAGGAGTATGTATAGTTGTGAGTAAAAGATGGAAGAAGAGCATAAGACAGTATGGATCAGTTGGGTCAAGGATTGTGTGGGTAAACTTGAAAGTTGGAATACAAATGTGGGCGATTGTGTGTGTGTATGCGCCAACACAAGATCGTGCTAGAAGAGTGAGAGAAGAGTTCTGGACAAATGTAGAAGTGTGCATGGAAAAGTTTGGACGGAATGAGAGAGTGTTTTTGATCAGTGATATGAATGGTAAAGTTGGGAATGTGAAGGTGGATGGAATAGTTGGTGAGTGGGGTGTGCCTGCTGAGATAGATGAGAATGGGAGTGCGTTAGTGGACATTTGTGCTGGGAGGGGGTTGGTGATAGCCAATACCCTCTTCAGGCATAAAATGATCCACAGGTATACATGGCGAGTGATGAGAAGGGTGGGTGGTGAACTGAATGAAAGGAAGGCAATGATTGATTATGTGTGTGTGGATGAAAGGATGCGAAGATGTGTAATGGATGCAAGAGCTTATAGAGGTTGGGGGAGTGGACTTTCTGACCACTACTTGGTGGTGGCCAGAATTAGGGTTCAAGTAAGATGGAAGAATAGAAGAAGGGAAAGACGAGAGGAAGGAGTAGTTGCAAGGAGAGTGGAAAGGTTACAAGACGATGATAAAAAGGTACAGTATAAGAGAGAAGTGGAGGAACGATTGGGCAAATATGAATTGGAGCAGATGGGAGACGTGGAAGGTGTGTGTAGGATATTTACAGAAGAAATATGTGCAGCATGTGATGTGGTGTGTGGAAGGAATAGAAGACGGAGGAGGGTGCAAGGAACAGCGTGGTGGACTGAAGAGGTGAGACAGGCTGTGGCACAAAAGAAGAAAGCATACAATGAATGGATGGGAAATAGGGCGTGGAAGAAGATGAGAGGTGGAAGAGAGAGTTATATGTAGAAAGGAAGAGAGAGGTGAAAAGATTAGTAAGAGAGAGTAAGAAGAGAGTGGATGAGAAATTTGGAAGGAATTTGAGTGTAAAGTGGAGGGACAATAAGAAAATGTTCTGGAAAGAGGTGAAAAGAGTAAGACAGGGTGGAAGTGAAGTTAGCAGAGGAGTGAATGATAAAAATGGTAGATTACTAGTGGAGAAGGGAGAAAAAGTGAGCAGATGGAGGGAACACTTTAAGGAATTGTTGAACATAGAGGATGGAAGTAATGCGAGTATAAGTGGCTGGGGAATGGCTGGGAGAAGGAGGGAGGTGAGAAGACAGGAAGAAATCAGTAGGATAGAAGTTGTGGAAGCAATGAAGAAAGTTAAATCGGGGAAAGCCCCAGGAATTGATGGAGTGTGTGGTGAAATGCTGAAGCATGGGGGAGAGATAGTAGTAGAATGGATGTGGAAGATGTGCAGATTGGCCTGGGAGGAAGGTAGAGTCCTGGAGGATTAGAAGTCAGGTATAATTATTCCCTTGTACAAAGGAAAAGGGGAAAAAGAAGTGTGTGGTAATCATAGGGGCATTTGTCTTCTTAGTATAATAGGAAAAGTGTATGGTAGGATACTTATTGACAGAGTTAGAGAAAGAACAGAGAAATTCGTTGGAGAAGAACAGGGAGGCTCTAGGAAGGGAAGAGGTTGTGTAGATCAGATATTCATTCTTAGATCTTTAGTGGAAAAGTTTCTAGAGAAGGGAAAGAAGTTGTATGCGGCTTTCATGGATTTGGAGCAGCATATGACAGGGTGGATAGACAAGGACTGTGGAAAGTGTTAAGAATATATGGAGTAGATGGGAAGTTGTTGTGTGCTGTGAAGAGTATGTACGATGGTACGAAGGCTGCAGTGCGTGTGGATGGTGAACTAAGTGAATTTTTCTCTTTGAAAGTTGGGTTGAAACAGGGATGTGTCATGTCTCCATGGTTGTTCAGTCTGTACATGTATGGGGTAATAAAAGAGGTACAAGGTAGGGTAGTGGATGTTGAAGTGGCCCTTGTGAGAGAGGATAGTGTTTGGAAACTCCCTGTATTGTTGTTTGCAGATGATACTGTGTTGTTGAGTGAAGACGAAGGGGAGCTGCAAGGCTTGGTGGATGAGTTTGGGAGAGTGTGTAAGAAACGGAATCTAAAGGTGAATGTAGGGAAGAGTAAAGTGATGGTCTTTGAGAGAGGTGAAGTCAGTGAATGTACAGCGAGGTTGGATGGTGAGGAATTGCAAATTGTGAGTCCGTTTAAGTACTTGGATAGTGTGATGAGTAAGGATGGAGGTTTGGAGGGTGAAGTGCTTGAAAGGGTACAGCAGAGAAGAAAGATTGCTGGTTCTTTGAAAGCAGTGATAAGAAACAGGGAAGTGAGCATGGAAGTGAAAAAGTTACTACATGACAGTATTGTGATACCAACTCTAACGTATGGAAGTGAAGCTTGGACGTTGTTGGAAGGACACAAGTCAAGAGTGAGAGCAGTGGTAATGAGTTATTTAAGAGGAGCCTGTGGAGTCACATGGAGAGACAAGCTGACGAATGAGGATATAAAGGAGCGTTGTGGTGTGGATGTGGATGTGATAGGAAGCGTTATGAGGAACACACTGAGGTGGTTTGGCCATGTGGAGAGGATGGAGGGTGAAAGACTGACGAAGAGAATGTATGTGAGTGAGGTGAAGGGGGGAAGAGGGAGGGGGAGGCTGAGGATGAGATGGAGGGATGGGGTGGAGAGGTATATGAGAGAGGGGTGTGTGAGTCGGGAGCAGGGCAGTGAAATGACGGGGGACAGGGAGACTTGGAGGTGATTTGTTTGTGGCCACCCCAAACGGGATTGAGGCGTCTGGCAATAGATAGATAGATAGATAGAACAAAACCTAAGCACCGTGGTTTATTATAATCTGTAAGTTTCTCGGCTGATTCATTATGTGTGAATGATTAGTAGTCTAATATCCACTTTGGAATCATGTCTGCCCAAGAGGTAGGTTTCCATCCATTTAATTGTTATTCTGTTCGTAAGGGCTTTAGTGAAAAGATAATAAATAACTGATGATTTGAAATCTTAGATCTCTTGAATCTACTTTCTTGTACAGCAAAATAACTATTGCATTATACCATATGACTCTTCCACCTTTCCCTGGCTCCTTTCCTCTTTTCATATTCGTACCTCTAAGAAAAATTTGCTTCATCTAGAGTAACCACTTGTGTTTCACTTGTTTCATTCAAGAAGTCAACTGTTTGTACTACAATCTCTGATGCATATTTTTCTTTGTAAATTTCTTGAACTCTCTCCATCATCTTCTCTCTGCACTTGATGGATTCTCCATTTTTGTTTTTCAGAGATATAATTTGTTTCATTACCAATGCCAGTTTGCTTTGGTCCTACTTCTGATGTTTTCCCTTTATAGATGGTTTCTTTGATCTGATGAATGTTTGTCTTTCGTTCTTCTACTCTCTCGCTCTTATTTAATTCTACTACTTCTCTTTAATCTGTCTTTGTTGGTACTTTCTCTTTTTTAATTTTTGTGAGCTTGAGGGCCATTTCTGAATACTTGTTGACTTTGGCTGTATTAGCTTTCCCTCCTACCGTCATTGATTCTATTAATGTTTTTGTTAGTTTACAGTTCAGCTTATCAATGTCACACTGGACATTAACTTAGAGCGTAAAATCTGTTCTTTATTTGTAACTGCAATGCAGCTTTGCTTTTGCTTACTGTGCATGCCTCTTCTTTTCAATTACCTTCTTTCATTAACATCTGGATTGAAATTTGGCTGTGCAACCCAACATTCTATTGTCACCTACGTTTTCTTTGTTGACAGCTGTGACATTAGTGAGCGTATCAGTTTCATTCTTTGTTTCTCCATTTGGACTTCTCCACGCATTTTCTCCCTATTCTTTTGTTGAAGAATGTGTTCATTATTCTGATGTTACACATTTCAGCAAACTTCACCACTATCTCACCTCTGTCCTTCCTTTCTCCTACTCCAAATTTTCCCATTCATGCTTCTCCACTTTTCCATTTGCCAACTTCAGCTTCAGGTCTCCCATGAGTACAGTATATCTGGTATTTTCTTCTTCCATAACTTGGGAGATGTCACCACAGAATATTTTCACCATTTTTCATTACCTTTAATTTGAAGAATGGGTGCATACAGCATTGTATTACTATCAGAGTGTATCTTTTGTGCAGTGTAATTACAATTCATGCTACTCTGTCAGACATATTACAGAATTAAACTTGGTCTTTGCATGATGTCTGTTAATTAGGAGTCCTGCACCATTAGCTCTAGCACCTTTCTTAGATCAATGTCCCGGTCTTTGAATTACCAAGACAGCGGTTACTTGCCTTCTTTGCTACACTGCCTGTAAGCATAGGAGGTGGTGCAGTTAGTCTTTTAAACGATGATGATCCAACAGGAACACTCGAATTTTCATTTCCAGCAGAATTCATGACTGGATGGAAGAATGGTTGTAAACTAATCTCACCTCCCATATAGTTTTTAGTGACCTGTAATTTTTGTGCAAGCTTATTCACAACAATTAGTGGAGTTCTACATATCTACAGGGGGCTCCGTGGTCTGCATCGTGTAGGAAGGAATCTCATAAGGCAATCTCTCCACCACCTGAGGCTGCAACCGATGGCAGTGGGACCTGCCACTGTCTACCTGTCTATCTATCTCTCTATCTATCTATCTATCTATATATATATCTATCTATCTATATCTATCTATCAATCTATCTATCTATATATATATATATATATATATATATATATATATATATATATATATATATATATATATATATATATATATAGAGAGAGAGAGAGAGAGAGAGAGAATTTCCATTCATACTAACATACAGAGACAGATTTAACATTCATCTTGCAGGCTACTGCCGGATATACATTTTCCTTTCCATTTGCTTAATCATGTTAACCCGTTCCATGCTAACGACGCATATATGCATTCAGGGGTGGCGGTTCCAAAAATTCCAACTACTCATAAATGCGTTCTGGTATAATAAGTAGGGCCATGCGATTACTAGGCCTGTGTTCTATTTTAAGACCAAGAGTGTAGGTCTACAGCACGCCTCGAGGTGACTAATCGCTTTGTTTCCTGCACCTTGGGGAGCCGAGCTACCTCGCCTCTCAGTCTGGTGCAAGAGGTCAAGGTGAGATCATGTCTGGTTGCTGTGCATTATCGAAGCGTTATGTGTGCCTAGAGGAGGCAGCTGCCCTGTGCAACAAGTGACTTCCCTGTGTCCTCCTTACATTCTGACTCCTCATATGATGATACTGATGAGGACGTGGACAACGTATGTCCTGACAATAGTTCCTTGAGTAGTGATGATTGTCTTGTACCATCTGTGAGATACTATCCATCCGTGGAGTTCTGGAAGGGACGAGTCATGTGAAGAAGCTATTTATGGAGGAAGAGGAGGAGGAGGAAAGGGACGAAGAGGATGTCAGAGGTGGCCTGACTGGCTGAGGTCACCCCAAGCAAAGAAGAAGCAGTCAGGTACACTTGGAAGTGTGTGGAAACAACTGCTAGCACAAGTGCAACAAAGAACTGCTACCCATGCCACTGCTACAGCCGTTATTCCTAGTACCTCAGCCACGTCATCCAAGTCGGGACCTTCTCAACAAGCCTCAATGTCGCTGGGAAGTGGGACAAGTTTAGTGAAGCCACTAGCGACAGTGAAGAAGAGTAAGGTGCATGGGAGAGGGAAAGGAAAGGAAAAGTGTTTTCCCGCACCTCAACCCATTGCACTGCTACCTAACATACCTAGACCCACAGCACCGCCACCTATGCCAAGGTCAGATGATGAACAGGAGAGAGTGGTTATCCATGACAGTGATGAACCGATCCAGGATGAAACTGAGACATGGAGTGGGATTGGGAGGATGACTCATTATATTCACCCAAACAGTTCACCTTCACTGCTTCCCTTGGTGGGGTGAATGCACCTGAACTGCAGGCGAGTACCTCTCCTGCGGATTATTTCCCCCAGGTACACCTCTGGACAGAAATTCGTGATACAGGGTAATCTGCCACTAGAGGTCAGGTTAATCGCACACGTCTACCCCCGAACTCCCCTTCCTTACCCCGACCAAAAACACTGATTTGTTAAGCGGATGGATTGGAGATATGAAGCTTCGCTCATTCTCACATGTTGCCGCATGTAATGTTACTTTTATTTATTCTACTATTAGGTGTATTATCAAGTGCATAGATCCATCTTCAGTTCAATGAGAAGTAAAATATATCGAAGTTTTAGCAGATTTCAATACAATGACCTTAATGCATAGAGTTTCGTTTCCAAATAGATATCAAACGTGTTCTATGCGATAGACTAAAATCCAAGTAACAGTTAAAAGTTATTTGGCCACATAAGTCCCTCTCTTGCCTTGTCATCAGGACAGCCACATATGCACCCACCAACTTATCCACCAACCCATCCCACACAACCTGACGACCTCACCTCTACCACCCACCAAGCCCACCAATCCCTGCTATCCACCCTGCTAACCCACGAATACCACACACGAAGCTCACCCAACAATGCCACTAAGTAAATTCACTCATTCACTTCGCCCTGAATCCATCCAGCCACCCAACCCAACTACCCACATACTGTAGATTATCCCGACCACGCAGTCATCTCAGCCACCCTGGCGACCACCAGTGCCCACTCACCCTGGCGACCCACTTTGTCCACGCATCCCGACAACCTATCTTGCCCACCGACCCCAACCACCCACCCTCTCGACTCACAAATTTCACCCACCCTGCTCACCCAATAATGCCATCCATCTCATCCACCCACATAACCCTCCCACTTTTCCCTGAACACTCCCCACCCATCTTGCCCTGCCCATCCAGCAATCCTGTCCACCCACTCCTCCCACTGACCCACCCGCCCGTCCACATGCCCAACCACCTTTCTTACCCAACCCCATTCACTCCGCCATCCCTTTCACCCATTTGAACCCGACTAATCCACCAAACTCATCCCATCACCAAACTTACCGACCCCTCCCCGACCACCCACATATCCAGTCACCTACCCACTCAGCCTACCAAATGCAACCGCTCACTAACCCATTTACCCTTACAACCCACCCAATGCCACTCCACACACCACACCCAACAACCTCCTCCTCCCTCCCCACCATTACCACTGTCCACCCACCCTGGCGATGCACCGAACTACCACGCCCACCAACTCAGCCTCATCAATTCCACCCACCCAACCAACTGACTCTCTCTCTCTCTCTCTCTCTCTCTCTCTCACACACACACACACACACACACACACACACACAAGTGCTGGCAACATGTAAGCAACACAGTAACGACCACGCTGCAAACATGTTGGTAACAGCAGCGTCCAGATCATGTTGGCAACATCCTGGCATGGATACACGTACCCCATCGCCTTTCCTGCCAGTGTTCGAAGCTGCACTGAAACATGTTTGCATACACCTGTCCAAATACTGCTGCAAACATGTTCCCGAACATTTTGCCTGCCATGTTGCCAGTATATGTTCGAGGGCAGGTGTGGACGCGCTCCAAGACAAACACCGCTCGCTGGTGCAGTGGTAACGTTCTCGCTTGCCAACTGGTGGACGGGAGTTCGCGCCTCGGTCAGGTTGCGAAAAGTTTCACTGACGAAGTGGGTGGTTACTGTCCCCCTTGAGCAAGGGGACGGGTGTGTGCGTGTGTGAAGGTCACAGCCTTTCCCTTAGATCGGACTATATGAGCTCTCAGCTCCCTTCCGGGAGGGTAAAAGTTGACGATCACGACCATCAAGTGATCCTGACCGACCCGGTGAATTACACACGCACATACACAGGGAGAGAGTAGTTCACAGCAACTTCACTCATTAAGTTGTTATGATTGGTTGATCAGTTGTTAGATCAGGTTAGGTCATTTAGGTGAGTTAAGTTCTTCACGTAAGTAAGGTTAGGTTGTTCCGTTAAGTCGTTTGGTAAGGTAAAAAGGATTGGTTTAGTTGGGTAAGGTTAGGTTCACTTAGGTAACGTTAGGTTAGGTTATTCAGTTAACTTAAGTTTGGTTGTTTGGTTACCTTAGGTTAGTTTGTTCAGTTACCTTGGGTCAGGTTATTTTATGTCGTAAGGTAAGAATATCTTACTGTTACACAAATAAAGGAAATAATACACCAATTTACTTTCCTAACTAGGACTTTTATCCCAGGGACTTCTGTTCTAGAAACCTTTTGTTCTATCTATACTGCAATGTACAGTGTACAGCAGTGTCACTTAAGATCTATACAACACACATGAATGTTGTGGCAGTGTTGTGTAGCTATAATGTTATATATAATTCAGGCTGTACATTATTTTTAAAGTAATGTATTTTGATGTACAGAAATCGTAATGTACAGTACTGCTGCACAGCATGCAGTAGTAACTACACTGATGATAATGTGAGCAATGTTTTCTGCCCACTCCGCACTTTCCAAACTGACAAACATTTCATACATTTCATCCCAGACACTGACTCTCAGTTGTTCTCATCAGCTGAGAGTCAGTGTCTTCCAGCACGATGAAAGGCTGAATCTTTTAGGCAAAGAAGTATCCTGCTTCGTAATTGGTCAAAGAGATCACAAGCTGGGTGAAGAAAAATTCACCCAACCACAGCAAGATACTCCTCGCCCTTAGCCTTACAGTCACCGTATGATGGTGGAAGAAATGACAGTAGGCTACATGGCAAAATGCTGAACATCATACAGAGACCAATGGGGCAGCGCCCTTACAGTCAAGGCCCACAGAACAAATACGGTCAACCCACCAGCATGCTAAACGTGTACAGGTTGGCGCAAGAGGCGGGTCTCAGGTAGCGTGGCGTCAAAGAAAGGATGGATTGAGGGTAGTACGAATCAGTACAGGGCAGTTGAGGCATGTCAGCTGCAGAATAGATATCAGTGGGAACTCCGTTTCCTTTGTATGGTGAAGCATAGTTATTTCAGGGCCAACTGAATTTGTGACACCTTTTAATGCAGAATACCTGATACTTGTGCTGTCTTTGGCTGCCACTCTGTATATGTAAAAGGTGGAATATTACTTTTCATATATTTCCCAAAGATGGATACATGCAGCCGCCAGTTTGAAGCTACAACATATGGAAGACATCTTAAATATGAGTTACAAGGACTACCAACATCTTTAAATCAAAGAAAATTCAGACCAAGGGCCTTACAAATGCTTCATTTACCTGTTATAACATGTATGTTTATAAAATAATAATATGGAGAGACAACAGATTGTAACCTTCTTGGTTTGAGAGAGAGAGAGAGAGAGAGAGAGAGAGAGAGAGAGAGAGAGAGAGAGAGAGAGAGAGGAAGGGTAAGTAAATAATGGCCTTGACCTCACTACTAATCCTTACAATGTTACCATCATAATGTTTCAACTCAAATAATGTTAATTTTGTCCTGTTAAAATGAGCTGGCAGATACGCACTTAAGTTATCCTCTCTTCTCATGTTGTTATGTATGTACTTAACACAGAGAATCAGAAGAACTTTAAGGGGATTTCTCATATACACACATTCACGAAATAATATTGTTAACTGGCAGCTGCTGGCAGTGATTCATTCTTTCTCCCTCCCCCAGCGCCACTCTGTCTCTTTGGACAAATTTTCTAAGATATATTAGCTGAAAAAAAAATAAATAAATAAATAAACATCAGTACATGGGAAAAATATATTCCTGAATGACGAGCTCCTGACAAGAAAAATATTCTTCATGATTATTCGTGATTATTAAATACTTTATTATAGCAACAAAGAGCAGGAGTGTGAGAAAAGTGAAGTACTGGAAAAACACTATTAAAAAAAATAAATAAAGCCCTAACAATGGGGAGAGAGAGAGAGAGAGAGAGAGAGATGCGGTGACATCTGGCCACTCTCAAGGCGAGGCCATCGAGAGAAAAGGCCTGATGGAACCTGCACACGTGACCCGGGACGTAACGCACTGGAGTTATTATAGAGTTGCTAGGTAAGCGCGTTTCGCGCCAGATTGGGCGACTTTGGAAGATGATTTGCACTTAAATCTGATCTGCTGCGCTTTGCGCTTTTGGGGGCGATTTTGAAAATGACTACATGGGAGCGCATTGGGCGATTCTGTGCTATGGATACGATGTTCATTAAAAAAAAAGGAAAATGACATGTTGTGTGCCTGGTTTATAGGTATGACTCAGCAATCCTTACCCTACCACTCCCCTCACGCATTGTGAAGCCTCAGCTAATTAGCACCTCTAACTCACCTGACTTACCATGATCCCAAGCGTGTGTGTGTGTGTGTGTGTGTGTGTGTGTGTGTGTGTGCTTCTTCTTTTAATCCTCAAGTCATCCAGGCTCAAGACTACGCCTTTCTAGTGAGTGCAAATTTTGTCTTTTTAGTCTGTCTTCATATGAAATGTTCCGAACATCATGTATCATTTTTGTCATTCTTCTCTATACATTTTCTGAAAAATTTATATCCATTCCACAGTGCAGACACCAAAATAGCACTGCATGGTCTAAATGAGGGCTTACTAAGGATAAATGAGGCCTAAATGTTGCCAGTGCAGTGCTATTGTCAGTCACTGATGTGAAGTACAATTAGCAACAGATTCATAATGACCACCCTGTACCTTTCTCACATCTATCTCTGTCTGAAGCCCTCTTACCCTTTACCAAGGGTGCCTCACCCGACTACACAAAGTTCTCGCCTTCTAACCCATCTCCCTTCCACTCCGTACCTTCTGTACTTTTCTTCTCTCTCTCTCTCTCTCTCACGACTGTACCTGGGCTAGTGACGGTTTGTGCGCTTTTGGGGTGCCTTTTCGGGAAGGATTGGGCGCCAATAGCACCCACTGACCTAGCACAGTGCTTCCACTATAGGGTAAAATACCCCATTTTAGGGTATTTTGACCCTCTTTAGGGTAACGTTTAGGGTAAGTTTAAAACATATAAAATCTAGGGTAATCAAGCATTTCTTGGGATATTTCACTCATAGTTTAGGGTAATGGTAAAATTTCCTTTTACTAACATGTTAGTGATTCTGTGAGTAATCTAACGTGGAATAAATTGCAAGAATAATCTGTAATTTGTTATGGATATGTTGCCATCTGTAAAACCAAACTAGTTTCCCATTAAATTTTTTCAAATAAGCTTTCTCTTTTCTGATCTTCATTTTCCTTTGATCAGCTGAGCACGGCGCACTAGTGATGGGATTTCCGGTGTAGCGAGCTACCCTGAGGTTCAGAGTCCCCCCTGCTATGCGCATGCGCCATTTGCTTGCGCATGCGCCGTCGGCCGCCAGATATATGCCAGACGTACGAATCATTCACGCTCAGACTCTGAGGAAAGAACAACTCGTAGCTGGTTATTTCGTCTCTCGATGAATTCGGAATAGGGCAGTTTACCCACGATAATCTTGAGTGTTTTATAATGGTATGCCTAATCAATTTTATTATATTAGAATCCTGATCTCATTTTTAGCTTCTTTCTTATCTCTGTCTTAATATATGATGCGTTTAATTCGTTGAGCGAAATTAAATAATGGACGAATCCACTATAAACAAAGAAGGTGCGGACACGGGCGGGGAAATGTTGATTATCACGTTAATCATATAGCCTACAGTCTTAAATAGGTGGTTTTAACGGACAAGTATTTAACAACCAGTTACTCTATGCTTCGCTTACAATCTTTTATATTTCGGCGCGAATATATGCAGTTAAGCTGTGGTACAGGGATAAAAAATCAGTTAACTCGATAAATTGGCGACCAGCAATGACGACTGCATGGGCCCTTTATGTTCTGTGATAGCAGAAAATGGCAAATTACTGAAAGAAAAAGACAGAATAGACTATATATATATATATGTTACAAGGAATGTGTGTTACCAGTGATTTCATGAAATCCTGAGGGAATTCATGAAATAAGTTTAAATTAGGGTAAGTTAATTAAGGTTAGATTAATTTAGGCCACGGTTAGGTTAGCCTGGGATAATCTAGGTTAAGTTTAGGTTGTTAGGCTAGGTTAGTTCGGTTAGGTTAGGTTAGACTATTTTATATAAATGCTTAACATACTTTAGTCGTCATTTAAATTAATGTAACCTAACCTAACCGAACTAACCTAGCCTAAACTTAACCTAGATTAACTGCAGCCTAATTTAACCTAATCTTAATTAACCCACCCGAATTTAAACTCATTTCATGAATTCCCTAGGGATTTCGTGAAATCACTGGTTACACAAATTCCCGGTAACATATACATCTGAATCAAGGAGGTTTTAGCAGTAAACTTCTACAATCGATTCAGTGAATGGTCATAGCAGGGGAAAGAGAAGCAGAATTCTTGTTATTTATGCTTAATAAAAGGACTATTTCCAGTGGTTTCTCTATGGAAGTGAGGCATGTATACAGTATTTACATGTTTGGAAAAATACACATCTTTTTTAGGTGGTATCTTAACATATACCTAGCTTAGGTATTACACAAAATGAAAAGGTTAGATTTTCACAAATGTCCTATTTACTGCAGCTGTTGTTTGTAATGTATTCTTGTTGGTAATAGACATAAGGATGATTTTTTTTTTTTTTTTTTTTTTATGAAGGTTTTAAGGTAATCAGTAACATTAAGGCCTTTACTGAATTAGTTGTGTAACTATGGTATCAAGCCCAGTTCAATATTTTTGCCGGAACCTAACAAAGTAAATTATTTGTTCAAACATTGGATTTTTTATTTTCCTTCTTGACTAGTATTCACCATCACAATGTTGATGTACGTTTAAGACCAACATATTGAGAAAACCTAGAGTTCATTGAAAACGTCATGCCCTCTGAGAATCAAAGTCTGTTGATGATACGGTGACCAACTTTAGGAATGAGTATAGCCAATTATACAATGCATGTTTCAAAGTAGGAAAGTAATGGAAAAATGGCTTCAAATGTCCATTATTTTGGAAGATTTCTTATGCAAAAGTCGAAGGTAGTAAATGTTCAAGGAAAGATGTAAACAGATTTCTAGCTACATTTTAAACCTACATTGACCATAAGTGACCACAAGATTCACTGGACTATAAAAGAAAAAAAAAAAATCTACAAAGTATGCTGGTTTAGCCTAAAATATGATGCAGACTCATGGGTAAAGTATAATATCCTTAAGTAGCAACCTCACTTAAGGTTATATAATTATATCTATCTACCTATCTATAGCCTGATGTCTCATTCCCCAAAAGATGTGACCATAAACAAATCACCTCCACGTCACTCTGTCACCTGCCATCTGGCTGGTCTCAATCCAACCCCCTCTCATATACCTCCCCATCATTCTACCTCATCCTTGGTCTCCCTTTCTCTCTTGCCTCCTCTATCTCACTCACGTAAACCCTCCTAGACAGTCTTTCATTCTTCATTCTCTTCACATGACCAAATCACCTCAGCATAGTTCTCTGAACTTTCTTTATCACATCCACATCAATACCGCAGTGTTCCTTCCTCATTTGTCTCTCTCTCTCCATGAAACTCCGTAAGCTTAAGGTAATATGACAGTAAAATAATGTTTCTGTTCAGTCTCTGAACATAATGTAATAGTTACTTGATTTTCAGATTATGTCTTTATACCCTGCATTACTCATAAAACGGATAATAGCCATGCAGGATTTAACCCATCCTCAAAGACCTGTAACACATACATGGGATCTAATAATTACACCATACGCATGAAGTTTATTGTCATACTTATCATAATAACTTTCAGGTTTTAAAAATGATTTTACATTAACAAATACTGACCCATGACAGGCAAGGAAATAAAATTAAATAGGAACGTGTGTGTGTGAAAAAGAGAGTTACATATATATATATACACACATAAACACAGTGTAGATATATATAGGGGTGGTGTGGCAGCCTTGCCTGGCACAATTTTGGGAGGTAGCAGACAATCAGGCCCCGGCTCCGTTCACTCCACTGACAATGTACTTTTCCTTGTGAGAAACCGTACAATAATTACCTCCTGCAGCAGTAATCCCTAGTACAGTCGGCCTAAGAAGTGACGGCGGTGTATCAAGAAGCTTTCGGTCAGCGATGGTGCACATACTCTTGCTTATATCTCTACGAGGTGAAACCTAATACGTAAAACTGTTACAAAAAACAATAAATCAATGCTAAAGTACCTGTATATTTCAAAACTGTGGGAAGCAGTTCGTTAGTTACGATAATAGGAAATCCTAAACGGAACTAATTGAAATTTCACAACTATCGCTCAGGGACAGTCAGGAATAATTTGTGGAGTTCAAATCTAGTATGGTAACACGCAATAATTTCATGGTAGCGTAAGAATGAACGAAAGGGTGCTTCAATAAACAATTAGAATTAATAATTATTGTTTATAAAATAATTTCCGTTACAATACTAGGGAATAATTTAAAGTCATTTATTTCTGTTTCCAATGTCTCCATGGACGACGACAGAAAGCGGGAAGGCGGCGCAAGCCAGTAAGCTATTTTAAATGTTTTGATCAACACGCACGAAAGGAGATAACATTTACTCAAAGATATGAAGTTATTACACTGCCTTTGGCCAGTTTTCCATCCGAAAAAATTTCTGGATTATTTAATATATGCCAGAGGGCTATCGGTGAAAGAAGTATAAAAAAAGACCCTCGAAATTTCCCTAGAGTCGGAGCTCCTTGGAGAATGCCAACTTCTGTCATAGTCTGATATCCTCAGTGCATAATCGATTAGCAAGAGTAATAAAATGCAGAGGTTCATAAACAAATCATTGAGTTCAAAACTTCCAAATCTGCATTTTCTGTTCAGCAGGACAGGTTAAAAGATGGAGTTAAGAGTGCGTGCTTTTGCATTCCAAAAGTTTATGAACTCATGTTTTGGTCCTGTTTATTGCCTAGTGTAGGAGAAAAAGGCAGAATCTGTCATACCTCCTTACAAGTAAAAATAATTTTGCATCAGTTGGGAATAAAGTTGCTAATTATAATTATTATTGGCGAGAGAAAGACGGAAAAAAAGGCAGTACGGTCTTGCTGCTACCGCAGGTAGGGCATCATTACGAATAATAATTTCATTGTAATGGCATCCTTATTGTTGCTGTTTCATCACCATGGCATTTGAAAATAAGGCAGTGTATTGCAGTCACAAGAATTTTCCTTAACTGGTCTTCAAAACTAGAGCATCTGTATTTGAAAATATGGGAAACAAATAAATCAGGAACACGGAGTTATAGGCCTAATACCCACCGCGCGCGGAGTAATACATATCACATTCATTCAAATCGGGAAAGGTAACTATATAAGTGTTAACTTCTAATATATCACTTCCTCCTGTTATTCATTTTACATCATTCTTGGCGTGATATCTATTTTATTTGATATGAAGTGATGAAGGCATTGAATATTTACCTTATATTCACTGTTTCATTGAACGTATGGCACTGCAGAGTGACCGAAGCAGTCTGAAACTCTGCCATCACTTCTTGGGGCGACTGTACATTAAAAAAATCCCGAGGGTGGTCACTTAACTAACAGAGCCCTCCGATATCCACAGTCGAAACTAAAAGTTGTTACCTTTAACTAGGGGCTGTCTGTGGAAAAGATCATAGACTGCAATCCTTAAATAACTACTGTACTACATTTGAAGCATTGCATTTCATAAGCTATGAACAACCATGTGCAGAAGTTCTTCATTTTGCTGCCAGCTGTATGAATTGTAGATATTGTAGGTTTATGGTTGTTATGTGACACTAATATGAAACAACAACAGTAAGAAAGGAACGATACTCTGTTCTGGGAAGCAATACCAAATCCTGGCAGTGGGTTATTGAAGAACCTTTGCTTTTGGCTGTACCTTACAACATAATATTCAACTGAAACTTGATTTGTTTTTTACAAACAGTAACACTAAAATAAAAGCAGATTTGTTACCCACATTCAAGGAGCATGTATGCATCGTCAGGTTAATTCCATTACTATTAGCTATCAAAACAAACATTTAATGCAGCCACACACTTTCCGAGCAACTGCTTTCCCATCTACAGAAGTTCTTCACTTTGCTGCCAGCTGTATGAATTGCTGATATTGTAGGTTTATGTTTGTTATGCGACACTAATATGAAACAACAGTAAGAGAAGGAACGATACTCTGATTTGGAGAGCAATACCAAATCCTGGCGGATCCTGGCAGTGGGTTATTGAAGAACCTTTGCTTATGGCTGTACCTTACAACGTAATATTTAACTGAAACTTGATTTGTTTTTGTTTTTTTACAAACAGTAACACTGAAATAAAAGCAGATTTGCTACCCACATGAAAGGAGCATGTATGGATCAAAAGGTTCATTCCACTATTAGTATCAAAAATATTTCATTCAGCCACACACATTCTGGGCAACTGGTTTCCCATATTAAAAAAAAGTAACGTCATAATCCATGCTTTAACATGTCCAAAAGTTGACATATCAGACTTGGCTGTCACATAACTCAGTCCAAATCTGGATTTCTAGTATGCCTCTCAACCTGCACCCTTCTGGGAATATATCAAATGCTTCAAACATTTACAAGATCTGCCCCAAATACTACTGTATGTATAACAAACTAAGAGCTATCACACAGAAATTTTACACGTTCGGCACACAAAAAGTATATAGTTCTTCTGCACAGTTTCACTCAACATGAGATTGTTACACAAAACACACAGAACCATATCTCTATGGGCTACCTTTGGTAGTCTGCAATGACAGTGAATACTTAATATGAAAGACTGATGTCTATGTGGTTCCGAAATTATAGGGAGTGTTGTTACAGGAAATGGCTTCAAGACACCATCCCTAAAACAATGAGGTAGATGATTCCTCATACTTTCCTGCACATGATCATGTGTTTCAGGAAGGATTCCAGATCAAAGACTCGTCGCAGTAGCAACAGTATATAAGCCACAGTCTGAAGCTCCCTTCTGCTGTTTCATGTGAGCAATCTCCACAGTTATTATTGGACTGCTGGACAGCAATCAGGCTATTAAACTTGTCATCATGTTCACTGAAAGCAAAAACCATACTATCGTACACTCTGACAGTGTCACGAATACAACCAATGTTACTACCAGTTACCCAATGACAACTGCATACATTAACAATTTGTATTCAGTCATTTTTTGGAGCTCATACTTGGCCACAATTTTTGTTGTCAAAAATGACAGTTGAGTGGAACCCAGAAATGGATGTGGAATTTCTTCCAAGTAAATTCTGACTATGGTCAATATGGTTTTTATTTAGCCATGTTTCTGGAAAAGATATTTCATTTGCTGCTACTCTTGGATCATAATGTGCAGGAGCTAAGTGGACCTCAGACTGTAGCATTGGTGGCTGCCTTTCCACTCTGCAGCCACCTGCATGCATGACAGAAGGGCATTAGTTCAAAAAGTTACAGTTTTGAAACATACCACTGCATGTGCTTCCCATGATGATACAATATAAGGTACGAGTATACTGCACTTCTGTAATGCCCAATAACTGCAGCCCTCCCATGCTAATTAACCCCCCCCCCCCACAAAAAAAGTAAGAGCATCTGCCATCGCCTTAATGTACAGCTACCCTTAGGTTTCTCAGCGCTGAGTGACGTGAAAGTTTTTCCTGTAGGCCGGATAAATTACTGTAATTAATGTAGATGGTCACCACATAACCGAACCACATGCTATATATATATATATATATATATATGCGAGGAAGAAGGAACCAAAGGCCATGAGCTCGCGGTAACAGTTCCCTCCAAGAGAAAAACAAAATACAATAGAGAGCCAAATTCAAGATCCGATCATTTTGAGATGTCTGGACGCACTGCATTTGAGAGACTGGAGATCATAGGCAGCAGGAAATACAGACAGAGGGAGACAGTTCCAGAGTTGACCTGTTGCATAAATGAAAGACTGGGAGTAACGGTTAACTCTTGCATTAGAGAGTTGGACAGAAAAAGGATGAGAGTTTGCTGCCAGACGGGTGCTACGTGCCCGTCGTAGAGGTGGAGGAATGCAAGCAGACAGTTCAGAGGAGCAGTGACCATTAAAGTAGCGATAGAAAAAAGATAAATATGCAACAGTGCGGCGAAGAGACAGAAGTTGAAGGGAGTCAGTAAGAGGAGGAGAGTTAATGAGACGAAAAACCTTTGACTCCACCCAATTGAGAAGAGCTGTATGTGGGGAGCCTCCCCACACATGAGAGTTGTACTCCACACAGGGGCGGATAAAACCACTGTATAGAGTCAACAATTGTGCAGGGGTAAAGAAAGAGTGGAGTCGGCTTAGCACACCCAATCTCTTGGAAGCAGATTTTACAAGAGATGTAATATGATCTTTCCAAGATAAGTCCCGAGTAATTGAAACCCCAAGCATGTTCAAGCATGATGCAGGTTTAAGCTGAATATTATTAAACATTAGTGGGTATACCTGTGTCACGGGGTTTTTCAAATAAAGGCAATTGTTAAAAATAATGATAATGATATTGAATAATATTGAAGAGCAGGGACAATGACTGTCTTACTAAATCAAGCAACGATTACTTTACGCTAGCTTGCTTCGCACGATTCTCTAAGAACGAGAATTTATAAACTTTCTCGACAGTACACAGCAGAGACTAATCACTCAATTGCTGTTTATTTGTACTATAGCCTCTGGAGAAAGTTACTTCACCCCTAACAATAAATAACTAATACTAATAACAGTATCAGGTTCTTGCTGAGGCTTAACTCCTAAGAGGCACAACGGATTTTAAGCTTAATACAACAAGACTGGCCTAAGTACCAGTTATGAATGGCAAACGTTTATGCAAGCTAGGAGCTATGAGATATAAGCTTGATTGCGGAGAAATGAAACAAGAGTTTACACTACATTAAGCTCAAGAAAAAGAACTGTTAAATTTATTGATTACAAAATAAATTTAACGTTACAATTCCAAATCAAATTAATGAGATCGCACTCACTCACTCACACAAGAGCTAAATTCTTACGCCTAGAAAAGAACACAACATGCGGCGCAGCCGGCCAGCATGTAAGGAAACAGCTCACTTAACTAAACTCTTAAACCTAGGAAAATACAAAAATGAAATACTGGTCGATGAATGTGGTGTATCACTCAAAACTGGAGTACTAAGGTGGGAGCTTGGAGAACTGTAAGTGGAGTTTGGGTACTAGCTGACCTCTCACACTGCAGCACAGGTCCTCTCTCCATCACAGCAAACACTTGACTGAATAAGTCGTGGGAAAGAAAAGCAGAGCACTAGGCCACATTTTTCTAACGGTCGAGTGAGCGAAACGCGCTCAAAACAAATTGCTCAGTGGAAGCGCCAATGTCTCACACAAGGACGATCACTTATGACATTGACAAATTGATTTGAAAGGACTCCCGCCGATGAGCGGTTAACTGAACGATAAACAGTGAGTTTTCCACTAATAGTTCGTGGCTTCTCACAAAAGGGAAATGTCGCGAATTTAATTCGTGACATTACGCCCCATGAAAATTAAATCTTTCTTCCTTCAGAAGAAAGATTTCAATATACATACATATAAATCCTAACTCAGTCACACAAGATTCACACTGTGGTGTGTGTGCTATCCTGCTACAGGAGAAAGTCGCAGTCGCCAGTGAGCGCAAAAACCTCGTATTTACGTTAATAGAAACAAGCTTGAGGGAAAAACTCCGTGACGACAGTGAAAATCCTGTACTCAGGTCAAACTGAGCGAAAGTTCGCTACATTTACATTAACAACTTATTGTTATGTAGTGTAGTGTATGTAATACACGGTGTAGGTGTGACAGTTGTAGTGTAACTGTACCTACATGTAAAATGACACAGTAATACAAATTTACAGTAAAATAATGATGACGAGGCAGAAGAGAAGGGGCGGCAGCATGCGACAGGAACGACCAGCTGATCTGCACGGCAATGCTGCACCCACCAGCTACACCTGCGAAAGGAATTAAGGTGGAGCATCAAAACTGTTTCTCTCTCTCTCTGCCCAACAATCAGTACTTATGTCATTATTAACCAGGAAACGTAATTCTTGAATTCACCAATTGCTTAGAACCCTTATAACTTACTGGTTCACGCTTATTAACTAGGAAATGTGCCAGTTCTTGAATTACTCAAATCTCTTAGAACGGGCAGTTTACTAGTTAACCTAACATTATTAACCAGGAAACGTGCCAGTTCTTGAATTCACAAATTGCTTAGAACAGGCAGTTTACTGGTTAACCTAACTCTACACTTACGACTAATACAGGAAGCTGAGAATCGCTACGCAATCTCGGGCAGGTCACGTTTTAACACCCACCGTGGGTGTGAACACTCATGTGGATAATATGCATTCTCCGGGAATCCTCAGAGAGGCCCACAGCTCGAGACGTTCCACAAGGTAATTCATACACAGCCTCGGACTGTCTCTGCAGAGTTCTCAAACTTCCCCCTTAACTTATGGTATACATGTATGTACAGGCCCTGGATATACTGTGTCCTGTGGGGCCAATGAGTGAGACGTCTGGTCTACACTTTTAACTGGGAACCAGGCTGGTCCTTGGATTACTCAAATCTCTGAGGCCGCCTATCTTAAGGAACCCAGCATACAACAGTTGCTAGTTAATATGCAGTTAGTAGGTGAGACATCAGGTCTACACCCACATTACCACTACCCTGTCTCTCAACTAACTCAGAGATTACAGGTGTGGTTAGAAACGGCACAGGAAGGACATGTCCCTGATTAGTGGTGTTACTTTGACACACACTGCAGGAACGGACAAAACTATCTATGTCTCGTCCCATCCCTGGCTAGAAAAAGTCAGCTCGGATACGGCCCTGGGTCTTCCTTTTGCCCATGTGACCTCCTGAGACTGAACAATGACCCCATTCTAACACTGCTAAGCGGTACTTGGCAGGAACGACAAACTGCAGTCGAACCTCGCCCTCGGGTGTTCGTGACTCACGGTAGAGCCGTCCTTGTTTGCGAAGGAACTTGGCTCGCCCTCCCCGTGAATACTTAATCACTCTACCCTCCAGCTTCTTGCGCACTGAGGCAAGTGTCGAGTCAGTCTGTTGCTCTTGGACAACATCTTGACTAAGAATCAGATCTTGCGGCGTTGCGACGGTCAACGGAGTGACGCGATTTGGAGCCTTGGCCATGGCTCGTGTTACCGCAGCAGCCGAAGTCTGAGTAGCAACATCTACGGCGCAACTATTTTTGACACCATAAATATTTCCTACTATGAGGTCAAATAGAGGTTCTGGCATGACAACTGCAAGTGTCGTACCAGTATAAAATGGAGATGCCACCTGGATACGTGCCTCAGGGAACAATCTCACTGATCCATCAATAAGTCTAACTTGGATCTGTCGACCTGTATACTCATCAGGCCGAACTAAACTCTGCTTAACAGAGCAACCTGAGGAACCATTATCTCTCAGGACCTTCACAGGAATGCCTCCCACAAACCCTGGCTGAACAAGGAAGGTACTGTCACCTGTGGGAGGGCCTGTGGAGGAAGCAGCTAGCCACTCATGAGGCTGCTGAATTGATGCGGCAAACATTGTGCCTTGCGACTTATATACTTGAGGGTTTGTACTCACTGCCTGGGAAGATGGAACATTGGCCATCTGTGGAGGGGGGTTCACTGTCACTGTGGGACTAGTGAACTGTGGGGGAGTACCCGTACTGGTAGGGACATGACCACCGTGCTGCTGCTGAGGAATGAAGGCTGCGTTCGCTTCCTGCCTCTTTTGAGCTGGTGGTGAAAAGTTTGTCCCGACGATCGGTTGCGTGGCTGATACTGCTGCTGGTTAGGGTACTTGTTGTACCTCTTCCACTCAGGTTTCTGAGTATTTTGCCCCTGGTCCTTCCACTGCGGTTTTGGACCTTGGCCATTATTCTGAGAATGGCGTTGTTGCTGGGATTCAGTCTGAGACGATTTCCCAGATTTATCAGGTTTTCTGTTCCAGGTGTTTTGTTTACGAGTTTGATACCCGTATGCAGTAAAGAATGCGTCAGCCTTTTCTGCCATCTGGCTGGCATCTTTCACCTGACAGATCTTAAGCTGTGCTATGAGCTCAGCAGGCCACGACCTCTCTAGCTGTGTATGCAGCATAAGGTCAATTATCCCCTCACGCGTGGAAGGAGTTTCATCTTTCTCCATCCACTCACCTAAGTAAGCAGTGAGACGGTCGAGGAACTGAACAGCTGTCTCCTTGTCTTGGAGACGAGCTCGCATGAACTGACCTTCGGCGTCGTCTACTGTGAGACCATACGCCTTAATGAGTGCAGCTTTCATCACTTCATACGTGAGATTGTCTCCACGAATTCTGTGGAGAATATCGAGGGCAGGGCCCTCAAACAGACTAAGAAACTGAAGCCGATTAGCTGCATCATCGAGCTGGTAAAGTTGAGCCATGTCTTCAAATCGAGCTATGTATGGCTCAATTCGCTCGCCATCTTTGTATGGGGGAAGCTTGATGCGTGGGGTCGCCAGGACATTTGCAGGGAGAAAGCTCGTGGAGCTTTGACCAACTGCACCAGATGTATCTGAAGCCAAGGAATCTCGCTTGAGCTTCAGCATTTCATATTCGTGTTTTTAGCGTGCTTCTCGCTCGGCACGTTCGTGTTCTCATTCTCTCTCTCGTTCCTCACGCTGTTCTCGCTCGTGTTCTAAGTCGAGTTCGCGCTGTTTTCGCTCGTGTTCTCGCTGTTCTCGCTCGTATTCGCGCTCCTTTTCGCGTTCCTCATGCTGTTCTCGCTCGTATTTGCGCTGAATCTTACGCTCTTCACGGGCATCATTCTCGCGCTGCTGGTCCATATTATGCCGTGAGAGTATGTATTCTTTAATTTCAGTTGGATCTGTAAGACCCATATCTTTGGCTTCCTGTAAAAATATGGTGGTAGCCATGTCGCTAACTCAATCTAAATAACTAGCGACTCAGTACTGATTGCTGCTTCGCAAACGAATGCTAATAAATACAAGTAAAGAGTACAGACACAAGCTAGTGGTGACCAGTCTTATCTAGTTAACTGGGTAAGAATAAAGCAAAAAATGCAAATGACTGGGAAGACTCAATAATTAACGCAATGGGTACGGCGGCTACCCATTAGCAAATAAAATCGTCTGGCGTTACCAAGAATAAAGTACTAAATAGTGTTAAGTACTCAGTGGATTAACAAAGCAAAAATTCACTTGCTAAATTAACGGTAAACATCAGTAAACTTGTGCCTATAAACTTTAATGATAAATACCTAAATATGAACGAGTGAGCACTATCTCGTGAATAGCTTTAGAGCAAGCAGTTAATATCCTGGAATGAGGTCGCCAATTGTCACGGGGTTTTTCAAATAAAGGCAATTGTTAAAAATAATGATAATGATATTGAATAATATTGAAAAGCAGGGACAATGACTGTCTTACTAAATCAAGCAACGATTACTTTACGCTAGCTTGCTTCGCACGATTCTCTAAGAACGAGAATTTATAAACTTTCTCGACAGTACATAGCAGAGACTAATCACTCAATTGCTGTTTATTTGTACTGTAGCCTCTGGAGAAAGTTACTTCACCCCTGACAATAAATAACTAATAGTAATGACAGTATCAGGTTCTTGCTGAGGCTTAACTCCTAAGAGGCACAACGGATTTTAAGCTTAATACAACAAGACTGGCCTAAGTACCAGTTATGAATGGCAAACATTTATGCAAGCTAGGAGCTATGAGATATAAGCTTAATTGCGGAGAAATGAAACAAGAGTTTACATTACATTAAGCTCAAGAAAAAGAACTGTTAAATTTATTGATTACAAAATAAATTTAACGTTACAATTCAAAATCAAATTAATGAGATTGCACTCACTCACTCACACAAGAGCTAAATTCTTACGCCTAGAAAAGAACACAACATGCGGCGCAGCCAGCCAGCATGTAAGGAAACAGCTCACTTAACTAAACTCTTAAACCTAGGAAAATACAAAAATGAAATACTGGTCCATGAATGCGGTGTATCACTCAAAGCTGGAGAACTAAGGTGGGAGCTTCGAGAACTGTAAGTGGAGTTTGGGTACTAGCTGACCTCTCACACTGCAGCACAGGTCGTCTTTCCGTCACAGCAAACACTTGACTGAATAAGTCGTGGGAAAGAAAAGCAGAGCACTAGGCCGCATTTTTCTAACGGTCGAGTGAGCGAAACGCGCTCAAAACAAATCGCTCAGCGGAAGAGCCAATGTCTCACACAAGGACGATCACTTATGACACTGACAAATTGATTTGAAAGGACTCCCGCCGATGAGCGGTTAACTGAACGATAAACAGTGAGTTTTCCACTAATAGTTCGTGGCTTCTCACAAAAGGAAAATGTCGCGAATTTGATTCGTGACAACCTGTGGAAGATTTTTGTCGAGTTGATGGGTGTAAGAACTGAGTCTTAGATGCATTAAAAACAACCATATTATTTT
The DNA here is from genome assembly GCF_032717465.1 of Coenobita brevimanus. NCBI lineage: Eukaryota > Metazoa > Arthropoda > Malacostraca > Decapoda > Coenobitidae > Coenobita > Coenobita brevimanus. The sequence continues at coordinate 18,604,172 of NC_136991.1, read as the reverse complement.
TACCCCAGTCAGAGATACGAGCCAAGTCAGACATTAGGTGTGCCATAGCCTCATCCCTTGTTTGTTGAAGTAATTGTTGAGATGAGCGTTGCGAGAACCGAATGGAAAGGTGAAGGGTGGAGTCATCAGCGTATGAGTGGATAGGGTTAGATGTACAGCTTAGAAGAACATTGATGAATAAAAGGAAGAGAGTTGGTGATAGGATAGAGCCCTGAGGAACATCACTGTTGATAGATCTAGGAGAAGAACGATGGCCGTCTACAACAGCTGCTATAGAATGACCAGAAAGGAAGCTAGCAATGAAGGCACAGATAGAAGGATAGAAACCGTAGGAGGGCAGTTTGGAAATTAAAGATTCATGCCAGACTCGATCGAAAGCCTTTGAGATGTCAAGTGCAATGGCAAAGCTTTCGCCAAAGTCCCGAAAGGAGGACGACCAGGAGTCTGAAAGGTAGGTGAGAAGATGGCCAGTGGAGCGTCCCTGACGGAACCCGTACTGACGATCGGAAAGAAGGTTGTTGATAGGAAAGATGCCTTAAAATTTTTCTATTGAGAATTGACTCGAAAACTTTTGAAACACAGGACGTTAAAACAATTGGACGATAGTTGGAGGGTTGGGAGTGGCCACCCTTCTTTGGGACTGGCTGAATGAGAGCAAACTTCAGGCAAGAAGGAAAGGTACAATTTGACAAAGGCGAAAGAGTTTGCCTAGGCAGGGTGTAAGCACAGAAGCACAGCTCTTGAGAACAACAGGAGGGACCCCATCAGGCCCATATGCCTTGTTAGTACTGAGGCCAGTGACGACAGAAAATACATCAGCTGAAGAAATTTTAATGTCAGCCATGAGGAAGTCAGAGGGGGGAAGTGATGGAGGAACAGCACCGGAATCGTCTAAGGTGGAATTGGAGGAGAAAGTCTGTTGACAAACAAATAATACGACAAAAATGCCTTGAATACAGACCTACAATTGATGAAAAAGGATTAAATAAGCGACACAATACTGATGACACAGAATGTGAAAGCTGCAAATGATGAGAGAAAAGCAAGGGAGATTGGTCAGGTGGTTGGTGATGCAAAAGCGGATATATGCCAGTTAACAGAAACCAGATGGTTTGGTGAGTGTGTGAGAGTGGGAGTATGGACTTGGGGATATGTGTCATAGTAGATGAGAGGGCAAAGGAGGGCTTATGTATTGCTGTATGTTAGAGGTGGATGATTTTAAGAGAACATGGAAAAGTTGGATCTCAGGTTGTATGAGTAAGGATGACAATGAGAATGCAAGTGTGAGTGATTGTGTGTATGTCACAAATTACAGCCGTGCAGGTACAGTAAAAGATTAGGCTTGGGTGTGTATGTAAGCAAGCAGGAAAAAGTTAGAATGAAGTGAGTGAGTTGTTTTAACTGTGTACGTTAATGTAAATGTTGGAAATGTCAAAGTAGGTGGGATGGATGATGAGTAAGGTGTACACTATTAAATGGACTGAAAAGGTAAGGACCTGGCAAAAGACAATAGCAAATTCCATCATCCAATCTTACGTTGCCCCGTGACGAGCATAGGAGCCTGGGGCTAGGCAAGTTGGTCCTGACATTTAAGATGAGAGTGACCAGCCTCACTCATCCCTGAGTGGCATTACGTGAACAATAAACCCCAACCATCCCTTGGATGTAAACCTTCACCGGCTCATTCTGAATGGAGCGCCGTAATTACCCACAAAACCACCTGGCGCCAAAACTTGGTTATATGATCACCACCCAGCATAGTAAATCTGACTCAAATATATCCATTAGGATGCAAGGCATGTAAGGAGGCTAGGATATGAGTCAGATGAATAAAATGTGATGACTGCTATTGACTGGGAATATGAAAGAAGTGTAACTGTAAAGTGGGGTAAATATTCAAAGGACTGACGACGTGTTGGTTGTTTAATGTTGTTGTTGCCACAGTAAATTCTCCAAGCTGTACTGTACCTGCTATGGTCACTAGCAATAAGTTGTACAGTTCTTTGATGAAAATATATTGTGTGGCTATTTGAAGGGATCGTTGCCATGGGTAACACTTATGGCAGTGCATGCTATGGTCTTTGCCAATCATGGATTTCCTAAGAGTAAGTTATTATTTGCTTACCAAAGGATGGCACACTGGTTCTGCATGGTGGTGAGCGGACATCACAAAATGATTCAGAGTGACTCTCAGCATCACTTCTCATCAGCCTGAAAGTTAATGAAATATGTAACTGCATTTATGCAGGAGAATCTAAAAATTTCTACAAAACTAACAAAAAGTGCTGATATAATCAATAGTTTGATGTTTTTGTAGACCAACTGATTCATAACTGTTAGGTTGTGCATGCACACAGTGATTTATATTGTGCATACCAGCAAATAAAAATATGGAGATATGGTACTCCATTTTGCAGTACAACCAAGGTCCTTGGAATATTCTCCTTTACACATGCTCTGTAGAGTTTATATAAGCAGAAAAAAAGGAAGTACAATCCTAGTCCTCATTTCGTTCCACAGTTACTACCCATAACACCACATTAAATTGTTTCCTCGATTACGGCGACCACTCAGTGCAGGCATTTGAAGATTCCACAACATGGACAGAAAGGTTGGTTGTCAGCCGCACATACCAAACAAAAAGTAACTTATGACCCTGGAATCGAACCTGAGTTATGTTGTTCCAGTGCAATGCATTCAATGGAACCCATGGTAAGCACTGTAAAATGTTGTCATAACACTGATACCTTGCTGTAGTATGCAAATGGCTCTTCAGATATGGACGAAGCTGATCATATGGAATTCGGCATTTTAAGTTTTCTTTGGTCTTCAATGACTGTAATGCCACTCACTGGTTGCAGTCAATGCCATGCACCCTGTAAAACGAGGAAAGAGATTAGACCACGGGAAAGTCTCAGTGCACATTACACAGGAGTCAATATGAATTTAGGGGTAACCATCATTTCCACACTATATTTAGTGCTGCTTTCTAATTATTTTACCTTTATCATTTATTTCCTGGGTCTGCCCTCATCTCTTCAAATTTTCTCCCAACTTTCTTGTCAACTCTTTCTACTCTTCTTTCCAGGTGGTAGGTGTGGGTTCCTCACCCACTCACTTGCAGCTGAGCTACCCACATCATTCCCTACCTTCGTCATCTTTCCCAATGTCTACCTTCCCATTCTTTCTCTTTTCTCCAATCCTTCTTGTCACCTCCAACTACTAACTCTTCTTTCCTCAAAAGTAACCCTTCTTTCCCCTCCAGGTGGCTAAAAACTTTGACAGAAACCAAACAGTTTCCAACATTTTGTCATATTCATACAACAAATGACAGAGTCTTCTATTGTGACCATGTTAACTGGACGGAGTTGCAAATTCAGCATCCATCCAGGAACCAAGTTTCCACACTCTCCCTGCACCTCAGACAACCAGCCACTGTGTGCCATAGGAGAATATCAGGTCACTGTATGGGACAGCCCTAGTGGGATACCTGCTTGGCTGCAGTTGCTTGTCCAGACACACAAGGTCATAATACAACATACAGTAAAAACAAATGCTATTTTTTTGTACAACTTACTTGTATCGACCACTCCACTTGGGTTCCATCCTTCCACCCTTACGGGAAACATTTCTCAAGTTCTTTCGAAGTTCCATCCGTCCTACATGGATACTGAAGGTCTTGACACCCTTGTGCTGCCTCTTACCATATTCTGCCTTCTGTTTCTTCTGGGCTGCTTTAACATTCTGCCTGTACTGTAAAAATAATAGGAACCAAAAACTGATTGCACAAAAGTGCTTGTATTCCAGGAATTTCAAGATGTGAATACAGTGCACCCTCGTTTCACAGGCCTGTTGTGGGTGGGATGGTTTTCGTGTAAAAAATATACATGATTACACAGCTCTATTATATACATAACAGCAAATCTTGGCTGGAAATCTCAGTATTATTTGAAGAATTCCCTACTATTATCATGCTAAATGCTGTACCACTATTACAGTTCAAATTCCGTACTGAAGATCATATGCATATTCAAACTCGACCAAACAGGAATAATGTTAATATCATTTAACGACTTATTAAACTATCATCATGAATGATGTATCCATAATTATCACATTTATAATGAACAACTAAACTCTACTATACTATTATCCTACACACCTGGTTGTGGAGTTCTTTTTGCTTGATGCTTTGTTCTACATACAAAGCTATGTCACTGTCATGAGGTAGTAGATAGCCATCAGGTACCTCAGGCGGACTGTTTGGCTCTGAATCAATATCACCTGTATCCTGAAATGATACAAGTGCATACAAATGTTTGAATATACAAGATAAGTTTTACAACACTGAATAAATGTCCATCATCATCATCATCTCCATCATTATCATAATCATCATCATCATCATCTGGACCTCCTTTCCCACCCTAGGGCAGGGTGTGACCCTAGGGCAGGGTTAATAATTTATAGTCAGGCTGAATACCTGTTTGGAAATTCCTGGTAAGTGTTGTCCTACAGACAAGAGAATCGTGTTGCACACGGCAATTTGAGTCGACTGATGCCCTGTCTTGCTGATAATTCAAAGTGCCTGCATCCTGAAACCAATTGAAATGAATTAGTAACACCTACCTGATGCCCAAAAGCAAAGCTAATGTTGCAATACTGTCACAACATTACCAACCACAGTGACACAAATAAACCGATAAGGTGTGAATCCGGTACACTTCAGCCTGTGTGTGCAAAGGCTGTATGCCATTCTTCGATATACTGGTCCCAGTCATTGAGCCTGTCACTGTATAATTCTGCTAGTCTAGTCTTGAAAGTTCTATTTGTCCTTTCAGTTAGGCCATTGGTCTGAGGATGATATGCAGATGTTATGCTCCCCTTGATGCCATAGGCCTTGCACAAGTCACTGTTGACCTTTAAAGACACTGACAGTACAGTTAGTACAGGTTATACCATACTGTATTCTCAATGCTAGTAGAGAAATATGTACTGAATTATTATAGTGTAACATGATTTCCCAAGAGGTATATCAACAGTTATAAATATATGCATGTTTGCTCAATAGTGGAGGGGATGTCAAAAGATACATAATGCTCTCTATATTTTTGGAAGCGTGGTACAGTACAAAAATAAATAAATAAATAAAAATAAAAATACTGAGGCGCAGAACTCACGCCCCTGGTCTGAAAAAATTCTCAAAGGTGGACCCCATCTAGGAAACATACAAAGCAATCAACCCATGTGAAGATTTTCATTTCAAAATATACTGTTCAATATGGTGCATTATTTAAGAGATTCATAACAGTAGACTCTTTTAAAATACCTATGGATAAAAGCCCTTATGCACTTAGCAATCCCACATGCTTTTTTATCCTTAAATGGAGAGAAATCCACAAACTTGGTGAGGAAGTTCACAAAGGTGTAAACATATCTGTGTTCTTCCTCAGTAGCAGGCAGAGGACCTGGGTTAAAGTTTAGTAGGCACAACTAGACATTACTGAGCCTGCAGAGAATGCAAGACGAAACCATTCCTATAGAACATAAATAAAAAATACATAACATGCAAGCAGCTGAATCATACAGGCAAAGCATTTACAGTCAACTATCAATATTCCAGAATGCCTGGGAAGAAGACCTCTCAGCATTTCTGACTAATGTGGATTCTTAAGTAGTAAAATTTGGGGGGTTGCATAAAAGCCATATATGCAACAAAATCCAATTATAAAGGTACCATAGTACAAAGCATAAACTGTCCAGACCTGATATTCACATGTGGATTGAAGAGTGATTACTGATATACGCAGTCCATAAAAACTTACACTGATACTGTTAAAGACAAACATATACTGACTTCATCCTTGATAGCCTACTGAAAAGACTACTTGATGTGGCTTGTAGGTAGTCATCATTCATCATCATCATCCAGACCTCCTTTCCCACCCTAGGGCAGGGTGAGGAGTAGCAATGTCCAGACAGCCAAAATTTGCCCAGTCCAATGGGCCACGCTTCCATTCACTCATCACTGAAGCCACCGGAATCCTGGCTCTATCGGATATCCCAAAAACATTCACCCCATTTGTAGCTTCACACAAACGTATCCAATAGGTAGTTAACAAAAACATGAAGAAAACAATTTGGGTGTGTGTGTGTGGATAACATAACAAACTTGAAGGAATGATCTCTCATAATATTGCAGCAAATGGGCAGGAAATTCAGGTCTCAAACTGTCCTTATTCTTGGTTGTTATGGAAATCTTGTTGGCAATATATTGCCAGTTGACTGTACAGTATAAGATAAAATAAAACACACTGAGAACTGAACCAGGTTTCATAGTCCCTCATGCCAGTATATTGAAAACGCAACTGCTCCCCGAGTTCCTTATGCATGTGCATTTTTTACAGAATCCTGCTTCAAGTTCTTATACATGTGTACCTGCTCCAAACAAGGCAAATCAGCAGTTTATTCTCAACTACTGTCTAGGACTAATGAGGGGACAGGAAGGACTTCAGAAATAATTATGACCATTCTCTGTAACATACATCTACTTTTTCTTTTCCCCAAAGGAAGAGATTTTTCTTAGTCACTTTGGAGAAATTCTTTTGTGTGTGTGTGTGTTTTACATGAAAACTTGTGTTAGCAGCATGTGAAAATCAGATGTCTGCACCTTAAAACACTCAGCTAATCTAAAAGGAGTTTATCTTGGAACATGATAATAAAACAAACAAACACAAACAAAAAACAAAAGCCAAATCCCATTTTGCCCACATCGAAGCATAGGGGCCCGAGGCTTGGCTACATTTACAGCATTTAAGGGTAGGAGACCGACCTACGCCCAAATTAGCGTCAACATTTTAGAAAAACCTTAGGTCTTCTCTATGTTGATGCTACTAGGGCGTAAGTTGGTCTCCTACCCTTAAATACTCTGACCTAATTGTGGCATAGCCTCAGGCCCCCTTGCTGGATGCAGACAAAATGGGATTTTTTTTTTTTTTTTTTTTTTTTTATGACAACTGGAAGAAACTTAACTAAAAGCATATGTGAGAAACAAGCTACTTGTTGCAGACAGCGAGGCAAGCAATGATGGAAGGTAGAGATTCAATGTGTTGAACAAAATACACTAACCTTTAAAAAGCTGACCACATGAATGTTTTCATGCACTGAATACAAAGTTTAATTTTAAAAAAAGAAGAATGAACACTAGATGCATTGTTTTCAATGACTGAAGTACTGTACAGCTATACAGTAGAACTTATCAAGGGCCACACTGAAGATGTACATATCCCAAACCTTGCCCATTACATCTACTCCCACCAATTCCAGTGCGTCCTTTACTTTTATGGGTCTCATTTCAGGGGCCTGGGTCTTAAGGGGAGTAAACGGTTGACACCTGTCACACGCTGCAATCTGCAAGAAACTGACTGTCTTACTGAACAGCAGAAGAGTTAGGGTGTTCCGGGAAGAATAGTGATAAGACACAAAGTGGTAATAGGGCAAAAGTATCAGGTTAAGAGATAACCAAGGATGACAAATTAGCCATTATGTTACTGTCACATACCTTCAAGTGACATAAAGTAATTTATATGAAATGTGGCGATGGTAACTAACTACAATGTTGATGGTTTACTAAATACTTCCTGTATCATATGCACAGACTAAATACATTATAATACAGACATAATGCTTGACATCACTGTTTATTCCTCTCCAGTAATAGTGGATTGAGACTTTCTGCAAAGTTGCAACCCATCCACTGTGGTCTCCAGTGGGACTGTTGTGGTACAGTTGGAGAACACGAGCCATTTCCTCAGAACTTCTGATCACTTCTCTTTTTCTTCCACCTTTATGGCCAGTATAATAAAGGACTTGCCCTGGAAGTCAAAATCATAAATATTATTCAATTTTGCTTATCGTATGGTGTACGCTGATTAAAGCTCCATGAGAGCAAATTATTTATGCACCAGAACTGTTGAAAATAATTTTGAGTGCACCCATGCTACTGTGTTGGTGCTTCATATTAAAGGAGTTGATGAAGGTGCTTCCAGACTTTTATGCAAGTACAGTAATTGCTCAGTTATCCGGACACAATAGAGCCAAAGGTATATCCGGGTAGTGGCAACATCCGGATGATGAACACCATTCCCTACCACACCCAGACACTACCTATACCCACCTCCAACCTATACTAAACATGTATCTATACTATCTATCTATTGCCAGACCCCTCAATCCCGTATGGGGTGGACACAAACAAATCGCCTCCACGTCGTCCCCCGCCATTTCACTGCCCTGCTCCCAACCCACACCCCCCTCTCTCATATACCTCTCCACCCCATCCCTCCATCTCATCCTCGGCCTCCCCCTCCCTCTCCCCCCTTCCACCTCACTCACATACACTCTCCTCGTCAGTCTCTCACCCTCTATCCTCTCCACATGGCCAAACCACCTCAGTGTGTTCCTCATAACGCTTCCTATCACATCCACATCCACACCACAACGCTCCTTTATATCCTCATTTGTCAGCCTGTCTCTCCATGTGACTCCACAGGCTCCTCTTAAATAACTCATTTCCACTGCTCTCACTCTTGACTTGTGTCCTTCCAACAATGTCCAAGCTTCACTTCCATACGTTAGAGTTGGTATCACAATACTGTCATGTAGTAACTTTTTCACTACCGTGCTCACTTCCCTGTTTCTTATCAGTGCCATCAAGGAACCAGAAACCTTTCTTCCTTTTTGTACCCTTTCAAGCACTTCATCCTCCAAACTTCCATCCTTACTCATCACACTACCCAAGTACTTAAACGTACTCACGTGTTCCAATTCCTCACCATCCAACCTCGTTGTACATTCACTGACTTCACCTCTCTCAAAGACCATCACTTTACTCTTCCCTACTTTCACCTTTAGATTCTGTTTCTTACAAACTCCCAAACTCATCTACCAAGCCTTGCAGCTCCCCTTCGTCTCAACAACACAGTATCATCTGCAAACAACAGCACAAGGAGTTTCCAAACACTACCCTCTTTCACCAGGGCCACTCCAACAACCACTACTCTACCTTGTACCACACTTATTACCCTATCCATGTACAGACTGAACAACTATGGAGACATGACACATCCCTGTTTCAACCCAACCTTCAAAGAGAAAAATTCACCCAACTCACCATCCACAATCTATACTACCTATGATTAATTTTACAGTGTTTTCCAGTCATTCAGCCATATTTAGACATCAAAACACACATAGGCATATCAAAAATAATGGTAAACACAAAGAAAACCACTGAAAACAAAAAAACACCCTACCTGAACACTAATGTATGTAAAGTACCCATCCTTATTTTCGTAGTGTTTTCAGGTCATTCTGGCATATTTTGGCATCAAAACATACATAGGAATATCCTAAATAATTTTCAGCACCAAGAAAACCATGTATAAAAACCACTGAAAACCAAAAAACACTCTACCTAAACACTACTGTATGTACAGTACCCCTCCTTATTTTGGTTGTGTTTCCAGGTCATTCTTGCATATTTTGGCATCAAAACATACATACGAGTATTCTATATATTTTTCAACAACAAGAAAACCAAGCATAAAAACCACTGAAACAAACAATAAAACACCCTACCTAAATACTACTGTATGTACTGACGTCGGAATAAGTTCATTTCCTTTTCCGTGGGCTAAGGTGTTTGTAACACTGCTCGACGGAGAGGTATCCCCTCCTCCTCCCTTCCTCATAGTTCCACTCCCACTCAACCCCCCCAATTTTCTCTCCAGCCCCATAACCCCACCCGGTACCCTCCATACTCTGGCTCACATCCAGCTCGGGGTTTCTGTACTATCGCCGGCACTTATAGCTGGTACAGTCAGCGTTGTCAATCCTTTTTTTCCTTGGTGTGAATCCCGTGCAGCTCGACTCAGTTTCTCCGAATCATTTACTGGTAAGAGGGAGAGTCGTTGGGAGATGTCTGACGCTAGTGTGGAGGTGGTGGTGTTGGGGAGTGGGATGGTGGGGGTGGGGGGGGGACGTGACTGAGTAAATGCGGCACAAGTGTAATACAAATGTGACACCAGCGTATTTGTTAAAAGCGTAGGTTTACAATGTGAATGAGCTCAAACAAGCTCTTATTAATGGTAACGACACTGAGTAATGGATTCCACTTGTATCTCAGAATGCTACTACAATCTGTGTGTTGAGGTTAACATAGACAGGAACTGTCATTAAACGACAGTGCCAGAAGTCTGATAAATGCTGACAGTTGGAAGTGGTGGCATGTTACATAGGTTTGACAGGGTAATAATCGGGGAAACTAATTACATTTTTAACGAACAAGCGGCAAAAGGTATTGCAGTAGCATATTACTTTATAATAGATAACTCATAAAGAACAACTGCAGTAAGTCTGCATAATAATTATGACCATACCCACAATAATATCAGTTTCTCAAGTGTTCGATATAAGTTAAACTAAACAATGCATAGGAAATACCGCAGATATCGATTCCTTGATGGTTCCATAAATTTCGAGTCAGATAATTATAATGTTAATGGAGTTATCATGTTATGGGCATAGATCAAAAGGTATCTTTTCCTTTATCTTATTTGTATTCATGTAATCTTCGCCATGTGAGTCTTTCACTATTGTCGGAGTGACAATTGGCAATTTGTAACACTATAACAACAAAGTAAACGCATACATATTATGGAAACGATAACACACATTTTGTAATATTCATTCTATATAAATGTTCAGCCATACTCCATTCTATAACCTCTCGGAGAATATGGGTCTTGTTCGAATCTTTCGTAGTCATAGGGAGTATAAACCAAACGATTTAGGCCGAGATAGAACAATCAGCTCCTCGTTCCAGCACTCTTTAGGCCTTGTGTCAACTGCCAATATGTCTGCCTGCAGGGGCCAACCTCCAAACCATGCATCTGGCGATTGCCAACCTCAACACCTAGTTATCCCTTCAAGGTTTGCTAAGACCTAGGGTATACTATACTTGCAAACACCGTAGGGGTTACAGAGATACGATACACAAATCTAAAGTATGAGCCGTATCTGATACTATTTGGGCTAAAGATAAATAATCATGTTCGCTTATAAATGCCCTAGCAATGGCAAGATTAATGTAACAGTTATTCATGAACAAGTAAATATAGCATACTGCACAATAAGAGTCAGTCCTAATCTCATGGCAAACATTATAATTAGGTCAAAAGTTAAGGGATCATCATGGATTCAATAATTGCTGCCTTTCTTAAGCAATGTCGAACACACTTGAAAAAATCATATTATTGTGGGTATGGTCATAATTATTATGCAAACTTACTGCAGTTGTTCTTCATGAGTTATCTATTATAAAGTCATATGCTACTGCAATACCTTTTGCCGCTTGTTCATTAAAAATGTAATTAGTTTCCCCGATTATTACCCTGTCAAACCTATGTAACATGCCACCACTTCCAACTGTCAGCATTTATCAGACTTCTGGCACTGTCGTTAAATGACAGTTCCTGTCTATGTTAACCTCAACACACAGATTGTAGTAGCATTCTGAGATACAAGTGGAATCCATTACTCAGTGTCGTTACCATTAATAAGAGCTTGTTTGAGCTCATTCACATTGTAAACCTACGCTTTTAACAAATACGCTGGTGTCACATTTGTATTACACTTGTGCCGCATTTACTCAGTCACGTCCCCCCCCCACCCCCACCATCCCACTCCCCAACACCACCACCCCCACACTAGCGTCAGACATCTCCCAACGACTCTTCCTCTTACCAGTAAATGATTCGGAGAAACTGAGTCGAGCTGCACGGGATTCACACCAAGGAAAAAAAGGATTGACAACGCTGACTGTACCAGCTATAAGTGCCGGCGATAGTACTTCAAGCACCTCTCTAATTACGTGTAGTCTGAACAACAAATAAAGGATAGTACAGTATATATATCATAAACCAAGTTAGGAAAAGGGTTACTACACTGTGTGTGT